>NC_050068.2:239367112-239684556 GCF_009764565.3 Dermochelys coriacea
CTACACACTCAAGGGATAGAATTTTTCAAACCTAGCCTAAGCAAATTGCTGAAGGTCACACAGGGAAGATTGTTACAGAGCCATAAATTTAACTCAGATACTCAGTCTCAATCCACTGTTTTAACTACCAGACCTTCCTTCCTCTGTATGCAAATTAGAGAAGGACCTTCCAGTCAATTAAAAAGAAGTTATTTCTATACAGCAGGCTCTGATATCAGAAAAGAAAATTTTGTTTCAGTTCCTTTTTGTTCTCCTCTCTTAGGGACCTTGTGTGGCAAGTGTGCTAAATTGTGCAAAAATTAAATAGCCTTATGCTGTGCCCTATTTCTATAGCAATCAGGAAGAATATAAAAAGAAGAGTGTGATAAGGGAAAAGAAGCGGGACTTAAGGAATCCATATCAAAGAGCAGACAGACAGACACAAGTGATGAACTTGGAAAAGAGAACACATCGTCAAGAAACTGCAACAAAATGAATGAGTATTCAGTGTGTGCACTCTGCTTTTAAACCAAAAAATTCAAAAATTGCCTGTGGTTTGGATTTACTATCCAATCCTGCAAGATACACCTTCTGTGAGGTGTTGAGTGCCCTCCAACTGGTGGGAGTTCATAGATTTAAGGCTGGATCATCTTGTCTGACCTCCTGCACAACTAGGGTGACCAGACAGCAAATGTGAAAAAAATCGGGATGAGGGCTGAGGTAATAGGAGCCTATATAAGAAAAAGATCCCAAAATCGGGACTGCCCCTATAAAATCGGGACATCTGGTCACCCTATGCACAACAGAGACAAGAATTCACTGGGTGAAATCTCTGGCATCTAGCCCAATATCTTATGGTGGTTGAACTAGAGAATTTTTTCAGGGTACATCTACACTGCAAATGGAAATGTGACTAGCGGAAGCCATACTCATGCCAGCATTAATCAGTCTTGCATAGATAACAATAGCAGTGCAGACACATGTACCAGCAATCCAAGTATGTACCGAGGGTCCACAGCAGACTTGTACTTGGGCAGCTAGTTCATGCTGCTACATCCTCACAATTCTTGTTACCTGCACCAGCTAGAATAAAGCTAGCATACAGATATGGCTACCCGAGCTGCAATCATACCTTCACTTGCAGTGTAGCAGTACCTTTAGAAAGCCATCTAGAACTTTCCAGGGGCACTCAACACCAGGCCTATTTTGGAGGTGAAGGCCAGCAGGCGTATTTAATTTTGGCAAGAGCAGCAAGTGCAGCACAGCTGTTCTATGTAAAATACGAACATCATTAAACAGTGAGTAGGAGAGATAATTACTTATTATTGGGTCACTGGAGGAGGACTGTTCAGAGACCCACAAAAGAGTGTGTGAACAACACGTACGCAACTGGCCTGAAAAGAATGTACTGAAGTTTCATACAGAAACAAACCCTCCTCACTGGAAATTCTACCCTCCCTCCCCTAAATGAATGCAATCTTAAACTGAAATGACAGATCACTCCCCCACCGCTAGCCCTCTTGGCACCTCTACAGGCCTGATTCAACAGCACTAATCATGCACGCTATATTTGTGTTGACTTCAGTGGGACTTCCCTTGCACAAACTGAAGAGTTGCAGGATCACGCCTGGAGAAGGCATTCTTTTTTCTTAGAGGCTTTGCACCACGGCTCATTTGGATATCTGTAATATATCTAATTTACCTGCTCTGCGCCATTTTTACAGATGGGGAACTGAGGCACAGCAAGATTAAATGGTTTGCCCAAGACTTCTGAGGCAGATAGAAGAATTGAACCCAGATGCTCTGAGTCTCAGCATTAAGCACAAACTGCTCCACCTCTCCCCGCCGCAGAAAAGAATGTACCTTTGGGAATTTGCATTTAACCATCACTTACAATGTCACATCTAAAGGGGGAAGGGAAATAAGAAGACAAATGCATGAGTCTTTTTATGTCGTTTCAGCAAAGAAGAAAATCTTAATTCTGCTCTTGAAAGGCCTAATCTAATGGGCTGTGCATGTCTTGCATAAATATTTTATCAGAAGAAAACACTTCCAGAAGACAGGTTTCAGAGTAGCAGCCGTGTTAGTATGTATTCACAAAAAGAAAAGGAGTACTTGTGGCACTTGAAGTGAGCTGTAGCTCACGAAAGCTTATGCTCTAATAAATTTGTTAGTCTCTAAGGTGCCACAAGTACTCCTTTTCTTTTTACTTCCAGAAGAATGTCTTTTCTTCCCACTCTGTCCAGTTCAAATAAATGTAGAAATGGTTGATGCTGATTACAAAATTTCATTTTATACCACCCTGGAAGCTGGTTCAGATGGATAAAGCCTTCCATTTAACTCCAGTTATCACACTACACTAGTACCTTTTCCAAACAGAGTGATTGAGTGAAAACAAGCACTCTTAACAAATAGGATGCAGAACTGCATCAAGCACAGATACCTTGGGTGCCTGCAGCCTGTCATGGATGATGAGGTTCCTTTGGAAAGCATTTTAAATAAACCTACTGAAGAAATTGCATAAAAGTATAGACACAGATGTGATAGGAAACATCTCTGGCTTAGATAATGACATTAGGCACATCTTTGATGTTCGGTAGACTATTATATTCAAGATTTACTATGTGTAAGAAATGAACCTTTACTCTGTCACTGTTTTCAGGATCTTCAGTCATGTTAATCGGATTATCTATGAGAGTTATGCTTACCATCAGTTTGTTAGCGGAGAGCCACTTATTTTGCTTGGCTTTTAAATTCTCACAATGTTGTGGCTATGGGCCTCAGCCTGAATTCATTTTGCCCCAAGCCTTCAGTGAGAATTTTGATGTGCAAAGAATGCAAGATCAGAATTGGGATGCCTTATTTTCTATCTATTTCTTCAATAGATGAACTTTTCTGCCCTGGTAATGAAAAAGGAAATAGCTGCAAAAGGTATATGTGAATGAAATATGACCCAGTGATTAGACACCTATATACCCCTAAAAAGGAGTTTACTAAATATAGGTGAAGAAAGGAAATTTCTTTTCCCCTCTCTCTTAATCCACTGTTTAGTCCTTGATTTTTTTTTCTGTTAAAAGAACACGGAATACTTAATAGGACCGCAAGCATATATGGAACACTTTCAAACCAGAACAACACTAGAGCCAGACTGAGAAATATGGATCCATGTCAAAACTTCCCCAATTCTTTGTTCATTCTCCCAGTGCTCTCCAAATTGTTGCCCCTTACACATTGCTCCTTCCAGGCAGGGATTTGGAAAGGGTCAGACAACAGAGCACCCATGCATAGTAGGAGCTACAACAATACCAATGAAAAATAATGATCAGTGACTAGTAATTTGGGTGCCCAATCGGAGATAGCAAAGTGCTGAGCATCCACCCCTGAAAATCAGGTACTTTTAAAATGGCTTAAAAGTGGAGGCATCCCAAATCCCTTTGAAAATCTTGGCTAATTGAAAATGCATGGAGTGTCAAATCAACACCCCTCCCATTCTAATTCCTTTAAAACAAAATCTCTCTCTTCCATGTCATCTGCAAGCTGTAAGCTGTTTGGCTAGGTTTACATTAGTGTTTTTTCTTCGCAAAGATTTTCCACCATTGTTAATGACAGTGCAGCTCCACTGGCAGTAGCAATAGCAGGAACCGAGCACAGAAAGTCTCCTGTGGGTATTTAACACAACCGTCTAACCTTCCACTGAGCAGCTCTCTCAGCTGTGGGGTTAAACGCAGATGGCTTCTTCAGCCTAGTATATGCTGGGGGCTAGTCTGGGGGCTAGTCTGCCCTGAAAACTTACATTGGCATAGCTGTCTTTTGTTGGGAGGGGAGGAGAGGAGCAGCATGGTGGGGGGGGGGAATCCACATCCCTGAGAGTTGTAGATAAACCAACCTCACGCTCAGAGCAGATACCACTAGGTCAATAGAAGAATTCTTCTTTCTACCAAGCTTCTGCATCTCAGGGAGATGAATTTACTACAGCAATGGGAACATCCCTCCTGCCACTGTAGTAAGTGTCTACATTGAAGCACTACAGCAGCTGCACTGCTGTAGCATTTTAAGTATAAATATAGCCTGAGGCTTCCACCATTGCTACCTCCACTGGAACTGCACAGATATCAGCAACCGTGCATGGTTTTGCCAAAAAACCCTAGAGCAGGCAAAGCTTGTGCCCATCTCTGCCCCCCCCCACCAACCTTGCCAATCCATAGGGGATACAAGTTGTAACAAGCCATCAGCTAGACTCTTGCTTTTAGCTCTGGATGTCCTAGGTGTGTTGGCCAGAATACTCTTGCCCATGCATAACATATACACACACCTATATTCATACACACAAGGAATGGAATACAATGGAATCAAGGGGTGAAACTTATCATTGAAGCCAATGGGAGTTTTGCCATCGACTTCATCAGGTGTAAGATTTCACCCAAGACGAGCTTAAGTGAAAGATGAATTACTGTGATCCAATTGTTTGTCTTTTCTCCCCCCCCAGCTTCCTCCCCTCTTCACCCCAAACAGTTGTTTGCTATTCTCACTCATTGCAAGACATCTAAAGTTAGGGCCAAACCTGAATGCACTGGCTACAGGGCATTGTGCTCATTAATGTGCAGAGTCCTGCTGACAGCGAACATTGTGCCCATTAGTCAATGCCTGCAGATCAGAGCCTGGAATATAAGCTGTTTGGGCCAGTGACCTTCTCTCTTTATTTATGTTGTTACATGCCTTTGGGTACTCCATAAGTAACACAGCAGAGACTAGTAGTAATAATCGTAGCACCTTCCCTGAAGAGCTACCACCAGCATCTCTGCACCCTGCTCCTGAGGACAGTGGCTTAAAGCCACAATTTAACCTGCAGTCACCAGAATTAATTAGTAAATATGTTTCACAAACAAACTAAAGCAGATGCAAATTACCATCGTAAGAGCAGTAGTGCACAGTAGGAACTCAAAATACCAGGCCATAGCAAACACTCATTTTATTAGTAAATATTAGATTCATCATCGTCAAATCCTCAAGCACTCCACCATCTCCCTTGCTGCAATTATAGCCCATGTGCAATCACACTTCAAGGAGGATTTGCTTTCCAAAATGCACACAGGGAAGCCAGATTCTCATCTGGTGTAAATTGCCATGGCATCTCTGAAGTTGCTGGAGCAGTGACAATTCATACCAGCTGATCTGGACCAGGAGTGCCATTTCTGTACATTTTTAAAGGATTAATCAAACCAGAAGCAGCAAAACAAAGTATTTAATGTGATTCCTACTAGAGGGAATTTATTGCTCTTGGGAAAGGTTTTTCCTTTAAGTGTAGGTACAAAGAAAGTAAGCTGCCATGGGAAGGTCCTCTCATGGATCAGTAACTGGTTTAAAGATCGGAAACAAAAGGTAGGAATAAATGGTCAGTTTTCAGAATGGAGAGAACTAAAAGATGGTGTCCCCCAAGGACCGTGAGGTGGCAAAATTTGATGATACAAAATTACTCAAGATAGTTAAGTCCACAGCAGACTGCAAAGAGTTACAAAGGGATCTCACAAAACTAGGTGACTGGGCAGCAAAATGGCAGAAGAAATTCAATGTTGACAAATGCAAAGTAATACATATTGGAAAATATGATCCCAATGATACATATAAAATGACGGGGTCTAAAAGGTACAGAAAAAGGCAACAAAAATGATTAGGGGTATGGCACAACTTCCGTATGTGGAGAGATTAATAAGACTGGGACTTTTCAGCTTGGATACCAGTAAGACAATCAGAACTCAGGGACCGCCCCAAGCCAACACCACGGATGTCACAACTTTTTGGGCAAAACTGGGCATTTGTCCCGTTTGCTCTTGCCTGAAAGTTCCTCTGCACCCCCCAAGGGCAAAAGCAAATGGGACAAATGCCAGTTTTGCCACAGAAGTCCACAACAGAGCTTAAAAAGGGGACTGCCCTGGCCAAAATGGGACATTTGGTCACCGTACTATTAAAGTGACTTTATAAAACATTGAAACTGAAGTTATTTTAGACATTTAGTATTTGTACCTCAAAGAGAAATCAGAGTAGAAATCTCAGGGGGGTGGCTTTTCCCCCTCACAAGATTTCCAATGCTTCTTTGTTTCAATGAAGTCAGAAATACAGACAGTATTTCTTTAGCATGATACATTTTGGTATTTTCATGCCTGGGATGAGAGAGAGAAATGTATATACGACAAAAAACTCTGACGCTCATAAAGTGTTCTTTTACAGCTGAAGGACTGAGTGGATTTTTAGTTTCTCATTCAATGGTTCTCCCTTTCCTAGTTATAAATACGATTCTGTAACAAAACTAGCTATATTAGCAAAACTAAAAAATGACAGACATTTTGGGGGTTCACCTAGACAAGTAAGGGGCTGTGCCACCACCTACCCTGCAACCTTGAATGCTTCGGTGCTATGCAGCTTTTGCTCAGAGCCCTGACACCAGCAGCTTCCTAACCTGGTTACTCACTGCCAGGTGACACCAACAGCCCTTCCAGTCTCAAGTCTTCCCCAAACGGTCTCCTCTGCAGTGCTCAGCCCCTCTTGCTGTAGCACTCACAAAACCTTAGCTACATAGCTGCTCCTTTAAGGAGACAGTACACAACACCAACCTGTTAGTTTAGCGGAGGACTTTATTCTTTCAGTTTGTAACACTATACTGAAACGGGTGTGTGATAATATAAGTTGATTAACAAAACAGATACTTAAATGCCACCAAATAGAAGGGGTTAGGATAGAAATGGTTACAAATTAACAAACTTAAGACACTTCTAAGACCAAAACCTAATTTAACAAACTAGAATCTTTTGTTCAAAGTAATTTTCTTACCACAGTCATTTTACCAGCATGGCAAGCTAGTCTTTAGCCAGGATCCAACACAGAACCCAAAGCTCAGGGTTTCTTTGTTTCTTCAGCTGAAGGATTCCCAAAAGGTGTTTCCCTCTCTCCTTATATCCTCAAAGTTTTATCTTAATTTTCAAAGTCTGGAATCCCTACTCGAGTTCAGCTTGTTGTGTCCACCAGGAAGCTGATGCTATATTAAGTTTTGAACTCCTGTCCCCCTGCTGAGATAGTTACGTTGCTATCTCCCCTCGCTCACCAGTTTGATGGTTTTGTTTACCTTTTATGTAAATGTACTTCTATTGCTCCTACTAGCTCAATTTACATTGCAGACACATTCAAGCAGGCAGGACCCCATTCTAGTCGGGGTGGGGGGTAACTTAAGCTTTACCTGCCAATAACTTATTTCTAGTACATACATCATAGATCACCCATACATACACTACACAATAATATGAATGACTTGAGTGTTACCAGATCACAAGAGATCCCTCACATGACACCTTTTAGATACAGATTATGACAACAATGGGTTGGGGTACACTCAGCTGGTCGGTTCAGCTGCAGCTGCTACGTATTGGGAAACCCCTTGCCTTCTGGCATTGTGGTGCTCTTGGGGTTACATCAATGCAGTTTTAATAATAATAAAGCCTCTTGTCATACATCCTTTGGTGCTATCTATTTAAACCCTGAGAAAACAATTACTCTAGGGGCAAAATCCTGGGCACAGAACAAAGCCCACTGAATGCAACAGTGTTACACCAGGGATGGATGTGGCCCAATGTGTCTCCGAGTTTCACATAGAAGGAGATTTCTCAGAGGCATCTAAGGAAATCAGACTGCTAGGTCCCATTGAATTTCAATGGGATTTGGGTACTTAACTCCCTTAAGCTATTTGAAGACCACAGCCATGATCATGCACCGGTATGCGGATAACTGATAAATGACCTTCTGTTTCCTCTTACTCTGTAATATTTAAGTGGGTCTTGGGTTGTTTCAGCCTCATCACTTTTTCCTCCTGTGAGCTTAAATCATTTGACTTCTAGGGTCCCCCCCACTATCCTGATTTCATTATAAGCTGAGCTGACAAACCTCTTCACAGCTACAGTTTGCTTGGGGCAACTGGTTATTACATCAGGCTAGTTTTCTTTAGCGGATTTCTATTATGTAAAATGTTTCTTCTACTTCACTTACCTCTCTCCTTTTCAAGCAGCTATCAGATGTGTCTCTCGCTTTGCGTACATATCTGCTGGAGTCTCTCTCTCTCCTAATAAGGAGCCAGATCTTTCTCATCAATCTGCACATGGAGGGTCTCAGACATGCAAATATCCCAATGCAGGGAGAGAAAGAGGTAGAAGGTCAGGGTTTGGGGGAAGCATAGCTGCTTTTGCAACACCACTTCATTCTCCTAGTGTCCTCTCCACAGCTCCTGGGTCATTCTGTGGAAGAGAGGTGAGTGGACAGGCCAAAGTGGGCAGATCAGGGGGATGCACACTACCCCCTTCCAGTCCTTGCTATAACAGCTCCAATAGAATCAAGCTTCCAGGGAAATGAGAGCATTGCTGATCGCCAAAGCCACTGTGGGGACACATGGCCTCCACATGGATGAACCTAGTCTCTTGCCTATCCTACAGGACCCTTTACAGATAAGGCTGGCAGATAAGGTACAAACCATGCCCTAACGCGAGGAAATCTCCGATGGGATCCTCCCAGAATTTATTTGCCCAAAACCCAATCCTGCTGCTTTTAACATCTGGCCTGCTGTTTGGCAATGAGATGACTAGTCTCCATGAAGGCTAGTGGGAGGTAAGAGAGCAGCTTATTTTCATTGAGATAGATTGGCGCCTTCTGGAATATAAAAATGGAAGCAAAAGAAGGGTGGATGCCCATCCAGAGCCTTAGTGAGATAAAGGAAGGTGGATAAAACACTTACACATTATGCACCTCTACTCAGTGGATTAGTGTCATGAGACAGCATGGAGGGAAGAACTACAAGAAGCTGATGTTTCTAGCTATCAGTGGGCAGTTGAAGTGGAGGGTGTTCTGTGCCTGGATGGCATGAATTGCAGGTCTGTATCTATGAGATGGCAGTTGAACTGGATGAAATGGAGGCAAAATGATAATTCAAGCAAAAAGGTGATCCCAGTCACTCCATTTTCAATATCATTAGTCAGAGAATGGGTGGCAGCAGAGCAGAAACTGTTTGTGGATATTTAACTATGAATTTTCTGACTAACATTTTGAAGTTACAGCATATTAATGATGTTTCAATAAGCTTGCCAGTGAGTTTCCATAGCCCATGAAAAAAAGCTTTTTAAACCATGGAGATCTTTTTTCTTTGCCTGGGGGAGTGGTAAGGAATTGCAAGGCAGGCAGGACAGCTGGAGGAAGATGTTAGAAAAATAATTATGCCGAACAATCTTTGAAATTAGTTCACATTTTAAAGGCTACTTGCACAGGAAAGACCGATAGCAGGATACTCTCACTGACTTCTATACAATCACATTTTCATCCAGAGACCTATTTAGCGAAAGCTCAAGTCACCCTAGACCTTTGGCAAAGATTATACTAGTTCTTAATTAAGAGCCTGATTCCGATTTTAATGGCCTAAATCCATTGACACAGGTACTGTAGGAGTAAGATTAAAATTAAAGCTCAATGTTTACACATTTAAAACTCCTTAATGAAAAACATCCACAATTTTACACCTGTTCTTTTAGAAAAAACAAAACACACTAGGATTTTCTGCCAGAATCTTGGTTAAGACACACTTGAAGTTTCTAATGTGCACAGTTTCTGAGCTACGCATCACAAATTTAAAAAAAGAGCATTAGAATGCTCTTTTTAAAAAAGTTAATCACCACTATTATTTTTCCGCCCATACCTCACAGTACAAATTTTTGAGATGTGTAGTCAGAGGAAAACCTATGTGAAATGTCATGCACAAAGGAACTTTTGAGAAAAATTTACAAAGTACAGAGGAATCAGGGAACTGGAAAGATAGCATGCAATCACATGGACAGATTCATGGGGGGGGGGTATCAGTGAAATTGTCAGGGTTCCACATCGGTAAAGGGATCTACCCACACAGATCTGATTGCAGAATCTGGTCCTTAGCTACGCAAAGTCTGCCATCTCTCTATAACAACAGAAGCTATCTGAATAAATTAACATTGAAACTAAAGTAGTACCCTTTTGCCCCTAGAAAAGGCCCTCCAGGTCAGGACTCCAGTATGCTGGGGGGAGCCTTGCACTCATGCTACCCAAGCTGTATCCTCACTGTGGATATAAAAGGAATTCAGAGATGATAATCTGACTGTTCATACAGGTAGTAAATTTAATTAGAAAATAATTAAATAAATGATGTGTGTGTCTTCCAGTAAGCAATCAGCCAGTTGTAATTACAAGGTTGATGCCTCTAATCCTCACTTCTTTATGTATGTTTTTCAGCCAAGTATGACAATTAGGGACGGAACAGTTTACAAATGATTTTTTTTTTAAAACCACCCTATCTTCTGGGTGTTCTCCATCCATTACAGAAGTAATTTCACATCACAATCTGATAAATAATAGGCTCCTCTGGGATGGAACTTTTATGAGACATGTCATGTAAGTGCAGAGTAATTAATTATAAGTCTCCTATTTACACTTTGTCAGATAAGAGCATTAAACAGCAAGCAGCTGGGAGGGATTCTGGAGCTCTGCACATTTACTCACTATATATGCAATTAAAAGGTAGATACCATGGACCCGATTCTCATTTATACTAAAGCCACTTTACACCACTATGGCAAGGCAAAGGAGCCTTAAAATGAGATTTTATACTCACTCTTAGGCCCCTGCATCCTTCCAGATTGGTGTAAAGTCACCTTAATGTAAATAAGAATCAGGACCTACAAGTTATCATCAAAGTAGATGAAAAGGAGGAGGAGAAGGGGGGGAAAGATAGAGGGTTGCTTTAATTAAAGTCTGAAAACCACTCCTCCTGCCTGGGTTTAAAAATTCAGAGCAGGCATTTTTATAGTTATACACATAAAATATCTTATACCTTATAGCATAGGATACAGACATTATAAGTAAGATCAATGCATGCAGCAACATACACATTTTACAGAGTCTAAACACATTCTTATATGTTCAACACCTATCTTGAACAACACTAACATACAGGTGAGCTGGTCTTGTTTCCAGCTATGAATTTGTCAGTGCTCAGCTGACACCTGCAGTCTTGGCAAGCACTGGTCTATCAGCATCACGTGCAACTTTTAAGGTGACAGTGTAAATTAGTTCAAGTCTCTAACTGAAGTCTGAAAAAACAGCAGCAGCAACAAAAACAAAAGTTAAGACTCAGGGAAAAAGGGAAAGTTTTTAAAACCTGATCTGAGCTGAAATACTTCAATAAATTCTTCATAAATTTGTCTTTAAACATTTCTCTTTGCCATGGGAAACCCAAACACCAAAGCTCTGTGCTGGTGTGCAAGGACAAAAAAACAAAAAACTCCAATGAAACAGAAACCCTCAATGAATGGGACTAAATATGGAAAATGAAAGTAAATCTTGGTTCACTGTCCAAGCTAAGTGAAGCATAGAAGAGTATTAAATGAGGGATAGTATTTTAAAAGTTGAATTTACTTTCAATGTTAATACTCCCAACTGTTAGTGACAAGTACATTTTTATGAATATGGCTATATTTTGCAAGTGTAATTTTTAAATAGCAAGCGGATCACAGCACAAAAGGAGCTGCTGATACTTTTGTGTACTGCCTCCTACAGTATGTTTATTTGGTTTAGTAACAGTAGTTTAAAAATGAACATTTCAGAGAAAAGACGCTAACAGTTTGCAAATTGCCAGTATTACTGTATTTTTCTTATATGTTTGTATAGTACCTAACATGGCAGGGAAAGCATCTCCAGGAACAACAGGAATACAAGTCATATTATTAGATTGCTTCTTAGGAAAACTACTACATTACTTGAAGATCCAAAAAACCTGAAGCACATGTAGTAAATAATCACATTAGATTCCAAGTGCTGAATAATTATGTGATGTACAGGTTGGGCAGTTACTATATAGTTATGTAGTCATTACCAACTAATTACATGGCTTTGTATGCCCTGTAAAACAGAGTTAAATTTTCTTTTAACATATAATTGAGGGTTTTAATATTGGGAGAGAATAAAGGGATGAAGAACATGATTGGAAGCCTTTTGTTTTCCCATAGATGAACAGTGTGATATATGAATGGGGCAATATAATGGAAATGGTATTCAGTGACAATATAGTTGTTGGTGTTGCTTCATTCAGTGTAGGAACAAGCCCTCAATTTGGATGTATGGGATTTAAAACTAATAATAAATTGGGGGATCCTTCTCCAAAAGTTTGGATAAGTAGTCCAAAGTTCAAATACTCATCCAAACTCCATAGGCTAGTTAATTGGACTGGAAATTTTGTAAGATTCCAGGTACCTCCTAGATCCAGTCTGAGACCCACCCCTCTCATGGCATTTCAGTATCTTTATTCCTAATTGGAGAAGAAACTGTAAAGGCTCATTAAAGTGAAAACATTGACTAACAATTTTAGGTTCTCTCTTCTGTCCTACCCTGAAAAAAAAAAAAGTTAAAAAGTGTCCTTATTTTTATCCAGTTTTTTTCTTTTTTGGCACCCAACTCATCCAAAAATATGTAAGGGTGAAGAAGGATGGTCTTGCATTTAAGACATAGTTTTTGAGGTTTAGGGGTGAAATCCTGGCTCTACTGATGTTGATGGGACTTTTACCATTCATTTCAATGGGGCCAGGATTTTACCCTCGATTTTTTGAAGCAGCACAGGGGATTCAGCTACTCACGTTCCATTAGAATTCTACTAAATCCTCTGCACTGCTTTAAAAACCTTAGCTCCAGTGACTTCATTCAAAACTATTGAGATTATCCATCAGCTTTCATGAATATGAGATATTGAATTTCATGTGCTTTTTGCAGCTCAGAACCAGAGATGGGCCTCTACATATATTTAAAAAGACAGGCATTTCCATTAACCATTAAACAAACCTATTGGCAGCATTTCAAAGTTGTAGTGAAACCGAAGTCAGGCAAGTTTCATTGTGATTTGTGACAAATGTTACACGCAGCTCTATTCCCAGTCTGAGCTGTGCGTAAAACCTATGCTAGGCTTTGGCTTCCAGTGAAAAGCAGAGCCATACTTCTGTCCTATACTAAAGAAGACAGAAACATTTACAGTAATGATAAACTGAATCTGTAGAAAGGAACTGATAACAAGAATTGCTAAATACTTCCTCTTGATTATGAAAAATCAATGTACGTTTTCAAGGTGAGTCTCCTTTTACCGCCATATACCATACACCTAGCAATGGTGGTGATATTAATAAGCTACTGTTCTATTTGCTATAATAGCTACCAGAAAAGCAATCTATGAAGCTATAAACATTTGCAAAAATCAAAGCAATTGCCATTCATTAAGAAGCATAGACCAAGAATTTGACACTCTTATATTTCCATGAAATTTCGTGCAGGTTTTTGTCTTTTTTTAAATTGAAGCTGAGGTTCTGTGTCAGTATTTAAGAGGCTCAGGTACTTTAAGAGTTGGGTTTTACCTGGTGCCCTTGGCGAAAAGTTTCCTGACCACATTGTTTTTTATCGAGTTACTCTTTTTTGTGCTGAGCAGAGAAAGAGGACAAGGGTAGAGGAGAGGTGATTCCAGCTCAGAATCTCAAGACCCACCTGACCCCAACACAACATTAAACAGCTGGTAGGCAAATTTTTGTTCCACTACTGGTCCCTAAGGCAATGAAGGATGGCTATGACAGAGCAGAGCTCCACCATGCATCCCTGCTGCCCTCAGTATAACCTGAGGTGCAGTGCCCAGCCGCAATGGAGTTGTGCCAGCAGGGAGTTCTCCTCCTACAGGGAACTCTGTGCTGGGCCTTTGCAGCTGGATTTCAGTCCCTTGGTGCCCCATCTCTGCGGCAAAAGGGACAGAATCCAGCTTGGGAATTTGGCTGCTGGTGTGCTGGGTATCGATTTTCCTCAGTCCTTCCCATGCCTGAACTGCATTTCAATTGTAAAGTAATTTCAATAGGTTTGCGCTGTAGGGACAAATCTTATTTGTTTTCCCCATAGGAGCAATCCCACTGATTTCAGTAGGAGTCCATACTCCAAGAGTATGGAGAACAGAATTTGGCCCATAGCCTTTAAAGTGCTTTGGGAGTAAAGAATGTAAGGAGTTATTCTATACTGTGGCCATTATCTATATTCTAATTAGATTTAAAAAAAAAAACCACACAACAACAACAACACACAAAAAACTAACCACACACACAGTGCCTCTCTGGGCTTCTTCCCCACAAGACCCCTGCCTCATTCTGGGCACAGGAGGGATAGTGCTCAATGAATGGGTAGCTCTTCAATGCTTCCTTTTATCCTCATCATTCAGTGTGTGGGCCTGTGCACTATTTACTGCCTGCTGTCCAAACACTGCATTGAATTCAAAATTACTAGTTTCCTCGTGAGCTTTTCTATGGTGCTTTCATCAGAGTGTCTTAGCTCTTTACAAACATTCGTGACTTTATCTTCACATCATGCCTGTAGATGAGGTGATATTATCCCTAGTTTACAAATAGGGAACCAAGGCCGAAAGATTGTTTTTAATTGGCAACTAATTGTGGGTGCCCAATTTAAGAGGACTAAGGTTCAATTTTCAGAGTGATTAGCTCTTTATGTATTCACAGTAGAGCTCCCACTGACTCAAATGCAGTTGGAGAGCTCAGCATTCCTGCAAATCAGGCCTCAGTGGGTTGGGGGTATAGGGGAAGGGGAAGGTCGTCTCAAGTTGGGTACCCAGAAGAGGAGGAATAAAGTAGCTACCTGTGAAAATATTTGTTTACATGACTTTCCCAGCATGTCTACGACAGAAGCCGGCATAAAATCTAGTTCTCCAGGAGAGCATTCAATTGCCCTGACCATGAGACCATCTCTTTTCTTCTTGCAATCCTCTGCCTCATTCAATACTATTGCTACACACCTTCCAACATCTGTAACAAATAAAGCAGGGATCCTACAGACAACAGCCTCTACACAATTCTCTACAAAACCCTGATTCATACACAGCTGGTGCCCCTCCCACAAGTCGCCTAACTGGGGGGCATGACCTCCCCACGTGACTCCTCCCCACCCCCAGCCCGGGGCCCCCGCACTCTCCCCATTCCACATTACCTGGGAGCGGACTCTGTCCTCCCACTGCACTGGTTCCCCCTGGCATTCGGCTGCTCTTCCTGGCAGCCAGACCCTGGAGTCACTGCCCACAGCACAGCAGCTGCCTGAGAAGAGTGCCTTGGCACTGCACCAGGCAGCGTGGCTGAAGAGGAGAGGCTCTGGCCCCTCCCCTTTCTCTCCCCACCCAGGCTGGTGGGGGCATTTGACTCCGGGGGGGTCACTTTACTCTTTGTGCTCCTCCCACCAGTCACTTTTGCCACAGAGCACCATCTATCTGGTGCACAGAATGAGGCAGGGATCCTGTAGAAAAATAGCATTCCATTATATAAACTAAAATCCTGTATATATATTATAATATATACATACACAAGGGGAAGGGGTGAATTAAGGTTACATTAAAATGTGATTTCTCACCCACCCCCCTGATGATAGAACTTCTCAACAAAACAATTAAAAGTTTTTTTTAAAAAAACTTGGACAAAACAACATTTTCCCCTTATCTCATTCTTAGAAACAGCTGAACCATTTTTGCTCATTTTTAAGTTCAGACTGAGGCAGAATCATGGCATGGAAAATTTTAGCCTGAACTATACAAGTTTGGCAAAGCTATAAGCAACTGAAAAAAGAGCCTTACAACAGAAAGTCTTGGGCAACTTACCTATAGGTGTCAACATCTGCATTACTTATAATAAAATATTGTATACAAGGATGGTAAAGGGGGGATGACTCACCACTAGAGCACCTCCTTGTGGCTGGGCATGATGTAGTGGCTCTCTCCCCATCTGGCACCCCCAGCTGACAGGTGGTCTGCTCTCTGACTCAGCCCTCTGGCCAACTCATGATTTAAGTCCACTGCTTCCAGGGTAACAAAACACCTTGTATCAGGCCTTTTGCCCCAACTTAGGGCCCCATGGAACTCATTCCCTTTTCTCAGGGCTCTCTGTCATCCTTGCCCCCTTCTCTCGGCTCATGCCACCATACCAGTGGCTCTCCCCTACACCAGGTTCCAGCCCAGGAAACCTATAACCAGCAGCCAAAAACTGCTTCATCCAACTCCTTGCTACTGCCTCACTGGGCTTCTTCCTGCTCTGCCTCTCTCAAGCCTTCTCCTCCCCCACAACCTCTCTAGGTTCATCCTTCTCTCAGGTCTCTCCTCTGGAATCCCTTAACAAACCCAAACCAAAAGGTACAAACAAACCAACTTCTGCTCACCTCAGGCTTGGTCTTTCACGCCTCTTAATTTTCCCTGCGTGTATCTCCATTGAATACCTCCCAGAAAGTCCAGATCCTGCCCTTTTATCAGGGGTTACCACTAGCACCTGCTCTGCTCCCAGTGACTTTTAATCTCTTTCCTGGCCTCCTGTCAGATTTCTTTATTCAGGGGAGAATCCCAGGGCCAACTGTTCCCCTTTGTCCCTCTTGGTGTCTCTACTCTCTCTAGTCCCCGAGTGTGAGTGCAGACTCTTCATACAGCCACCTCCCACTCTCAACCCCCTCTGTTCTCTCCCATCTGGGTTTCATCCTCAGTTAAGCCTGGCGCTCCCTCCAGCTACAGCCTGGTATGTTAACTAGCCTCTCAGGCCCACACTAACCTTGTACTAATCAGGAAAGGAGTACTTGTGGCATCTTAGAGACCAACACATTTATTTGAGCATAAGCTTTCATGAGCTACAGCTCACTTCAAGTAGCTGTAGCTCACGAAAGCTTATGCTCAAATAAATGTGTTGGTCTCTAAGGTGCCACAAGTACTCCTTTTCTTTTTGCGGATACAGACTAAGACAACTGCTACTCTGAAATCTTTTACTAATCAGTGAAAGTAACAGTTCACAAGCTTGCCCTTTGTAGCTCTATTCAAGTCAAACAGTTACTGGTGTCAGTTCAGTATCAAACTTTATGAGTTTGACTCTCTTCTTACACGCAACTCCCACTGAAGGCAAAAGTTATTCAGTTTACACCATTGTAAGCAAGAGGCCCTGTGGACAGCACTGAATCAGGCTGTGTGTGATTATAACTCTGCTGAAGCCAGCGGAAGTCTTTCCATCGAGTTAAACATGCTATAGATCAGGTCCATGCAAAGAAATCTGGAAGTGTGTGTCTCAGAGCATGTCTGGAAAAATATCAGTTTCTTTTCTATTTCTCTTACTTTTAACCATCCATATGGATTAAACAATGCATAAGCATGCTCCAGTGGATGTTAGGCCAGTGACTAATTTACTGAACTACCTAAGCAATGAAGGATTATTTTGTCTAATTAAGACAGAGCTCAGTATTTAAGACAGAACATTTGCATTAAACAGACAATCCAGAATTATAAATACTGTTGCGTCTGAAATAAGAATGTTAATCTTTCTTCATATAACCATGCTCTACTGACACACATACATCATTCCCCTTTGCTTGCACTAGGCTAAATGCTCAATTAGATCTTTGAATAAAATTAAAAACCAAATTTTGTTTCTTTTATTTTACTGCAGGTCAATCTTGATGTGTCATGCCATTAATGAAGTGCTTTTAATCAGGATTTGTTTTGCTTTCAGTAATTCACACATCACTCGTCAGAACAGAAGACTGGGAGTTAATAGTATTCGTGGGTTCTATTCCCATGTCTACAAATGACTTGCAGAATGATTTGCCCTACAGATGAGGTCAAGTTATTTAACCTCTCTTGGGAGGTTTTCAAATGCACAGAAAACAATTAGGCACCCAACTCCCACTGAAAGTCAATCTGTCCTTTTCGTGCTTTAGAAAACCCTCTTCTTATGTATCCATCCACACATAGGCGCCAACTCTGTGAGTGCTCCAGGGTTAAAGGCCCCACAGAAAAAAATTTGTGGGTGTTTAGCACCCACTGACAGCCAGTTCCCCTCCACCCCCCTGCCCCAGTGCCTCCCATCCACTGGCAGCCCCGCCGATCAACTCCTCTCCCTCCCTCCCAGTGCCTCCCACCTGTCATGATCAGCTGTTCCACAGTGTGGAGGAGGCACTGGGGGGGTGGAGGGGAGGGAGTTGCAGGGACAGGCATGTTTGGAGAAGGGGGCAGAACTGGGTGGGAAGAGGCAGGGTAGAGCAGGGGTGGGAAAAGGCAGGGCCTAGGATGGAAAAAGGGGGGTTCAGCACCCCCGGGGCCTAGAGGAAGCCAGCATTGTGCATCTACCCCCCTGTAAAATAGGATTCCTAAGCAGATATTGACTTATTTTTGAGTAAACATCAAAATGCATCACTTTGATCTTCCCCAGAATATCAGTCTACATACTGGGTGTATTTTTACAAGCATTTCTGAATGATGTTAATAAGAAATATTAGCAGCCAATGTCTGAAGCATAATTTAAAAATAAACAAAAACATTCTAAAGGGAAGATGCAGTTGGAGGTAAAGATTGGCTCATCTATAATGAATGATCTAATCCACATGGCTCAAAGGAGTACGAGTTTCCCTGACCTCCTCTGCATCCTATCAGCATGTGCTCAGTTACACATGCAATCTGATTGCAGGATATTTCTCCTGAGTTTAGGATTGTTACTGACTATACAGAAGACCGTCCTGGTATAATCTCAAGTCAGGATTTCTTTGTACTACATGTAGCAATACCACAACAATACCTCTTTGTGATTAAACCTTACTGAAATGTATTTCAACTGTCAGTTGAGAAACACAGTCTAGGGAGTGAAGTAAATGACAATTTATTGACACCGTTTTGGGGAAAGGTTTTGATTAATTTTCCAATTAAAAAAATTTTTGGAAACAAAGTTTTGAAATTGTTGCAACATCCTGTTTCAATGTTTTCAAAAGAAAAAAGTTCCTTTTGTGTTTTGGTTTAAAGCATATTTTTATTTAATACTCAAGTAAACTTAAGGTAAAGCTTAAAAAGGTTGAAATTACAAAAAATATTTTGAAATTATCAAAACAAATATTTTAATCAACCCAACTGGAATTTTCTTTTTGGATTTTTGGTTTGCAAAAATGAGATTGTGACTGTCTCAATTTGGGAAGAGAAGAACACCTTCAAAATCAAACTTTTGTGGGATAGAAATACCATTTTCAATCAAGTTCTATTCATTTCCAGAGCTAGTCAGAAAATGAAAGTTTCTTTGCGCTAATCCATACATTATTTATCAATGTTTTGACTTTTCTCCAGCAGCTCTACTCATCCCACATAACTCATTGTGATCAGGGGGATTTCTGCTGCAGACAAAGATGCAAAGTGCGATAGCCTTAAAAAATTTTCAGAGCAATATCATACCAGCCTACGTTTAGGTAAGACCCATTATTCTTTATGGGACCTGGTGCGTTCTACAGATCAACTAGATGGAGCTGGTTGAAGTGTACCAAATTTCAAAAATTAAAGTTTTCATTGAAATTTCTACAAAAAATCCCCCCCTTTTCCCCTTGCCCCCTCTTAAAAAAAACCCCATACCAGCTCTAATATACAGGGATCATTTCAGCTACTTGTATCATGGAACATGGTGACTATATAACAGCACATAACATTGAACAGTTTAGGTTTGATGGTAAGAGACACCATCTATAGTTGAAAAGACAGGTGAAGTTTAAGCAGGAGGTAGAATTTAAATAAATTGAATATGACTGAGACACGAAGTATAATTCCCCTCCACTCTTATGAAGAGAATCTTGTGAAAAGTTCCATCCTTTACTGAGTTGGCAGCACCAGTGTGCTCCCTCAAGGTTCCCCCTCATGTAATGCTGCTGCTTCTAAGATTTAACATGAACACAGTACGAAGTGGGAGGACTTCCTGCATGTAGATGCTTACATTAAACCTGTTGCTAAACAGAGTGTCATTTTAAAGGTGATGCCTTAGAAAACACTATATGTATTCTCCTGCCTGTATAGCCTAATCTTGTAGTGCACGTGCACACACACACTTGATTGAATTCAAATCATTGTTACTTAGTCCTGACAACTGCAAAATTGGACCCAAAATTGCATAAATGGACTACTCACAACAGTCAGTACTATGGCCACTGTTCAGTAAGATAATTAAGCATCCGCATAACTCTGCATTTGCACCATTCCACTCAAGCCAATGGAACTACTCATATGTTTAAGGTTAGGCAAACCTTTAAGTGCCTGGCAGAATTCAGGCCTATGTTCTATAGCAAGTATCAGCAGGCTCAAGCCCTAAATTGTGGCCTAATCCTCCTTCCAATTAAACTGAATGGAAATTTTGCCATGGATTTCATTGGAAGCAGGATTGATCCCTTGATGGACACTATAGCAAGAACTCAGTATTCAGCCTAAGAATAATCTCTAATAATAACACAGCCATCACTGTTATGAGTATCGGAGCACAAAATCTCTATTCACAGATTAAAAGCAGCAAGGTTGAGTGCCAGTTGAAACATTTCAACGATACTCTGCAGAAATATCATGCTATTATACTTTTGTACTGTCAGTTTAATCAATCATTTTTTGCTTTTAGAAACATTAGGAGCCACCTGATTTCTAGCAAAGTTACAAGAACTTAAAACAGTGATATCCAAATCAAGGTCATATTCCTTCTGGGGAAGGCATTGCTACTCACTAATAATGTGACAGATTAAATCCCAGTATGTTTTGTGAAAGCACCTCTGTTGCCAGTGATTATGGGTTTTAGTTCTCAGTGGGGACCTTGATGTAAATCGTATAACCATAGTGATAATACTGCAAAATCTATTTTATGGTCCATCAACTTGTCCTGGGGTAGAGGAGACCAATTTATCTACCAGAAATGTTGGATTATGATTAATGGAAGGAATAGATGTAATTTAGTCAAATGAAAAGACCCAAACAAACAAATGTTAAATGCTTTCCCAGGAAAGGTGTGGGGTGAAAATAATCTAAAGCTCTCCAGGAAGGCTTTATCCCTCATCTTTTGAAAATTATGGTACAATAATTTAAGAAAAACAACCCTGATATACTTATGACCAGTGGAGCTGAAAGTCATTGCACCTGATTCTGATCTCAGTTACATTTCTGTAAATCCAGATGCCTGTGGTGGAGTTAATCTGAATTCACAATGAGGGTGACTGAGATCAGAATCTAGACCATTTTTTCTCACTGTGAAATATGATATTTGTCTGTGAACAGCTGGCATTTCCAGAGAAATCATATTTTCATGCAAACATGCTTTTTGTGGCTATTTAGAATTCTGTTGAAATGTAAATGTACTGAAGGACTATCACAGCTGTAAATGGAGCAAAGACCTCTTTTCTTTACACATGAGCAAACAGTCCAAAAAGAACATATGAGAAATGGAACTTTACGTTTAAAATGAACAAATTTCAGAAGTATTTTACTGTTTATTTGGAAAACCCTGGGTGTTGCAAATTGTATCACACACCACACTCATGCTGGCAGAACCCAAAAACATGTAATCTTCTTGCATTAACAGGGTATGGATCATAAGAGGCTAACAGGCGTAAGCCCCCCCAGCAATGCCACAGCTGTTTAGGGTGACTGATATAGTGCCAGGTGCGGTACCACTTATTGCCACACTTCCTTGCCTACACTGTGAATTCCCCAGCTAGTCAAGATTCCCTCAGCAGGCCTGCTTTGCCTTCTCTTCAGAGGCTATATACATGTAAGTAACCACTGTTATGTGGTCACACAGCTCATTTTAAGCAAGTACATTTATTCTTAAAAGTAAAAAAGCATTACAGAGAAAATGTATTAAAAACAAGGAAGAACCTACCCACATGCTAATAAGCTTACCAGAGATTGCCCCAATTCCAACAAGGACTCTGGCCAGTGAATGTCCTTCTAATCCCATGAAGGGACTTTTCTGTTGTCACCAGTTCATAACAAATTGGGCTCGGAACAAGCACTCCCATGAATCTGAGTCACTCTGTTTAGTTTTTGGGCCTTTGATTTTGTGAATAGGTAATTCGTAGACAATGGGTTTCTCCTCACAATGTAGTCTCAAAACGGTGTGAATGCAAATTTCCAATTCCGCTTCCCAAGTATTTCCTAGGAAACCCATTCTACTGTGTTTATCCCACATGTTCCTTCTTGTCTTCCCTGTTGTTTCAGAGTCCTTTGAAGCTCCTAACGTTTCCCAGGGTTGACATTAATCATGTCTCCCTCATAGAGACGTTGCGTACAACCCCACAATAATACATACACATTTGTACTTTTAATCCAATGAAATCCTAAAATATTTAAACTTCATTCAGTCAGGGCTGTCAGGATATTGCAGGAAATTGCCACATCTGTCAGATTTCTGAAGCCTGAGACTGGATTTTCTGAGTTTGGAGTACATGCATGCAGATGTAGAGGGGAATCAGTGTTCTGGGGCAAGGAGTATCGAGTGGGAGTGTGTACAGGTTTGAAATGGCAATTCTGAGCTATGGAGAGGTGAGGTAAGAAAAGGAGGGGTTCTCGACCTAGGGCAAAGGGAGCGCATAGTATGTGTGCATGGGGCAGAGAGAGATGTTTTGAGCAGGTGTTGATTGAAGGGAGGGGGGAACTTGGGGAGTTTGTGCCAAGAGGGGAATGGGGTGGGAAGCAGGGTTAGGTGCAAGGGAATTGGGGTGGCGGGAGCTAGCAAGAGGAATGGTAGGGTAAGAGCTGGACAGTAGTAGGGTCAGAGTAAACAAGAATAGTGAAAGGGAGACAGAAACAAATACAATATTTCACCCTTCCCTTTGCTGTATATGGTCTCAGTTTTTCATTCGGGGGGGAGGGAGGAGAAATGTGCTCCCCTCCCACCTTTCACACCAGTTTCCCTTTCCCAGAAATCCTCCCTTTTTACATCAGGAACAGTGTCCCAATTTTGCAATTTAAACCCCTCCCAGCTGATCATATTTTTATTACCTGCACCCCCACCAGTATTCTGGGGCATTATGAGAGATCTATCTTCAAAGATCAGATCAGATTTATAAATATTTTCAGTTATTATATGAAGTCCAATCCTGCACTGTGACTCAGAACAAATGGGGCTTGACTCTGAGAGGCACTAGGCACTCTCAGCTCCCACCAATGTAATCTGGAAGTGGCATTCTTAGCACCTCTGAAAAACAGGTCTTAAATGTGAATTAATATATTTAACAAATGAGAATGTAAGCCACAGAAAAATTGAAAGATTGACAATTGTTCTTGGTCCTTGTACAAGGTATGAATGTAGGGTGGAGGCGGCATTGGCCAAAGACAACTGCAGTCTCTGCTCCTTCCATGTTCCCTGTGATGGGTTCGGTCACAGAGACCTCCTTGGGACTATCATCTGATGTGCTGAAATTACCTCCGATTCCATTTTTCCTGGTGGCTTGGGACTTCAGAACCCTGCTTGTTGAGCCAGACATGCTAGCCTGCTGCAACTCAGACCTGGGTCTGAACCATGCCCCCAAAGCTGCAGGCTTTAACTGAAAACAACTCAGCAAGTTACCTGTCTCTAGCACCCAGACACCCAGTTCCCAATGGGATCCAAACCCCAAATAAATCAGTTATATATACAGGGTAAACTCATGAATTGTCCACTCTCTAAAACATTGATAGAGAGATATGCACAGCTGTTTGCTCCCCCAGGTATTAATCACTTACTCTGGGTTTGTTAATAAATAAAAGTGATTTTATTAAGTATAAAAAGTAGGATTTAAGTGATTTCAAGTAACAACAGACAGAACAAAGTAAATTACCAAGCAAAATAAAACAAAACATACAAGTCTAAGCCTAATACATTAAGAAACTGAATATAGGTAAATCTCCGCCTCAGAGATGTTCCAATAAGCTTCTTTCACAGACTAGGCTCCTTTCTAGTCTGGGCCCAATCCTTTCGCCTGGTACAGTCCTTGTTAGTTCCAGCTCAGGTGGTAAGTAGGGGATCTCTCATGACTGGGCCCTCCTTGTTCTGCTCCACCCACTCTTATAGCTTTGGCCCAAGGCAGGAATCTTTTGTCTCTCTTGGTGCCCACCCCTCCTTCTAAATGGAAATGCACCAGGTTTAAGATGGATTCCAGCACCAGGTGACATGGTTACATGTCCTGTGAGACCCCAAGGCCTCCATTCTTCCCAGCCTAACTCACAGGAAGACAGGAAGGCTTGCAAGTAAACAGAGCCATTTACAACCAATTGTCCTAGTCAATGGGAGCCATCAAGATTCTAAGCCATCATTAATGGCTCACACTTTGCATAATTACAATAGGACTTCAGAGTTAGACTTCATATTTCTAGTTTTAGATACAAGAATGATACAGTCATACAAATAGGATGAACACACTCAGTAGATTATAAGCTTTGTAATGATACCTGACAAGAGACCTTTTGCATAAAGCATATTCCAGTTACATTATATTCACACTCATTAGCATATTTCCATAAATCATATGGAGTGCAACGTCACATGCCCCATGAGGTGCAGTGCCCCAAAGAGCAGGGAAGAAGTGGAGCCATGGCCCTGCCCCCTCAGTACCCGCATGCAAAGCTTGCCTTCTGTGAAGAAGAGAATGCATAGCACCATCCAATATCATATTGTGTGGGGAGCTACAGGAAGGATTACATGGGATGGAGGAGTTCTGCACGTCCCTCTCCTACCCTGGATGTACCACCATGTAAGCTTTTACAGCCAAAGAGCAGACAGTTTGGAGGAAGGGTGGTAGGAACACTCAAGGAATATCTACATTTTACCCCTCCACCTATTACGAACAATTAATTGGCAACCATGATTTGATACCGTGTCAAGGAAATGAATCGTCTCTCCAGCCAATCTTTCTCTCTGTTACTTTAGTAACAGTGATTTAACATTTCAAGCTAAGAATGTATATTTGATAAGAATATGTGGACATGAGAGAGTTCATGCTCTAAAACAGAGGTGGGCAAACTATGGCCCGTGGACCACATCCGGCCCACGGGACCGTTCTGCCAGACACCTGAGCTCCCGGCCGGAGAGGGTAGTCCCCAGCCCCTTCCCCGCTGTTCCCTGTCCCGCACAGGTACACCGCCGCGTGGGCAGCATGGCTTGTGCCCACTCACCTCCCAGGCTTTCCAGTAAGCCTGCCCTGCTGCTCTGAGTGGCATGGTAAGGGGGCGGGGGTTGGATAAGGGACAGGAGGTCCCGGGGGCAGACAGGGGGCGGTTGGAAGGGGCAGAGGTTGCAGGGGGGTGGATGGGGTCGGGGCAGTCAGGGGACAGGAAGCGGAGGGGGGTGGGATGGGTCGGGCATTCTGAGGGGGGCTGTTAGGAGGCAGGAAGTGGGATGGGGCAGGGGCCAGGCTGTTTACAGAGGCACAGCCTTCCCAACCCAGCTCTCCATACTGTTTTGCAACCCTGATGTGGCTCTTGGGCCAAAAAATTTGCCCACCCCTGCTCTAAAAGGTGATTCTGCATACAGATTACAAACCCTAATATGCATTTAAAAACAAACAAACAAACAAACCCCTGTGTACATATGGTATAGCACAGTCTAGCATCGGAGAGAAACGATCACTCAGTTATATAAACAGACTGTGGAGAAACAAGAGGAAGGGGGGGAAGAGAGAAAGATGTTTAATCTAACACTCCAGGTAAAGAGCTTAGGTAAGCTCCTACAGGAAGGCAGTAAACTTGTCTGCCAGAAGGGGCAAGGATAGCTATATAAATGTTAATGGATTTGTCTCCCCTGCTGAATACATATTATATGAAGACCAGAGATCGTACCTGAATGTAGCTTAATTGTAAATGAAAATGACTATGTTAGCAAAGGACTTTTGATCTGGTTCATATCGTACAAGATGCATATTGGGTGTCCAGAATTCATCTACATATGCAAACAAAATACCATAAGAATACAGGTTGCATGGGTAAGAAAACAAGCAGAGAAACAAAACCTAGGCTTCAGAGTGATTTGATACATTTCAAATTTTATCTCAATTTTCTAATTAGAGCTGCTCAGAAAATTTGTCTGAGAAACAGAGTTATTTAGCAAAAAGTTTTGCTAAATAAACTTTTCTGCTGGCTCTACTTCTAATACACATTGCTTTCTTCAAGATACTTCTTGACTCAAATTGTTATTGAGATATCCACTAAGGAGAGCACAAAGAAACTTAACTTCCATTCTCCAGTGAGAAAGAGGCAGCAGGAAAGCAATAGTTATCTGACCTAGAGTAAAGACAAAAGTCAGAAGAAACCTTTTCCTAAATGGTGCTTCCAAGATGCTTGCTGTAGTAGTCAAAACTCACATAGAAACACTAGCAACCGCAAAGTGCCAGGACTGTACTACAGACTATATGGTAAAACATATTTGCCAGATAGACCATAACTGTTTTGTTAAGATATAAACAAGCTTTCCTATTAACATAAGGTTAGATTGTGCCCTTAGGCATAGCCCGATGTATAAACTTAATGAGTCTGCAGGGGGAGCCACTTTACATTAGTGCCTTTACTGCAGCCCCTGAAAGGATGCAGCTCATTCCTCCGGTTCCCTGTATGCCCAGCCCTTTCCACTGACCGCAACATGAGGGAAGGTGGAACTCTGGGTTCATCCACCCCCACCCAACACTTGTCTACAGTGGGACCACAGGGGCTCCACTGGACTGAGGACCTGGCCCCAAGATTTGGGTAGCATAACCCTACTGTGCAGAGAGAGGTGGGTGTGGGTGCCTTATTTCCCTTCATGGCTACATTAGGGTTAATCAAAAGATAGCTCCCAGGAGATGGAAGACCACAAAAGGTTGCAGAAGTCCATGCATGTTTTAAACTTTCTTCCAATTCCCTTTCTCCGTCATTTCCCTTTAGGGGACCCTTCCCCAACAAGGATTATGGCATGCCTATTTTAAAAGGCATCTTTCATATCTCAAGCAAGAACTTTTTTTTCTCATAGGCATCCCTCTTTGGTCCCAAAACAATTCACTCCAATCCTGACATCTCAAGATACTGCAGTGAAGAGCACAAGGTTGTGAATTTGCAGAAAAATACATGTTTGCCTTATTCTCCTGGTAGAGCTAGCATGTTGCCTTTTTACAGCTGTATGTAGAACAAGTAAAAAGTGAAATGGAATAGGGAAAAAGTCATGCACTCCTCTCAATCTTCTTAACAGAGAAAGGTGACTTGTTTAATTTTTTTTTTTAACTTTTCTAAACTTTTAACATTTTCTATAAAGAAAGAAGGATTGTGCTTACACCAATGAGTAGTGGTGCAATGCACCAGCAATCTTTTTCTCCCCTCCAAATTTATAAGTCATTAGTAATAAAATGTTGGTAAGAAAAGACAGTCACATGGCAGTTGTAATCACAATCCAAAGTAACAGTTCCTTTGGAGCTCATTAAGAGTATTGAGTACTTTTAATGCTTTATTGATTTAAGGAATAGCGTTTCAGCAATCAATACAAATACCCTAAGGAAAATTTCCAGCAAAGGTTTTCATATTTTCCCTTGAGATACATATTTTTCCATCTTGATTTTTACAGTTCTCTTTTTAACAGGATGCAGTTGTGGCCAATTTGTTTGCTTCAGGGCTTAAGCCAATCTCTAGCTATTAGAAACTTAACTGAGGCCAAAAGAAAAGGAGTACTTGTGGCACCTTAGAGACTAACAAATTTATTTGAGCTCAAATAAATTTGTTAGTCTCTAAGGTGCCACAAGTACTCCTTTTCTTTTTGCGAATACAGACTAACACGGCTGCTACTCTGAAACTTAACTGAGGCCACTAACTCATTGGACATACATCTAAAGAGCCATCAAATGGAAATGACCTGCTGATGCTACTAGAGAAAGGTGACTAATTATATCTAAAGAAGGAATAAAGGGTAGCAGCCAATTAAAACAAAAGAAAAACAAGGTGCAAGGTGTTTTTCTTTTGTTTTAATTGGCTGCTACCCTTTATTCTTTCTTTATGATGAATAAAGAAGACCTGAAACTTAAATTGAAATCAGCTTCCCTCAACAAGAATCTAAAGTAAATTAAGATAGGGCTTCTTTAGCCAAGTCCTAAAGTTAGTTCTATGCTATTAACATTCTTATACTCTGGATAGGCTGCAGTAAATTCACACTGAATTTATCCTGGCCATTCTCTAGAATCTCAACTTTCATTAATTAAATAAAAAGAAAAGGAGTACTTGTGGCACCTTAGAGACTAACAAATTTATTAGAGCATAAGCTTTCGTGAGCTACAGCTCACTTCATCGGATGCATGAAGTGAGCTGTAGCTCACGAAAGCTTATGCTCTAATAAATTTGTTAGTCTCTAAGGTGCCACAAGTACTCCTTTTCTTTTTGCGAATACAGACTAACACGGCTGCTACTCTGAAACCATTAATTAAATAAAAAATTCTGACCCTTACGGTAGTAGAGAGAACCTTGTGACTGTGAAACAAATGTAAATGGATGCAGAGATGCCTGCCTAAGTCCACAGAAAGCCTTAAACAATAGCTAGAAGAACAACAAATTGCCCCAATTCAGTATTGCCAAAGCTAATAATTTTATCATGAGTTTTGCAATATTTAATGTTTTGCTTAAAGCCCCTAGAAACTACTGATGAGAAATTGTTTCCATTAAAATTTTTTTATAGCTCGCACAATAGCAAACTAAAGCTTGAAAATGTGACCCAAGTGAAACCTAAAGGCTCAAAAGCCAGAAGGCAAAGAAAAAGAAACCAAAATGTATTATTTTAAAAATAAATCTCAAGTTTTATGATTCTCATGATTCTTGATTCTCATGATTTTTAAACAGTACAGGGTTGGCACTACTGCTATTCATCTCAATCAGGGCCCCAAGAAGTCTGTATTTCCACAGCTGTGCCATCAGGCATTTTATCAATATGCCACAGAACTGAGCATTTTGCTACTGAATTTGGCATTTTGCTGCAGCCAAGCACCAACATTTTGCATTCCACCTCCCTTTTCCACTGGGACCTGCCCAGAACTGCCGCCTGCTCCTGCTTTCCCCCCTAAGGAGAAGTTAATTGGACTGCAGTACATGCTCTCTGCACTGTTCCATGGAGCCAAGAAGCGGGGGGGGGGGGGAGTGGGGGTCAAGGAGCTAGAGCTGGAATCCAGCTTGCAAGCAAAAGAGCAGGGGGAGCCAGCAATGTAAGCTGGGCTGGAGTGCAGGTGTTCTGTGTCCAAATCAAAAGACAATGTGGCTGGCTCCAGGGGTCAGTAATGGAACACAGTCTTTCAAGGGAATGTAACCAGATCAAATCCAGCACATAACACCTTGAAAATCAGTACCAAAACTTTAAAGACATTATGATTTGCAGCTCACCTTACCAGAATTTCCTCACATAGACGTGAAAAACACCCCTGCTTTAGACTTCTAGCCTTCCCCCCGAGTCCTGCAACCAGTTCCCACAGCCTGGGTGTCTGCCTTTTATAGGATTAGACATGATTGCCTACAGCTAGCCCAGCCAATTTGCTGAGCTACACTCAGGGCAGAAAGATGCTTCTTATCACACTGACAGGGTTAACCCTTTCCTCCCAAATACTGGATGGAATCCACATATCCCTCCATGAAACAGCAAGGTTTCCCAAATCACATAGCTAAATCTCCATGTTAGAAGAACAGTTCACATTCTACTAGACACTTCAATGCCAAGGCTGGTCAACCCAGTTATAACTGGCTCCAATTCACACCACCACAAACTGTAACATACTTTGACTATATCTGAGTGACACTCATAAAGGTACAAAATACTTCCCTGTCTCTGATGAGTTAAAGAAACCACCATTCTGAGAAGTAAAAACACCCTGATCACCAGGCCAAACACTCCAGCAATGCCTAAAGAGAGTAAGATTTGATTCCATGTGGTGAATGATGACTGTAAGAAGTTACCAGTAAAAGCTTAATTAACAAACACAACAGGCAGAGCACATCTGTAGTAAAAGCTAGGTGTATAGAGAGAAAGGAAGCATAAATAAGCGTGTGCTAATGCCAGGGCAAGAGGAGCTTCCATATCATGTTCCGCCTTCTCCAAAATTCCTCTGTTCCTTTGACACTTCCTTATTTCCTAACCTCATAATGCTCACCAATCTGTGACATATGAAAATTATTGTTTGCAATGTTGTTGCAGCCACGCTGGTCCCAGGATATTAGAGAGAAAAGGTGAGTGAGGTAATACCTGTGTAGCTTGAAAGCTTATCTGTTTCACCAACAGAAGTTGGTCCAATAAAAGACATTACTCACCCACTTGGTCTCTCTAATATTAAATTGTCATATTCATCTCTGTAGTCTGAATGGCCTTTGTAACTAGGCTTAAAGCAGGAGGAGAAATTCAACCCATAACTATTAACTTGTACTTTAGATTTGGCGTTATTTGCATTGCAGTAGCAAACCAGATTGGAGCCCATTGTGTTAGGTACTGTACACATAGGAAGAGACCGTCCCTGCCCCAAAGAGCTTACAATCTAAGTGAACAAGACAGGAGGGGAAACAGAGGCACAGTGAGATGAAATTTGCAAAAGGCAACATTCCTGTTCAGTAGTCAGACTGAGAACAGAACCGACGTGCCTTGGGTCCTAGTCCAATATTCTTCTGGGATGTCCATGAGTGCATTATTCCAATTGGCTGCATCATACTGGTGGCTTTGTAGGGGGTTCAACATCTCCATCTGGGTTTTTGAGCCCACCTCAGATATGAACTGTTTTGGCTGCCTCTGAAGTAGATTTTAAGTACCTACTGGCACAGTTCATATCTTCTTTTCACAGAGTCATAGAATTTAAGGCCAGAAAGAACCATTAGATCATCTTGCCTGACTTTCTACATACCACAGACCATTATTCTAGGTCTGTGCCATGCTGAATACTAGGGGGGCTCAGGTACCTAGTGTTAGGCAAAAAGATTCTTTTCCCCAAGAATCAGGCAAGCACAGACGATACTGAAGGGGGTTTATTCACAGTACCGGGAAGACTGACAAGCAGCTTCAAAGATATGGTGCCATAATGGCCAGTTATATACATTTTCTTATTAATTTATTTGTATATACAGAGACAGACATTGTTACAAGTCAAGAGAGAACCCTAAACAAAAGATAAAAATAAGAACAGTACATACGTACAGAGATCATCCTATTGCATTAAGCATCTGTGCTTGCGGGGGAAGGAGGTGGGGCGGGGAGGGGGGCATAGGGATTACTGCTTACAAATATTTGGTGGGCTGTGAAGGGAGGGTTTATTCTGTTCTAAGAACTGAGTTACTGGGTGGGCATTGACCATATAAGCTTACCAATTGTTTAGAGTTGTCAGTGCCTTTTGAGTTACTGAAACATTCTGCAGTTTCTGTCTTAGCTATTAGCTAAATTTTAACTCTTTCCTGATGCTAGCAATAATGAAATTTTCAAAGCTGGATTTCTGTTTCATCAAGCTGTACTTAACTGAGTCAATGGATGCAATTTCAGGACAAACCAACAGAAGATATTGGGCCTGATTCTCCAATGCTCTGCGCCATATGCAGTCATTCACACCAGTGCAAAACTAACCCTTCTGATCTGGCTGCACGTTATGCCCACTGAGCACTGGTGTAAGTGACTGCATGCCATTCAGAGCAACAGAGAACCAGGCCCATTTTATTTAAAAACAGGTAATTCTCAAATGGGTCTTCAGGTAACAGGGAAAAGTTCTCCAGACATCACATCTCATTTCCCCTTCCTCCACGCACACTTGGGAAGGGATTATGCAAAACACTGCTCCATGTACAGCCATACCAGTTAAGCAAAAAGGATTCATGACACCAAGAAATCCTTGCTGGAAGATGGAGCCTACCCACAGGGGAGCTCTCTTATTGTCTGAGTGCTCCAAAAGATAAAAATCATCCTGAAAAAAGGAACTTTGCCAACCAGGCAATATTAAAAAGTTGAGAATTCCCTGACTCATTATGGACCAGTTCCATGCTTCAGCAGGAGCTTTGCAATAGCCAAGCCACAACATGTTGCTTAATTAAGGATCTAGAAAAGTTGGAATCAGCAAGGATGAAAGGAATGGGTCATCAAAGGAGTGGGGGGGGGGGAAAGCATCATTTGTATGGGGCATTTATGATATGCTGTAGAAGTGGATGTGGATAGAGCTGGTGTAAACACTGAAGTCAGTGGGGTCAAAGCCACTGAATATCAGGGATTAATTTGCCACTCTTTACCCATTTCTTTCTTTCTTGATTTGTCTTAAACTGTCTTCTATTTATTTCCTAAGCTCTGGGCCCCATTCTATTCTCAGAAGACTAGAACTCCAGCCAGTCCAAATAGTGGTTCTGCCTGTAAATCTGAGGCCAGGATTGAGCCCAAAGAATTTTTGCATTATAGGCCAAACTCAGAATTCTTGTAAGTAGGGACAGCTTCACTGATGTCAGTACAGTTGTACATGCTTACGCCGGCTCAGAGCGTGGCCCTGTGTATTTCTCTTTGGCACAAAATTAATTTCTACCCACGTATCTTAAACTGCAACTCAATCACTGAAGTAGAAAAATCTAATTGTGCTTACTTTCTACATTTTAGATAAACAGTCTGATTTTTTTTTTAAACTGGCAGAAAAGAATAGGCCTTTTGCCTGGTAGCATGCATAGAGGTCTACCGTTCTGTAGCTTAACAGATGTCTATGACAAGTGAAATGATCTAAGAAACCACAAATGTCCCATTGTTGTATCTGAGTGGAGCTCATTATGATCTGGATTTCATATATCCCGAAATTTGGGAGAGTTCTGATCTGGAGTTTTGATTCACCTTATTACAGAGGTAGGAACCATTTAGAAAATTCTGACCCAGGTTTGGGTGGCTATTTTGATTTTATGGGATGTTTGGTCACAGTGTTTTGCTTTATGTACATCTATAGTTCTGAGAGAACAATGTAATACTGGAGAGAGTGGCCCCAAACCAGTACCATTTTACCGATTCCCTTCAGTCACCAAAATATGAGCGTTTGGGTAAATAGGAAACCCAAATCTCAACCACCCTTTGTTTTGGGATTCTTTCTCCATAAACAACCTCCATTTTTGCCCAGGTCTAATTAAATGGATTAGATTCCACTTCTGGTAAAGAAAAACCTCCTATAAGAATGCAGGAGTTCAGGTTTGCTCCCTTTTTATTAGCTCTGTCAGTCTGGTTACAATGCAACTGCCTTCTTCAATACTGTTACTAGTTGAGAAAGGTCACTGCTCAAGTTTTGTTTAAATAAGACTTTATTCTAAAGTTAGACAATTTTAAAGTTAAAACCCTAAGCCATCCAGTGGTACGATGACCATATTTCCCAAAGGGAAAATGTGACACTGTGCAGGGTTTGCTCAAGTGCCCCTCCCCCCCAGGCGGGGCTGGCCTGAGTCACTTGTCCAAGCCCTGCCTGCCCCCTGCACGAGGCTGGGGCAGGCAGTCTCTGCTCGCTTGCGCCCTGCCTGCCCCCCTGCATGAGGCGCCACTCACCCCCCTTACACGTTTCTCCACACCCCACTTTTTGACAAAAGTGGGTATTTGTCCCATTTGCTCTTGCCGTCTGATTATCAGTCAGGACAGGGCTTAAGAAGGGACTGTCCTGGCCAAAACAGGACGTATGGTCAGCCTATCCAGTGGCATCTAGTTAGTGCTAGTGTTAATGTAACTAATCCAAGGTCAACAGGACTTCATGGTTAACACTCTACTACACTATCATGGCAATACTAAACTTCAGAGCAGCAGGGAAAGATCTCCGATCTGCTCCAAGGGCTTGATCCATTGACTTCACTGACTGACTTCACTGGGGTTTGGATTGGGTCCCAAAAGCACAGTAGAATGTTGGATACATGTTAGCAATACACGGATTATGAATAATTGGGCAGATCTGATTCCATCCAATAGAGGGGCAGTGTTGCACATGAACACGATGCTGCTCATTACACTATCTTAGGCCTGGTCTACACTTGGGGGAGGGAAAAATCAATCTAAGTTACACAACTTCAGCTACATGAATAACGTAGCTGAACTCGACATACTTAGATCGACTTATCGTGGCGTCTTCACTGCGGTGAGTCAACTGCTGCCACTGCCCCTGTCAACTCTGCCTGCGCCTCTCGCCGAGCTGGAGTACAGGAGTTGACGGGAGAGCACTCGGGGGGGGGGTCGATTTATTGCGTCTAGACTAGATGTGATAAAAATTTATCCCCTCTGGATCAATCGCTGCCTGCCGATCTGGCAGGTAGTGAAGACATACCTTTAGCGTTCTACTGCTGGAATTTCTATTTCTTTTAAATGCCAGTGTAATTTTATCTCCTGCCTTAGAACCAATTTTTTTTCCATTACATTTTTAAATGAATGTTTCCATTCAGGTTGATTCTTCCCACCTAGACTTACCATTTCCTCCTTGTTTACAGCAACTGTACTATCAGCAATTGTGGTGGTGGATAAACACTTGCAATGAACCCTTGCTCCTCATTTGGTGGGACCGTGCCTTTACCGGGTAAAGAGCTTCAATATTAAGACAACTACCTCATGTGAGCAAAGAGGAAGTGATACTATGTAGCTGGTGTCTGTGTAACCCACATACTTTGACTAAATTATATGCAAGAAACAGGATGATTAGGGCACTCCCTTCTCTCACCTGTGGGCCTCTCTTGAAACGTGTCTGCTTAATAGTAAACCAATAAGAGGTCAACTCTTGAGATGTGCCTGATCCAAGACTTCAGAACGAAACATGTGGAGAAGTTCAGATGTGATATTGACTTCAGAAGCTTTGAAACATCTCTGCGTTGTTTTGGAACTTGTCTGGGCATCATGTAAACAGCCCTCAGCATAGCAGAGGAGCTTATAGGAGATTACAGACGGACCATCACAATTTTAAAGTGCACAAGGCTCTAGCTATCTTGGTCCCATTAGTATTAATAGGAGTCATGTGGCTGAATCCCTTGAGGAACCTTTGAACACTTAGGGTGTTCACTTAGGCGATCACTGGAAACCTCACAGCAGGTAGGACAAAAATGATAAGTTAACAAAATGTCCTAACCTCTTTAAACAATGAATTTAGTTTTGTTTCCCTCGGATCTTAAAAGCAGCCATGTTTAAATAATGTGACAGATCCTCAGCTGATGTACATTGGCATTGCTTCACTGACTTCTGATGTTCTGGCCCTTTATTTTCACAGCATTTTTCTGTTCATTTTTAGGGCTGAAATTCTCTCTTTACTTTTACCCATTGTCTGTAAAATGGTCTTTGCTGTGAAGGTCTCAGAATATTGGGTAATCTTGCATACCGGGGGCCCCACCTTAGCGTAGATGATGCACTCCTACATATCTGACATCTTCAAATATGACCTTGTATTCCCTATTCCATAAAAACCTCCATCATTCCCACCTCTCCCAATAACTTCAAATAGGCAACTGAGCCTTGCTGAATTTCTTGTAGACTCCTTTGAAACCCCCAGCCTCTGTATTTAAAGATCCCAAATTGATCTTTCTATCCCCAATATGTCACCCCCTATTCAATCACACATCTCCACCTATGTCCTCCTGGAAGTCTTGCATGAGGAGTTCAACATGATGAAAACCAAGTTTATTATCTTCCTTCCTAAACCTCCTCCTCTTGCTGCTTTTTCTGTTATTGTCAACAGTGTCACCATCTTTCCCATCACTAATGCTTACAGTAAGGTATTTGTGCTCTAATTACATGCAGGAAATACAATAACTACAGTAATATGGACACAGCACTCCTTACTTTCACTGTGGTACAATATGCTGTCTTTATAGTAAGCCAGACATGATGAATCATGTCATTTCTGGAACTCCTTCATTTAAAAGCCAGTGTCATTTCCTAGCATATGTAATTAGTATTTCCTCTTTCTTTCATTATGAGTTACTCATACACTCCACCTTTTTTATTGTCATTCAAGATCAAAGTACAGTGCTGGGAAAAACTGGTAACATTTTACTTTAAGCATCTCTACATTATTCATTCAGTTATTTGTTGCAGTAACACTGATCTTAAGGAATTCATTTAAAATTAATGTGAAATGTCATATTTATCTCATAAAAAACCCTTTTCTTTTCAGAATTTCCATATCAGGAGCTGATATTTGATCATGGAAGGATAACCCCCCCCCAAATGTGTGCTATGTAGAAGAATATAGGATTTACCTAGGCTATTTTCTTCATTTACCTTTTCTCTAAATTCAGCATTCTTATGTAGGAATATAGGAGCTGCCAGAGTGGAGCAGACCAATGGTCCATCCAATCTATTGTCCTGTCTCCAAGAGCAGCCAATGCCGAATGCTTCAAAGGAAGGCATAAGGCCCCTATACTGCAACTAACAATGCAATAGTCATAATAATTATTTAGTGCTTCCACTGCTTATTATATAATATCAAGCCTTCAGCAATCTAAAGGGGCTGATCCAATGCCCATTGCAGTCAGTAGAAAGACTCCCACTGATGTATAATGTGCATCAGATCTGCCCCTGTCTGATTAAGCCTGAAAACAGCCCTGAGAGGCAAGTAGGTATTATTTCTAGTTTACAGATGTGAAAGCTGAGACACAGAGTCAAAGGGGAGCTAAGTGCCCAAATCCTAATGAATGTCCTGTCTGCTTTTGAAAATTTCCCCAGGAGTCACTTGTCTGTCCAAAGTCAATGAATCATTGTCAAAGATGGGGTTAGAACCGATCTCCTGATTCCCATTCCATGCTCTCACCATGCAATGCACTCCTAAGGAAACTTCCTCCTGACCTCACCAGCAGAGCAACTCATGCCCTGAAGCATGTAAACTGCTAGCCCTTGCAATTTCTCTTTACCATTGTGCATGTAATGGCATGTGCCATAAATAAATGTACAGTCCTTTTTTTGGAATGCTTACTAAACTATTTTGCCATCTTGTAGCAGTTGGAGTTCCATTTGTCAAACTATGAAAAATAAAAGTTTCATTTTAATCCATTTTAAGATTGATCATCACTTGTTTTATCTTTTGACTAACTAAACATTTTGTTCAGAGGGCAATATTTAAAGACAGCAATAATTAAAGTGTAACTTAATAATTTTTAGAGGGCTACAGTGCTCGTAGTAATAAAGAGGTTATTAACCTACCACTGCAATGGCTCAATCCAGCAGTACATAAAACCAGTTTGATGGTTGCCAGTGTAAGAACTTCAGGAGCGGGCCCTAAGATTTATGGGGGTAAGACATACCAGATAGTTTTAAGACAAGCTAAAAAAATAGATACAAGTATTTTGTGCTTCTGTGGTGGCAAAGCAATGTCTTAAGGGAACAAAGACATTGTCTTCTCTGCTAGAATTTCAGCCAGTGATGCTCCGTAAGATACTGGAGGTGTTGGGAGAACTTTGTTCCACAACCTGTTTTTTGGGTCCATGTCCCTCCTGGCTAGTGAAAGCCAGTGGGGAAGTACTAACTCCCTTACTTGGTGAGACTGTTCATACCTCTCTTAGAGAGGGCAGGGTACTTTTACTTTCAGGGTGCAATAGTGTGGCCTTTGCTCAAGAAACACTCATTGGTCTCTGACAATCTTGCTATTTATTGACCAGTATTATCTTCCCTTCTTTGGTATAATTGTGGAGAGACAACTCGCATAAAATCTAGATGCCTTTGATCTCCTTGATTCTGGTCTATTTGGGTATACATCTGGTTATGGCACAGAGACTGTACTGGTTACACTGGGGCTCCTCTTCAGTGGCTTCATTTTTTTCCCCGCTTAGAGGGATCTCAGCAGGTCGCTGTGGATAACTGCTCCTCTTCCCAATGAGCTCTCAGTTGTGGGGTGCCAAAAGATGCACCCTCAATAAATGAACTGCTGCATTTTGCACCAGCTTCAGTCTCCAAGTGGTTTTAAAGTGTAGGCCCATGTAGAGTGTGTCTAATCTTAAGGTGACAAAAGCATGGATAACAATGACAAAATTCTGCATCCAAAAGGAAAGCACACAACCTCCTAGCCAGACACAGATGGTAAAAAAACTGACTTGGGTCAGCCCTCCATTCCCCACTTCAGTTCAACGTGTATATGGAGCCATTAGGGGGATTAGTAAGGAGACACGGGGTGTGGTGGGTTTTATATGCTAATGACACACAACCATAGGTCTCCATGTCATCCCACTCAGCTGATGAAGTTCGTGTCTGGTCAAGATTGGGGCATGGATGAGACCGAGCTGGCTGAAGCTCTAGTCGGCTAAGACTGAGGTAGTGATGATGGTTGTTTGGGGCAAGTGGCTGGAGGAGATGTCAGAGAGAAGATCAGTCCCTGTGATTGAGGAAGTATGCTGCCATTAGTTAATAGTGTTCACAACTTAGGGGTGATTCTAGAAGCTCTAACCTACTTCACCTCCCACCTACTGTAAATCCTTACTGATCTCTGGCCTGTGCTCCCCAGGTGAAATCTCTTACTCTTGCTAGTGTCCAAATCAACAGTCAGTTGGGAAAGCCATTGGTGAAGAGCATTGTGTGGGTTAAGGTTTGTACTGAGGTGCTTCAAGATAACTAAATGCTATTGCACTGGACCATGTCAGGAGTCATGTCTCAGCTGTGAGTGTATATCTCAAACAATGTCAGGAAGGGAAGAGAATAAGTAGTTTAAGCAGGTTTGTCACTGGGCAAAGCTTCCTAGTGGTTGTTTTACAAATTGTCAGATGGGCAGTAAGAGTGACATTTTATACCTACCAAACAGATGCATCTTAGAAAGTGACATTAGCTCCACTAATGCTGAAGTAGCAAGCACACGGACACTGTTTGCCCTTCTTCAGATTCTCAGTTCAGTGCAGCTGTTTTCTCAATGAGATCACAGGCAAAACATCAACTTAATAATGCCAGGTTGGCAAATTTCAGCATTCCTAAGGAGCCAGTGCTAATCTGCCTCCAACACGCTGGCATGTCTAAATGACATAAAATGAACAAAAAGCTTTGTGCAGAAATGTTGACTTCTTTAGTTTCATTCATTTTTCATTGCAAAAAAAATTAGGTTCGATCTTTAAACACAATGGAATGAATTTCATAGACTTGTAGGACTGGAAGAGGCCGCAAGAGATCATCTAGTACAGTCCCCTGCACTCATGGCAGGACTAAGTACTATCTAGCCCATTCCTGTCAGGTATTTGTCTAACCTGCTCTTAAAAATCTCCAATGATGGAGATTCCACAACCTCCCTAGGCAATTTATTCCAGTGCTTAACCACCCTAACAGGAAGTTTTTCCTAATGTCCAACCTAAACCGACCTTGCTGCAATTTAAGCCCACTGCTTCTTGTCCTAATGCTCATGAAGAGGGATTCGTAGTGGTGGTCTGAACTGAACACTAAGAGCCTATCCACCCTGCAGTGAGAGCTGGCACTGTAGCACGTAACTTGAGCTAATTTTGATCAATAGCAATGAAGCCACAGCAGCACAAGATGCAGCATGGGCTGTATAACTCACCCAGGACCCTGGATATGGACTCAAGTGGCTAGCCTGTGCTGCCACCTATGCCGCCATGGCTTCATTGTTATTGTTATTCGAGTTACCCTAGCTAGCTTTGATGTAGCTGTATCTACCTGTGCTGAAGTCACACTTCTGATTGTGAATATATCCAGAGTGGTTAGGCTCTATACAAGCTTCCTCATGTAACTCTTCCAATGCATTTCAGTCCCGTCCTTTCACACCCATTTATTCCGGTCTACGAATTCTGAATGCACGCCTCGTCATAGCATCTAGTGGCCATTCAGATGAATTAATAAAAGTAAAATTTGCCATCCTACTAAGATCATATTCACAGTCATACACTGTGCTTCCAATGCACTGCAATCCTGATCTGCCAAGCCACCATACAACTCTGTTAATATACTTCATTATCACTCTGAAGCATCTCCTGCAATTCTAGTCCTTGGCTTTTCTTGAGCAGACAGTCAGTGGTACTATTGTATTTATCTGGCTCAGAAGTGGTGGTTATTTTCTCCTGGGATGAAACCCTGAGGCTTTAGCTTTCTGAACTTTTTCTTTTCTAAATGTCTTACCATTTATTTTACTGGTAGAGTGTGTTCCATGTAAAAACACATGTTTTCCTTTTATTTTGTAGCAGCAAACTTTGGTCTCATTAGTGCTGATGAAAAGCTTTTGCAAGAGGCCTTGCTTTAGCAGAACATTTATGCACATAACACAGTCTCATTGCCATCAATAGACTAAAGCATGTGCTTCAAGCAATGCACATGCTTAAGTGCTTTGCTGAATAGGAACCTGAGCTAGCATATAAATTAATTGCAAACTTTTCATCTATCTGCAAGAACCAAGTAACAATTTATTTCTAAAAGAATCTGTGATCAAGCTCTTTGAAACAAAAGCCTATTCTCTACATTCCCATTTTACCTCAAACAAATCTATGTTTCTTGTGGAAGTGAGGGGGCTAGCTTCCAACAAACATAATTTGAATAGATGTGGTGGAAACTTCTCCTAAATAGTTCTGGAAATGCAATGCCAGTCTTTACCAGCTATACCACTGCTATTCTAGGGCCTGATCCTGAAAACTCTTACACTACTCCTATTGATTTCAATGAGACTACTTGCACCAGTAAGGATTACTCACATGAGAGAGGAATTGTAGGATCAGGAGCTCTTTTAAGCAGTGATTGACAGTTATCCAAAACTGTGGGTTGGTTTTGTAAAATGTGCAGAATACTGTAATTTCAATGCAATGATAATTATAGGCAGTGCCATATGCCTGTGTGGTACGTACATTTCCCTTTAGTAGAGTTACACAAAGCATATTAAATAGGCTGAAGGAAATGTTAAAAAGACCCAAAAGCGTTAAGACAAAAATGTCGTCATGTGTAACCCAGCTAGGAGCGTTAAGCAGAACTTTGAAAAATGAATCTCTCAGGAAGACATTCTGAGCTTGAGCAGAGAATGGTAATAATCTGATGGTAAAGCTAAGCAAGCATAGCTATGGTTAAATATTTTTTCCATTTGTGCTTTACATGATCACAATGGTGCCCTTGTAATAAATAAAAACACATGAAAAAACCGGGTATATTTAGTGATAGAATGTTTTCATGGCCAGATTATGCATTTCTGAAGTTCTTTATTGGGCTGATCCTGTCCAAGGGGCTGAGTGCCCCTCAATGACCCTAGGCTTCTGCACCTTGCGGAAGCAGGCCCTAGGTTAGGTATCAGTGGAGTGCTGAAGGGATAGCTCCAGTTTACCTCCTTGCATTCCTAGACAGTCTCTGCTGATAAAAATCAGTTGGGAGGAAAGAACTAAGTGAACTTACTGCGTAATGGAACTTAATTACTGTGCAATTAAATTTCAAATCACTCTCCAATGAATATCATATTGTCAACCTTTCAACATGTTTTCTGATATCCCAGTAATTAAATAACTTTGCCTCGGCTGAACAATTGTATAAATTAAAGCAGCAGTAGCAACTGCAGCCTGGCGGCATATTTGCCTGGTCCACATTTCGGATGCATGCAACACATAAAAGGCCAGCTGTAAACTGACATCGCTCAATTCACCTCACCGGAGCTGTGCTGGATTTTCACCAGCTAAGGATCAGGTTCTGCATCTCAAAACGGAATTTATAAACAGCCGCAATAGGTTTTCCGCTACTGATGACAGCCCAGTGCAACGGAAAGACCAAAAGAGAGGTTTATTCAAGCATGAGTGGTTACTTAAAGATGTGTCTCTCCTGTTTTCATTTTGATTTCTCTCTCTGCGCAAAGGAAACTGAAGCTCACTCGCAATGGGCACAATGAGATCAAACAATAAAACAGCAGCGCTGGTTCCCAAGTCTTCATCCCACTGAAGGCAACAAAAAGCCCCCTTGCATGTGTCTGCTAGCGCTGGAGGATACAGGAGCCGAGAGAGATTCCCCTGTGAAAGTGACCTCCTTTTGCCTTAGGAAGCATATTCCAACAAACCGACCTTTGACGCCAGCTCCTATTTTTCATGGTTAAGGAGCACAAAGGGAGAGGCGGGAGGGAGGAAATGTGACAAATCCACTTTTTTTTTTTTAAAACACACGTTCATAAAAAAAACAAACAAACAAACAAAAACCACAGCCCAGGCAGGAAGGAGACAACGATCAATGAATCCACCCGCACATCTGCCCTGCCCCGGCTCCCCCCGCTAAGAGAGAGCGATGCAAGGCTGGCGTGGGGGGGGGGGCTGATGCATGCGATCTCCCCCTTACCTCGAGGAACAAAAAGAGCCATAGCAGCGAGCCGAGGGTCATCCGGGTGCTGCTCCCTCCTTTCGGGCGGGGTCCGCTCATTGAAGTGCAGGGAGCCTATTGCACGCAGGGATCTCAGCCGGGCTGCGGGGGTTTCCCCCCCGGCTTTTCTTTTGGCTGGCTCCGAACTGTGGGTCGCAATGGCGAACTGCTGCAGCATCAAACGGTTCCAAGCAGAGGCTTCCCTCCCAGGAGACACATCATTCCTCTCCTTCCCCCCTTCATGCGTTACATGGGGGGGGGGATTTTTTTTCCCAGTAGTTTCTTTGATCTCTTAATTAAAGAGGAAGGGGGGGGGGTGAATCGCTACTCTGCGGCGGCTGGGCGCCTCCTCCTTCTCTGGAGGTGCAGAAGGTGGTCAGCTGAGCCTCCAGTTTCCCTTTGCTCTGGTCCTTCCCTATTGGCTTCCAGTGAATCAGTGAGGAGCCCTCGTTCCAGGCTGAAAGTGACGAGCAGCCTCCCACCTCTCCCTTCCGCACCCTCTCTTAGCTCCACCCTTCCCCTCCCGCAGGCTCTGCCCCCGCTCCCAAACCGGGGCTCTCGGGTACGCTCACCAGCCGGTTCTCTGGTTTGTCACTGTTCTGGCCAAACAAACAAAAAAAAAGAAAGAAAGGCACAATGCAAAATGCATCCTCAGCCCTGCCTCCCAACCAAGTTTGACAAGAGCCTCATCTATCTTCCCCGACAAGCAACTGGCCAAAAGCACTCTCAGCATGGTGCCCTTCCTATTTCTTCCCGGCAAGGTAGCTTCAAACTAAGCGGCCAGAAGGAGAAAACACAACATAAACACAATATGGCTATAAAAACGTTATTATTCCCTGTAGAAAGACCACCCAGTCTCTCTAATATCCTAGCACCAACACAGCTAGAAAAACACTGCAAATAATACACCCTGCCTGGCACATTATGCTGATTTCAGTCTATACTTTCCAAGGGAGGTTTCCAGTTACTTGCCTCTGTCGACCTCCATCTAGAAACTGGTTTCTATTAATAACTGTTCCTCACTTACAGTATCTGAGAATAAGATCTAGTATCTAATTATGGCCCTGATCACAGTTGTGACTCTGTGTACATGGACCCTGCACCCATACAGATGGCCACAGACTTCTGGGTGGCTGCTCATAGTGCTTAGAGTTAAGCATGTGCATAAGTTTTCACATGATCCAGGGTTAAGTGCTTAATCATGCCAGGTGCAGAGCATCAATTGTGGGTGCTCAACATCTTACAGGAGGTATTGAGGACATGCAGCAGGAAGCCCCAAATGCTCTAGTATCATTGCATCACCTAACCCACTCAAAAAAAAAAAATCCATTCAGACCTCCAGGAGGAAAAAAGTTGTTTCGTAACCTAGGATTCGGAGAAGATTATAACATCTAGTTTATAGATCTGTTTCCCTTTCACATTGGTGTTAATCATGAGTATCCTTGTTGAAGTCAGTTGAGTTATAACCTGTGTAAGCATGAGGAAAATCAGGCCACATAATGTAAATGTGCTTAAAGCATAAAGCAGATATGGACTGATGGCACTGCCCCGAATGGACTTTGTTATTGGACCTAGATGGATTACTACTTTTTGTCCGAGTGATCTGCTGTTCTACATTTGGGCTGATGCAGTGGCTGAATGAAAATGTTTTTGAAGTTTGTTTTGTTTCCTAATGTTCCGCTCACTAAAGCAGGATGCTGCCTACTAAATCCTGTGTGGCACTTCATTTGTCCAAACTTTTCTTCCAGGGACACTCAAGCAATGTCAACGAGTGAACAAAAAAACTCCCTCTTGAATTTTTCTTTTGAGCGTCCCATCACCTCATCTCTGCCCTCATAACCAAACTGCGTCTTCTTCTGATGAATACGAGTTTCCTTGAAGACAGGCTCAACTCTTAAGTTTTCTGCCATTTCTTTGGCAGCAATGATTGCATCTTCAAATCCGTTGTCTCTGTAGGCCACCATGAAATCAAGGCAGCTTCTCATCAAAGTAGTAACATCGATTGAGTTTGTAATGCCTTGCTTGGAACAAGATTTCATGCCAAGTCACAACTGAGACCAGAAATTAGAAGTCAGTGATCTGGTTTGCCAGGCTTTGCACCTCATTTCGGATTCCAACTTCTGCTTAACTAGATTGTGCCAGTTCCATTAGGGAATCGTAAACCTCAGTCACTTGGTACCTCACTGGCCTTATACTGACAAAGCAGCTCTCCCAGCGAGTGTCACTTAGTGCCTTCACAATCAGATTTGTAATATTATCCATGAGACTCTTCCACCTGATAATTGATGCTGAAAACAGGACACATCTCCTTTGCACTACTCTGAAAAGAGACACTGAATTTAAAGATGATGAAGCTGCATCTGCCACATCCAGGTTGAGGGAATGGCAGCCACAAGGCACGAAAAAAGCTCTTGGATTCAGCACTAGGCTCCTTGCCTAGACACCACTGTTTCTTCCTTTCATGTTCATGCCATTGTCATAGCCTTGGCCATGGCAGTCCTGAAGCTTCATTTTATTCTCATTTCAAACATTCATAAACAGTTCTGTTAGGCCTTTTCCAGTAGAGAGTCATCCACAGACTGGAAACAGATAAAGTGTTCCTTTATTTGGATATAACCACCCTCGTTTTCAACAAATTTTACTGTAAATGGAATCTTTTTACTGTGACTAATCTCAGGAGTGCAGTCCATTATTATGGCATAGTACTTTATTTTGCCAAGCTGCATCAATGTTATCAAGCACCTTCTTTGCCACAAGGTCATATCAATTTGTTTTGAATTTTTTTGCTGCAGTAAAGGTCCATAGCTTCTTTACGAACTATTTGACATAAGTGCTCACACATGATATTGTCATATTTCTCAAGAAGCTCTACCAAACCAAGGAAATTACCATTATGTTCGGTGAACAACTTATCTGATGAGCCCCAGAAAGCTAAATTAGTCTTTGCAAGAAGAGTGTAATTGAAATCAGATGTTCAAGCACGTTCCTCCAATGCTGGGTTTCTACATTTCTACTACTCTGGTTTTCTGCATCTATGCATTTATTCAGCTTGAGCCTGCACTCGACTTCCATCCATCTGGAGTAGGCTATAAAATGGCCAGGTGACTTTTCAGAGCATCAGCTAAGTTATGCCTGTAATTGGATCCAGAAAGTACAAGCAACAATATAGCGTTCTTGTCAAATATTTTGCAACAAAAACAGAACACTTTGTCAGTTGATTTCAAGTAAACTATCCAACACTGATTCAGTTTCTCACCATTCTCGAGCATTCTTTCAAAGTGTGACTTTGAGAACTGAGGTTTCTGATCATTTACTGGAAACGTCATATTCTCAATTTTGCCCAGCCCATTCAAAATTGTATAATCAATATAGGTAAAGTTTAAGATCACCCGCCATAAAGAAGGATCTGGTGTATTGATTTGTGGTGTGCAATTTTTTCATGGCTTTTTCCTTCATCATGCAAGGCTGATTCTTCTTTATCGTTTCTCACTTTTTCATGTAAACCACTTTTTTCTTTGTCATTACTCTCCTTTTCATGTGAGCCACATTCTTCTTTATCATCACTCTCAAGGAAAACTGGATGATTCCTCATCATTTTCCTCACATTTCCATTCCTTATCTTCAGGTCAATCTGCTAATTCCTTCCTAATAGGACTTCCATCATTTATACTTCACTCCTGAATTTCTTCTGCATTGGGATGATTGCTGCTGCCTAAAGTCCAGTCTGTTTTGTTCTGTTTCAGATATTTTCCTCACCAAATTTGCTCCTTTCTGCAAATTAGATTGCAATTGAGCTTTTCGTTCCTATACTGAGCTCATGAAGGTTTCTTCAGGGGCATCTTTTATTTTCTCCGGGGGAAAACAGCCAGTATTGGGGAGAGCAAAAGTCTATGCTCCACAGTCTTAGAACATCATCAAACATTATGTGTTAAGCATGGCAAAAGAAGTATTTCTTTCATGTTGTTGCATAGATAGGGGTTTGATAGATATCTCTGGCATTTCATTAAATATGTCCTCTATTAGTCGCTACTTACACTCTTCAAGTCTTAAAAGACAAGTACACTTTCACAATTACACAATAAAACAAGGTTCACAATATTGCAGCTGGGACCTCACTTCACTTCAGTTTGTTCTTATATCTCACTGACTGACTGACAATGCCCTGCCCTTCATATACCCGCGAGGGCATGGCTGAGAACATTCTAGGAGGTTCAAGGAAAATGTAGTTCTCAGAAAGTCTGAAAGGTTCCACAAAATTCTACAAAGGTCCAGAACATTCTAGGAGGGAAGTGAAAAATGAACCCACATATGAACTACCTGAAACATTTTAGTTCAAACATTCTATTTTCTCTTTTGTAGCTATCAACGAAAATACCACCACAAGCCCAGTGGCCTCCCGCCCACCCCAACACCCCAGGCAGTCGTCTGGGACACCTGCCCCTAAATCCAGCTCTGGTTAAACTCCTAGAGTCCTGGCTCAATGTTCACTGGGCTCACTGTAAAACTGGAGGATGGATTATCTTTAGGGCACAGTGTGAAGTTGTTCAAAAGCCTTGGTCAAGAGTCTGGGTGGGATATATCAAGATTTTACAGGCAGTAGGATACTAGGGCAAACACTTTTAAAAGGAACCCGTATCCTACATGACAAGGATATAAACACCACGCAGGTTTCCACACCAGGAGTAGGACTATTTCTGTGACTCTCATGGAAGCCCCATGATAGCTATAATCTTAGAATTATGCCCCAAAAGTGGATTGTTTGAAGGACTAAAAATAAATTACAGCTGCTCAACCATTGTGTAGTCAACCATTTACTGAGTAACATCTTGGCTGAAACACTATGGATATCAATAAAAGCCCAATGATTTACTAAAGCTAAACTAAGTGGAGGACTAGGTTTTTTTATTGTTTTGGTTTTTTAAATCTATTGGTTTGTGCAAAGTGTTTTCTGGTTTCAGTTCACGTGGGTTTGGTTTGAGGTTTATATTGAAATAACCCCCCAAAAACTGAAAGCAAAACTCAGCCAAACCCTCCAAAGTTTTGCCTGCTTTTGGGTTAAAGCTGACTTTTACAAATTTGCAATCCAAAACTATACAACAGCCCAGGGTCATACAATGCTTCACAAACCTCAGCATACCTTTAGCTAAAGCTGACATGAATTTTGGTTTGTAACAAAACATGAACCTGGAGATAAGCTTAGGCAATGAGGTAATCAAAAAGAAGCTATTTGTCAATGAAAACGCTTTTCATTTGAAAAATTTTGACCCACTCTAAAAACTAGATTCCCACCTAAATTCTTTTCATTTCCATGACTTCAGTAGAGAAAAGAGAATAAATGGGGGCCAAGGACTGCTAGAGTAATGTGAGCAGTTTTCCTTTGTGAGTTCTTGATTTGATAAATGCAGTCCCAATGCTTTTTAAAGGTATGTCCTTGTATCCTTTTTAACATACATGTTGACAGCTCTTTAAGTTCCATATCTTTTCATAACTAGAATGACTGGCAGCCCTCAAGTGGACAGCATATCCAGCTCGCAAATACTTATTATTCTTGCCAGCTAGAGAGGCACTGAGCTATACTATCTAAAGGGTCATTTCCCTTTAAAAAAAATAGAATGCTGTCTTTGCCACTGCCTCTGTTCCTTATGAATATGCTGTTCTTATATAGAACTTAAAAAAAACCAAAACACCACTGCATTGTACATTGGAATAATACATGAAAAGGACCACCAGTTGTGAGGAATGCAGTGAGTAAAGCTACAGAGTAAGGTCAGTGGGGATGCACAACACTTATCCAGTACAGTTTTTGTTTATCTATCTGCATTTCTGTTCCCCTTCCCCTACTAGAGAATCAGGAGGTTACTGCATAAGTGGGAAGCACTGAAAGTTCTAGGAGTTTAGTTTATATAAAGAAATACCCATATAGGGAAGAGGATTTACTTTTCTTGCAAGGGATTAACCCTTTGTTCAATTCTCACTATTACAATGTACTTGCCCTTTACCTCCCATAACTCTCCATCTGTATCATTCAATGCTCAGGGTGTGTGGTCAATAAAAGGCTTGCAGAGGTCACTGGATGTGCCCATTTTATATATCATCTTCCCAGATATGGCTGTTGTGCTATCACTGTCTCATGGTCTGACCAGGCCAGAAGTGTTCCGGCACTTCACGTAAAGGGAGATTTTCACAGTTTCAAAGAGTCTCCTCACTCAACATGTCCCCCTGCAAGCCCTTTAAGTAGTCACACTCAAACCTTTCTGGTTAAGGTTCACCAACACGGAGTTATGTTTATTTAGTTGATGCTGGGTTACTCACCCCCATACCGAGACTCAGCCCAGCCCATTTTACCCTGAGGATTCCAAAATAAAAGCATCTTGAGGTTTATTGTGTCCATGTCCAAAAGAATGCTTACTGCAGCCAATCCTGGTGGAAAACCTCATTCACTGTACCTTTTGCTTGCAGAACATATTGATCATCTCTTCTCTAGCCACTAAAGGCTCACAGGGAAAAATTCTTTCTCCTCTTGTTCCTTTGAAAGCAAAACATTTTATTACAGCACTGGCAACTGAACACGGCTGATCTACTTCCTTCCTCTCAATGTATCTGTGTTCAAATCCTCCTGTGTCTTCATGGTGCGTGGAATCTGTAAATCCCCCCCATCCCCAATCCCCTTTGGTCCCTGCTTGTTTTCTTGCTTTCATCTTCCAACCAACCTCAGTCACCAACCCCTCCATTCCTGTTTTAGTGTTATTTCTTTCCTCTACAAAGCTAATAATATCAGTTAGTTCTTGTGTGGTGATATCCATCCAGAGATCTCAAAACACTTTGCAAAGGAACACAGGTATAATTATACCTCCTTTTGCAGGTGAGAAAGACAGAGGCAGAGTGAGATGAAGCGAGCAGCCCAAGATCACAAGGCAGGTCAATGACAGAGCTGGAATAGAACCCAAGTCTCCTGACTCACAGCCCAGTGCCCTGTTCTCTGGATTATGCCAGCTTCCTTTTATGTACAACATGTAGAGTTGAATTACAGCTCTGGATCCTGGAGACTAAGACTATTAGAGCACTGTGAAGGGATATAATATTAATATTGGGGGCATCCAACATGACACCCCTAAGAACACAAAGTAAAGTTTTTCTCCAAAAAAGGGAGGAAAGCCAAAGACCCCATGAAGTCACTACTGACTTTGCTATTATGTGGAAGTGGCTCAGATACTAGGGTGATGGGAAGTTATATAACCCTAAGACACATAGACTCTTTATTTGGCTTACCAATGTATTAATTGTATCCATATTCTTCACAAACATTTTATCACTGGTTTCTTGAATGTGGCCTTTTAGTTGGGGGGTGGGGGTGGGGGAGGGTAGAGAAATGTATGTTTGTTATTGCTGGGCAATGGCTCTTGCTACTCTATAAAAACCAAACCTATACCAATGAATAGAATGGGTGGCCCGATAGCCATGACACAGCTCAGTTGCACACCTTCTGGGACACAACAGGCAGCAATGACTGGCTTCCCAGCCTTCAGTTCCCCATCACTTTGCAGTGAGATGCTCTGCAGAAAGATAGGTCTCCCAGGTCTCTTCCTTCTGTTAACAACTACTCCAGCCAAACAAACAATTGGGAATTATAAGCAATCACCTGAGACTTAAGCTGTCAGTCACACAATTTGATTAATGAATTATAATTACTGGATACTCATAGAAAACACATATCAAGAACAATCCACTGGGTGAAATGGGTCTGCAGAAATAAAAGAATGAGTCAAATTATTTCAAATCACAAATATAGTCATAAAAATATCAGTTTCTTTATAGATAATGTACTGTGCTGAGTGAATTTCACTCTGAAGAGAAAAAGGGCAAAACTTGGCAAAATTAATTATCAAAACCAAACTATTTATCCAATTCCAGCTGCAGGAAATTAAGACAAATAGGTTAGCAGGATTTCTATAAAACGGAAGCACAATTTGTAGGTACATTATGTAGGGGGGAAAGTGTTTTATAATAAAATTCAATCCTCAATGTGTTGGGACCTAGAAAGATCATTCCAGGGTCAGGGAGAACTTTTCTAGCTCATGATAGAAGTTTGCACAACTGCAAAGTTATAGGATTTTTTTTCTTCCTTTTCTCTGCATCATCAAATATTGATGGATTCTGGACTACATGGAACACAAATTTGGTATGGCTTCTAAAACTGGTTGAAAGAGAAAAAAAATGTTGACATATTTGTAGAATTTCCCTGTCTTTGGCCAGCTAGAGACCACCTTGACATTTTTCAAGTTTTTTAAATTTCTCAGTTTGTAATATAAAATATTTTTTTAAATAATTAAGTTGTTTCCCTTTTTTGGTCAGTTCTAAGGCAGTCCGTTTGTTTCTATCCATAAATTATTACATAAAACACTAATATGCTAATATATTAATTATAAAGTTATCACATATATAGGCCCATGGGAGTTTTCTCATTGACTTCAATGCAGCCAGGATTTCAACTTTCTTCACTGGAAAGCAAATTAAAGAGATTCAAGCGGATGGCTCAAAGAATTTTGCAATATGGTGATTTTCATCTCTAGGATATCGGAATCCAGTCTAGGTTAGTAGTGACCAGATATTTTCATTCTCTAATAAGGATTTAGTGGTTGATGGGAAATGAGTTGGTGGTCTGAATCAAATTCCTATTGGACAGAAGTGTGTATCAGAAATCTCCCACAGCTTCTGAAGGGATGCCAAGGATGGAATTGACCATTATTTGGTATTCTTCTCTCCCTGCTAGAGCAATATGATCCATCCAGGCTGGGGCTGAGGCATGCTGGGAGAAGCTTATGTTGCTCCTTCATATTTTGTATCTTTTCAGAGTACAGAGAGGGTAGAGAACTTCAGTTTCCACCGAGAATGGCAGATATTTAAAAAAAATCCATTGCCAATGGTGATCCATGAAATGGTTCCTGCGTTAGCCCTGTGAATGTTACCAAATGCGTGACAAATACATGGCTTATTTTCTTTTGCTTTCTGGTCACCCTCAAATCTCTAAATGCCAAATGAATTAAATTGCTATGAAATTAGAGTCAAACAAAACTAACTGCAACAATAAAACCCAGAACAATCTGCATTTCCATGGCATTTTTGTTATAATTAAAAATATTCATAGAGCTTTACAAAGCATGAAGTTACCTCCTATTTCTGTATCATATAGTAGAACCCTGGTATCAACTCAGGAAGAAAGTCCAGAGCACTGGGAGACTGCACATTTTACTGCCAAAAGATATCTACAGAACTGTTTGAGTGTATGCTGAGTGCCAGCTGAAACTGCGAAGAAAATGTTTGAGTGGTCTGATGCTTTTGGACTAGAGAGCTCTGACATTTTCTGTCAGCTTAGGAAATGTGCGCTTGGCAGGAGGTATATCAATACAGTGGCAAAATGACATTATCGGGGCTTTACCAGAAACAACGGTATTTACGAATGCAATACTGTTAACTATAATAATTAATTGTGAAGCTTTCATTGAACTCTGCATGAAAAATGCATCTGTCAAGTAAACTGTCAGCAGACACTACCCAGATCATGAAATTTGCATTCTTAAATGGGATTATGAAATACTGAAAGCAAAGTATCTTAATAAAGAAGTTTTCAGAAATGGAATACCACTCAAAAGAAATTAGGAATAGTTGAACCTCAAAAGATCTGGTTTAGTATGAAGATTGTGTTATCTTCATACTGGTTTAGCAGCATATTTCCTACTCACTCTCCCACATAGCCCCTCTGAAGTCAGTGGGACTATTCACAGAATAAGGCACTATTTATTCATTGTAAGGGCATCAGAATCTGGCCCATGGATTACAGAGGGATTCAAGATGCAAGAATTCATATCTGAACTATAAACATTCCAAAGTTCAGGACAGGGTTATTAAGATCTGGTTCAGGCTATTAAATGTATGAAATTTGGTCCTGGTTCAGGTTTGGATTCAACAACACTGACCCCTTCAGATTTCATCAGATGTCTGCACCCAGGGATTTTATGCAGGCCCATCTCTAGTTTGGAGATTGCTAGTTTTGAATAGCTTGTTGATTGAAAGGACTTTGTGATTTTTCATTGCTACAGTTGGATGGTTAGAAAAAAAGCATAGAAACTAACAAGTTCAAAATTGTGAAAAGCAAATTATAGTAGGCTTTGCTGTAAAGTATTAGATTATGGAAGATTATAGCCAGAGGCATCTGCAGTCTCAGTCTGGTCATTCTGAGCAAAATATTAATGTTCTAATATCAAGATGATGGCAATGCACAGAAAACCAAAGACCAAGTAACTACTTTTGCAGTGAACATGGATGGTGATATGGAAAGATACTTTGTTTCAAGAACTGGAAGATACCACTAGAATTATTTTGAAATCATCAGGAATGCATTGAGATCAGAGAAATGAGGAAGAACTGGCTGAAGACAAACAATTTGCAAACCAATAGACAGAAAATGGCAATGCTATGGATTATTGAGCAGCACATACAAATGATATTCTAAGCCTCATAGACAGAACAGTAAGGTTTCTGCCTATCATCATGTCATCGATCCATCCTACATGAATCAAAGCAACACGTTATTTATGAAGAAACGATATTGATCTTTTCATCAGGTGATTGATGCAACAGAAATGGGAAGGAATAGCTGTTCTGCCAGTGTGGCAACACATCTCATTCTTTTTGACTTGTTGCAACTAAAGGAGAAGGTACTGAACTTCACAACTTCATCAACAAAGGCTAATCACTTATAAAACGTTCAATTTCCTCAATATGAAAACTCCAAAGCTTACTTGTAAAGGTCTCACTAGCCAATATATTGACAAGAACCAAGATTGACAAGGAACCTCTGAGGGGGATGGTGGAAAAAAAGAGATTTGAATTGTTATTTAGAAATTAACATCAATCCCAGAAAAGAAATTCAAATGGACTGAGAACATTCTGCTAAATCATCATCCATACAAGATACATTTTTAGATAGATACAGTTGAAACTGATGAAGCATCAGTGAATAGTCTACTGAGCTTTGTATTAGTGGCTAGCTAGCCTTGATATCTTGTGCGCTGTTCTACAAACTAACCTAGTGCGGAACTGAAAGACAAATGCTCAAGAAATGTTCATCAGCACCAGCACAAGAAAATTATTTCAACAGTAAAAATAAACACGTAAATTATAGTGATATCAGATCACATTGTCAGGTAATACATCCTGTGCTAAACAACATTTTTACTTTCATTTGAGTATCGCAAAGAGCTTCACAATATTAATTAATTAAGCCTCACAGCATCCTTCTTATAGGAAAATACTACTCTCTCCATTTTACAGATGGGTAAGCTGTGGCCCAACTATGTTAAATAAGTTGCCTAAGTCAGTACTTGCCTTGAGTCAAGGACAGAACCAGGAATAGAACTCAGAATGTCAGTTTCCCAGTCCCCCCTCCCCATATTCTTTATCACCGAAAAACACTCCCTTCAGCTTTGGATAAGTGCATCTCCTTTTGTCCTGGCCACGCAGGAAGATAGACAAAGTACCAGGGATGTGATTTAGTTAGGCAGCATCTTTAACTCATCTGAGAAATATGCTGAAATAAAGTGTACAGTGCAGGTCATGATTCCTTCCTTAATCATTTCTGCCTATTTGGGGAGAGCTGCCATCAGCCCTCCCCCCTCCAATCCAGGGGGACCCCACTGTACTATCCTCTAAGGGTTAAGGGGCTGGGGAAAGGGGGTTATTTACCTCACTGTACCAGACGTTAGGAGCCCCAACCCCCTTTGTCAGCTTCTTTAGAGGATGCTGACCCCACGCCCACTTCCAGCTGTAGTTTAATAAGGGAAATGGACCCCATGTGGAACTAGTACCTCCACTGATAATACCATCCTCTCCCTTAGGTGGCCATGTGCCAGTGGCTTATCTGAACTCCTTCTGGTTCACCCTTGCTCAGGTGGTATCTCCCACTGTTCTCCCTCAACCAAAAGGAAGTCGGGGGAACTTTAAAGAAGCCATGACACTTTCTCTTCCTTCTGGCCAGACAAAGCCCCTCCCCCTCTTCAAGATTGTGGGAAGCATGTTACATGTATGCTCAGGATACATTTGCACTGCAGCAGGGAGCATGCTTCCCAGCTAAGGTAGACAGACATGCACTAGCTCTGCTCAAGTTACCAAACTAAAAATAGCAGCATAGCCAGGGGTAGCACAGTACTGATGGGTTCCAGGCAGGTTTGTGCTCAGGCAGCTAGCCCAACCGGCTGTTGGTGCTACCCCTGGCTACCCTTATATTTTAAACATGCTAGTTCGAGCAGAGATAGCATGAGTTTGTCTCCCTGAGGTGGGAAATACACTCCCAGCTGCTGTGTAGACATAAACTCACCATAGACTGATGGTTATGCACATATGCAAAACACACTGTGGTTCCCTATTGGCGGTGCATATGGGAAATCACACAAAAATGTGCTCTAATTATTTCCTGTGCATTGTCAACATAATATTAGATATAAAGGCTCACATTTACCCATGGTCTGAGCAAGGGCTATCTCATTAAAGCTGAAGAATTACAAATTGTTTTATCAACACTGAGCTTCTAAAATTAGCAGAGACCCACAACCTCCTGTTTAGCTTAATTGTGCTCCTGTGATGAAAACAAATACAAATACACCAATATTTAAGAACTGTAAAGATCTTCCAAAAATATGTATTATTCCAAGGATGTATTTTTCAGAAAAATATCAATATTAATGCAGCACATTAAATTAAATTAGCCAGGGGTTACAAAGTATGTTATTCTGTATGAAATCCAATGCATTTTCTTCTCTGCTAGCCTTTTTGAATAAATTAGTGCCCTTGCAGTAGAATTTAATTGGTATCAAAGATATCTCTGCTGCTTTGTATTTTACAGTGAGCAAGGAAAAACCTTCCATGAATTTTACTTCCCTCTAGGAATATGAATGTCATTAGAAACTAATGGCAATTAAAGCATGTTGCTAATGTAGTCACATTTGCAATGAAATCATTGAGCTAGTGGAATCTCTCTATTAACCCACAACACTCAGGCAGCTTGCTAAATTTGTCTGGGAAGGATGATGGAAGATGTCTACAAAATTAGGTGCCGATACAGCAAGTCCTTGCAAGATGTTCATAGTTGTTCCACTATAATGCATGTGGACAACATGGATGGGTGCAAAATAAAGCTAAGCACAAGGCATAGTTCTCCACTATGACAGGAAGTAAATCTGAACTTCTCTGCTCACTTACTCCCTTATTTGCAAGAACACCAAGAAAAGAAGTAGCAGGGCACGGGTGAAGGATAGGTATGTCTAAACAGGTAAGGCTGTAAGTACAGTTATATTAATGAGACTCTTAGCTATTTGGAGTAGCTTAGTGGCTTCACAGCAGCACTTAATGAAGTGATTGTTTCCCCACTCTCCTTGGCCCACTCTTCATTTTTACTTTGTCTTATTACATGCAACACTCCATACCCAGGCTGTGGTAGATCAGATACATAGGTGGCTACCAGGGTAAATCTAGATTTCACCAGGATCTCTATGTCTGGGGGTCTCTCTCTCTCTGACTCCAATCTGAACCCCAAGAAGAAGGCTGCTTGTGTTCACTTGAGATTCAAGAGTTTTGGGCTGAGGATATTTGCCTGACACACAGATGACTGGTGAAAATATTCTTTAGAGAGGCCAAGAAAAAGCCAGCTCTCTGAGGGAGGGGGGCTCTTCAGGCCTTGCTCTCCAGTGTGTGTGGGTCAAGATCAGTGACTTTATGCTGGCACAGTGAGAGGGAGGTGGGGGTGCAGAGAGAGATCACTCAGCAGCAGTGGCTTCTGTCTTGCTGGGCACAGTTCTCTGCTCTCAATCATTGGCTTTCACCCCTCACAGATTCAGAGGAGCCCACTGTGACATTCTGTACCACGAAGAAACCCCAGTACCCCCCGTTCATCCTTAGAATATGATTGTGTGGTATCCAATGCAAAGTTTGTCATGTCAGGTGCTTTCAGAAGGATCATGATACACTGAGCATTGTTGTTATAGTAATGTTATAGGTTGTAATTTCATGTATATAGTTATGAGGCTGAAAATGTGTCCTCAAGGCTTAAAATAGGCCCCGGCAAAACTCTCCAAGAGCAGAGAGGTAGTTCACACCTCATCAGGGCATGTATGGGACAAACCCAGCCCAGCCCCACAGGAACAAAGGACACTGGACTAGGCAGCAACAAAGGATCTGTTGGACTCTTGAATGAATTGCTCCCCTTTCTTTGGTCACTTTGTGACTGCAATAGATAATGCTCACCTGACTCTGAAGGGGGGGGGGGGGGGAGAAAGCCAAGAGGGAAAAAAGAACATGATAAAGAGAGAGACATTTGCCATGCTCTTCTTCTCTCTTCCACCTCAATCTATAGACATCACCACCAAGCAACTGAAGCCCTGATCAAAGGGGAGAGCCTGGCTGAAGAGCCAGCCTGTGGCGAGAAACATCTAAGTTTGTAAGGGCACTGAAAGTGTTAAGATCAGTTTAAAATGCATATTGCTTTTATTTCATTTGACCAAATCTGACTTGCTATTGTTTGACTTAAAATCACTTAAAATCTTTCTTTATAGTTCATAAAAATGTTTGTTTATTCAAACTGAAGCAGTGCATTTGGTTTGAAGCATGTCAGAGACTCCCCTTGGGATAACAGGCCTGGTACATATCAATTTCTGTTAAATTAACAAACTCATATAAGTTTGCAGCATCCAGCGGGCATAACTGGACACCACAAGATGGAGGTTCCTAGGGTTGTATCTGGGACTGGAGATATTGACTATTGTCATTTGCAAAAAGAAAAGGAGTACTTGTGGCACCTTAGCGACTAACAAATTTATTTGAGCATAAGCTTTCGTGTCCGATGAAGTGAGCTGTAGCTCACGAAAACTTATGCTCAAATAAATTTGTTAGTCTCTAAGGTGCCACAGTACTCCTTTTCTTTTTGCGAATACAGACTAACACGGCTGCTACTCTGAATATTGTCATTTGGTTGCACAATCCAAGGAGCAGCTTACATGCCAGAGGCTGTGTAAGAGCAGCCCAGGAGTGGGGGTTCTCACAGCAGCGCAGGGTAAGTCTGGCTCCTAGAGTCAAGGATTGGCGTGACTTAGCAGATCACCGGTCCAGATAACAACAGGGAAACATCACACCCACCACAACATTTACTGAGAAAAATCCAATCCTTACAAGCCTGCCTATAAGTGAATTGTAAGTAGACTTGAAATAAGATTTGAACACTGCCACCGTGTGTTAGGTAAAGATTATAACACTTGTAAAATAGACTTCTCCAAAGAGGTGAAAGTGTTAGCTGGTGTCTATGGTTTCTTTTTTTTAAATTGTATGGCAACTGACATCACAATAGCACAAAGAGACTGCTGCAAATAAATTATTGTAATAAAGGAACCAAACACTTCACACACAGAGCTTTGAATGCTGCAGTAGAATTTAGCTGTAGCTCACGAAAGCTTATGCTCAAATAAATTTGTTAGTCTCTAGGGTCCTTTTCTTTTTTGTGGATACAGACTAACACGGCTGCTACTCTGAAACACAGCAGAGGTAGCATGTTCCATTAGGGATGAAATACTAAATGCTTTCAGACTAGCTAGTTCTCAAAAAGCACCAAAAGCTGAAACAGCACCTTCTCTCTACTCTCTGTGTGAAAGGAAAATAGATTCTCAATATTATTCATTAGTTATTTTAATTTTTATTAGGGTGGTGCTTAGGAACCAGCCAAGAATGGGGGCCCTTTCTGAGATACAAACTGAACAAACAGAGTTGTAGGCCATCCCTCCCCATTCATGGGATGGTCTGGTTGCGACTCACTCTATCTGGACTAAGTCTCCTGAGTATAATTTTCATTATAGATTCATGATTACACCACTCTTAGAACTGGTCAAAAACCCAACATATTTTCTTTAAAGATTTTGGTTAGGTTTTTTTTATTTAAAACACTGAAGTTTTGTTGAAAAATTTATTGAAAAATTTCATAGCTGTTTTTATGATGGACAAACTGAATAGGCTACCTTCAGGACCTAGCTAGAGACTGATCTGGGTGGTGTTCATCTGAAAGGAGGCTATGACTCTTTGAGATTTGATGATGGCAAAGATAACCACCACAAAGCAAAGGGGAAGCAGGGAGGGAATTGTTTCCCCCAAGGGTGTGTCTGATTAATAGTGCCTCCTGGGACTACTTCCAGGGCGGTGTACTGAGAAAACAGTTAAAGAGAAATTATACAAGTCTAATGGCCAAAATACTGAGAGGTGCTGAGCACCTGCAACTTCTATTGCACAGTAGATGCTCAGCAACATGCAGGATGTGGCCTTTATGATAACAAGATCACTGTAAGCACACAGTAAAGAAACACATATTACAAGATGCTACACAAGTGCATGTAACGGCCAGATCCTACCATCCTTATGTTGAGAAGTACGTTACTGGGACAAATTCTTGGAGTATGCTACTACTCAGTGCAAGTAAAGTGACAGTATCTGACCCTATGATATCATGTAATTAAAGATTGTGCCAGAATGCATACACACCAGGGGTCAGATTAAGCCTGAGCATGCAATCTTAACTTTGATATTTCCTATATGGAGTTCTTAGCCATGAAACCTGAATGTTGTCTTTTGTGTGGACATTATGAAAAACATTGATATCAAAGGTCTTTTTATTCATGATTTCAAGTGGCAAGGGCTGCAAGATCAGCCCCCAGCACTGCACAGTAAATAGCAATGCTTTTCATGATATTAACATTGGCAGGTATCAGTATTCAGTTTAAGGAAAACCCACAAAAATTGAAACCATCTGTTCAGATTAATCTGTAGTAGTAATAGGGGAAGCCTGACTCAAATTCCCTTTGCAAACTTCACATTGGACATTTAAGATGCACCACACTGTAACTGTTTAATGTGGCAGAAAGATAACTTTACAGGTAAAATGGAGCTAGGTGTCACATTGTTTCCTTTGGTGTCCCCATTTGTCTGTCTTATACATCTGTTTCTTGTCTTATACTTAGATCATAAACTCCTTGTGGGCAGAGACTGTCTTTTTGTCTTGTGTTTGTACAGCACCTAGCACAAGGGTGGTCTGGTCTATGATTGGGGTCCCTAGGTGCTACTGAAATAGAAATAGTAATAAGTGACATATATTACTACATTGCTTAAAAAATAATTAACTTGATCACCCTCTCCAGGTTTAAATAAGTGAGCTTTTCTACCAACAATGTCTAAAAGTGCTGTAATAATCTCCCAGTGGGAATGGCAAGTAACTGTGACAATGTTGATGATTCTGAAGTTGCTGCTTATGAGACAAGGTTGAAAAAACATACAGTGAATGCAACCAAATTAGTCATGCCCTGCCAGGTTCATTTTTTAAACTTCTTTTGGATGAGATGTAAAACCAAATTCCTGACCATGGTTATTAAAGAGCCAGGCTGATTTTATAAGATTAAGGGTGCTAGCCAGTGTTCTAGCCAAATTCTAACCTGGGAAATTATGTTCTGACTCTTTACATTCTCTTTCCAGAGTCATCTGGAGGAGCCATTTCCTAAAAGCGGCCATGATACCCTCATGGAATTGCTGTTTCCCCACAGTGCTTGTCACTTTAATTAGCTGACTGAGGAGGGTGAAGAGAGAAGGGGGGTGGGGGGTGGGAATAAAAGCTTTAAAGGGACAGACTAGTAAATAGGGTTTAAAAAGGAAACCTGGAAAATGTCCATAGAAATAAATTGTTAAAAAATGGGGCAGAAAATTGTGAATTGTTTTACTCTCTGTTTCCATTTTCCAGGCAGTGCTACTTAAAACTCAAGGTTTGTTTCCACCTTGAAATTTTAAGCTTGGGGTAATAAATCTGTAATCAACTGTGGTGTGTAAAACACACTTCCTGTCTATTGGATACAGTCTATGTATCTGTGCTAACTATGGTTAGACTTGAAATGACTAGATTTTTTTTTTGCAATATATGTTGATTTCACCATAGACACCCAAACTCACAAAAAAATTTCCATTGATAATAATCAAAATCTGCAGATAGGCAAAGGAAGAATAATGCTGCATGAAAACTTTTTGGAGGTTTATTTACTTTGTATAGGTTTCAGAGTAGTAGCCGTGTTAGTCTGTATTCGCAAAAAGAAAAGGAGTACTTGTGGCACCTTAGAGACTAACAAATTTATTTGAGCATAAGCTTTCGTGAGCTACAGCTCACTTCATCGGATGCATTTGGTGGAAAAAACAGAGGGGAGATTGATATACACACACAGAGAACATGAAACAATGGGTTTCCCTAACTTTATTAGTTCATTATATTGATTTATGAACAGAGAGCACTGTGTATCAGTTGAGTATAAATGTACTTTCTTAACATTAATATTTCTACTTAGAGTCTAATCAGTGCTATCTGTGTTAGTGAACTTGACTGTCATAATATTGCCCCATGGAGCAAATTTCACATCATAAACCTAGTCCTGCTTCTACATCTGTCTGAATGGAACCTCACTGAAGTTAGTGGGCCTTTGTGTGGATGCAGAAGTTCATCCACATGGATGCAGACACAGGCCCACCTATATTTGTAATATATCAAACAGAACCCGCAGCTTTCATTACAAGGCACAAACCTTGCTCATCTAACTCATGCCATTCCATTCCATTTGCTTTTTTGAGGTTACTCACATGAGTAAGGCAAACTGGATTGGCCTCCACTTATCTGTACTTAGATTGCAAAAAAGAGTCCTTTACTAAAATGTAAGACATTATTGGCAAACTGTATTAAAAGGAGAAATCCTACAGATAAAATTATCAGAATAGAATGGATTTCTCTGAAGCATTTAGATACATCAAAGATCCTGGAAAGCTTTTATAAATCTGTTTTGATTCTATTGGCTCATGCAAACAATATGCTTCCCATATACTTGACATGTCACTAAACTATCCCCATCCTTCCCAAATTTGCATTACAATTAATCCTCTTAAGCAAATCACCACTGGCCAGATGTCTTCAGTCAAGCTTAAAACCCTATTAAAACACATTCTGCCCTCCCCTTCCCTTTCACAAACTGTGCTCAGTCTGACAGGACTGAGGATTTATATATCACAAATCACAGATTTTAGAAGTATAACTGAAAGAGTGCACCCCCCACCTTTGCTTCTCTGCAACCTATGGTACAGTTCCTTAGACTTTTCACCTTCTCAATGAATGTGAAGGACATCTGTGGTAGCTGAGGAGAAAGGGATGAGAGAAACATGAGCAGGCTTCCAAAAACAGCAATGGGTTTGGAGGTTACATTCTGATTAGGGCTGTCAAGCAATTAAAAAATTAATTGTGATTAAACAAAAGAAATAGTATTTTTCAATTCACCTAATACAAGTACTAGAGTTCAATCTCTATCATGAAACTTGAACTTACAAATTTAGAATTATGTACAGAAAACCCCTGCATTCAAAAATAAAACAATGTAAAACTTTAGTGCCTACAAGTCCACACAGTCCTACTTCTTGTTCAGCCAATCGCTCAGACAAACAGGTTTGTTTACATTTGCAGAAGATAATGCTGCCTACTTCTTGTTTACAATGTCACCTGAAAGTGAGAACAGGCGTTCTCATGGCACTGTTGTAGCCTGTGTCACAAGATATTTATATGCCAGAGGCAGTAAAAATTCATATGTCCCTTGATTCTTCAACCACTATGCCAGAGGTCATGCATCCATGCTGATGATAGGCTCTGCTTGATAACAATTCAAAGCAGTGCAGACAGACATGTGTTCATTTTCATCACCTGAGTCAGATGCAACCAGCAGAAGGTTGATTTTCTTTTTTTGTGGTTCAGGTTCTGTAGTTTCCGCATCAGTGTGTTGCTTTTTTAAGACTTCTGAAAGCATGCTCTACACCTCATCCATCACAGATTTTGGAAGGCACTTCAGATTCTTAAACCTTGGGTCGAGTGCTATAGCTATCTTTAGAAATTTCACACTGGTATTCTCATAAATATAAAGAGAAATGTAACCACCTTTCTGTATACAGTGCTATAAAATTCCTCCTGGCCAGAGACAAAACCCTTTCACCTGTAAAGGGTTAAGAAGCTAAGGTAACCTCACTGGCACCTGACCCAAAATGACCCCTGAGGGGACAAGATGTTTTCAAATCTAGAGTGGGGGCATAAAGGGTAGTCTGTCTGGCTGTGTGATACCTTTGCTGGGAACAGATCAAGGATGCAAGTTCTCCAACTTTTGTAAAGTTAGTAAGTAATCTAGCTAGAAAATGTGTTAGGTTTTCTTTGTTTAATGGCTTGTAAAATTTGCTGCACTGGAGGAAATGTATACTCCTGTTTTTGTGTCTTTTTGTAACTTCAAATTTTGCCTAGAGGGATTCTCTATGTTTTGAATCTGATTACCCTGTAAAGTATTTACCATCCTGATTTTACAGAGGTGATTCTTTTACCTTTTCTTTAAATAATATTCTTCTTTTAAGAACCTGTTTGATTTTTCATTGTTCTTAAGATCCAAAGGTTTGGGTTCGTGTTCACCTGTACCAATTGGTGAGGATATTATCATCAAGCCTTCCCCAGGAAAGGGAGTGTAGGGCTTGGGGGAATAGGACTCCAAGTGGTTCTTTCCCTGTTCTTTGTCTAAAACACTTGGTGGTGGCAGCATTTTACCTAATCCAAGGGCAAAGACTTTGAGCCTTGGGGAAGTTTTAACCTAAGCTGATTGAAATAAGATTAGGGGGTCTTTCATGTGGGTCCCCACATCTGTACCTTAAAGTTCAGAGTGGGGAAGGAACCTTGAAAGGTATCTTCTTTGCATTTTGTCAAATTTGCACTGAAAGTGTTCTTAAAATGAACAACATGCTGGGTCATCATCCGAGCCTGTTATAACATGAAATATATGGCAGAATGCAAGTAAAACAGAGCAGGAGACATACAATTCTCTCCCAAGGAGTTCAGTCACAAATGTAATTAATGCATTTTTTTTAAACGAGAGTCATCAGCATGGAAGCACGTCTAGAACGATGGCCGAAGCATGAAGAGGCATATGAATCTTGAGCGCATCTGGCATATCTTGTGAGGCAAACTACAACAGTGCCATGCAAATGCCTGTTCTCACTTTCAGGTGACATTGTAATTAAGAAGTGGGCAGCATTATCTCCTGTAAATGTAAACAAATTTGTTTCTCTTAGCGATTGGCTGATCAAGAAGTAGGACTGAGTGGAATGTAGGCACTAAAGTTTTACATTTTGTTTTGAGCGCAGTTATGTAACAAAAAAAACCCCTACGTTTGTAAGTTGCACTTTCATGATAAAGAGATTGCACTACAGTACTAGTATAAGGTGAATTGAAAAATACTATTTCTTTTGTTTATAATTTTTACAGTGCAAATATGTTATCAAAACTATATAAAGTGAGCACCGTACACTTTGTAATCTGTTGTAATTGAAATTGATATATTTGAAAATGTAGAAAAACATCCAAAAATATTTAATAAATTTCAATTGGTATTCTGTTGTTTAAATAGCATTGCAATTAATTTTTGTAATCGCAATTAATTTTTTTATTTAATCGTGTGAGATAACTGCAATTAATCAACAGCCCTAGTTCTGATAAATGTGGATATGATGTATCCATGTGTCTTTTCTCTAGACATTGGGTAGGAAATCTCACATGACCACACCAAGTATTTTAAGAATACAAGCTTTTCATGAGAGAAGCCAGAAAACTTGATAAAAATACAGAAAGATCAATTAATTTGGGGGGGCCTCAAAAGTTGATTCTGGTTTTGGGTGAAGATTTGGTTTCAACTTATTTTATCCCCCACATTTCTATTCCCAAAAAGGATGGGCAGGTGTTGGCAAATATAATAATTTTAATTAACAGCTATAGATAGAAAAATCTAACCACAGCCACATGCAATGTGAAAATAGATGAGCTCAAAGCATAACCCCAAATTTGAAAACCTGGAACTTTTGAAGGCAGAGGAATCCCAAAATGTAGCTTGGAACTCTTTCTCTACTTACACCCATAAAACCACCAGCCACTTACAGTTAAGGTTTCTCAGGTACATTTTCTTATGACTTCCTTGCTTCTTGGAGCTTGTTATAAGTTAAGGCAGCAGTAACATTCAGCACAATGTCAGCCTCTAACCATTAGCCAATTGACACCACAACACTTTCACACCACCATATTAATACCTCATTTCACACACTCACTATAAACACAACAATAATACCAACTTCTGTGCACACATCAAAAATGGAAACATCACATTTAGGAGGTACCCAGGATGAAAGTTATCCTCTTTCAGAATATGACGAGATGTGCATACTCTGCACTAGCCAGGATGGGGTTAAACCCACATTATGGACAGCAGAAGTCCTTCCCCCTAGGCCAGACTTGGCATGCTCCAGATGCTGCAGTAGTATAAAGGGAGGAAGCCCAGATAATTTGGGGCTGGATGCCAGAGGGGAAGGACCTGTGCCGGAAGCTCCTGCTGAGGACCGGCTATGGCCCCCGCCTGCAGAGATCAGAGGCCCCAGAGGTCAGCTTGGACCCCTGCAACCAATGGAGCCCCAGGAAGTGACCGGTGCTGTGGAGCATGGACACCCCGAAGCCTCATGGACTGCTGCACCCAGGGAGGTTAATGGAGTGGTATGCTCAAGTATGCTAAGCGTGTTTCGATGGGACTCCCCGATGAGCCAGTGACAGACCACTCTGCCACGGACAGGGCCCTGGGTCGGGGCCTGGTGGAGTCGGATAGGCCAAGACTCCCCTACCTGGGCACAAGCCACCCATGCTGGTGGCCCCTTGGGTGCTGGCTACTAGGCCACGCTGCCCTGCACCAAAGGGCTGCATTATTGACACTGTCCGGCAGGCCATGCTGACCTGTATCGAAGAGTAGCACTATTAACTCTAGCAGCTAGACCATGCCACCCTGAGCACCAGGGCTATTAACTTTTTGCTGGTCCTTAGACCCCGGGGTGGCGAGGTTAGAGACAGACAAGCAGACTTAACGGCGGTGTCTGCATACCCCTTGGTACTCCCCTTTTGGGCTGGGGTGTTCATACACTGCCACACTTGGTGGAGAATGCAAGCAATGTCTGAGAGGTCCAGAAGAAGGGAACTACACAGCGAGATCCCCACACCAGTCAGAAATGGATACTGAGAAGCTCCTGAAGTGGATGCTGGAAAGTCAGCAACAGCCAGCAGCTGCAACAGCAGGCCCAGTTGATGCAGCAGATGACCAGTCAACACCAGCTCCAGGTGACCCAGCATCAGGAGCAACAACAGCAACTGCTTTGTGAGTTGGCTGCCCAGCACCAGACCCAACAGGAGCACCTGGTCCAGCAGGTGGCAATGCTATTACACCTGGTTGACCATCAGGGCCTGTCCCCACAGGGTAGGGCTGGGAGATGCCCTGCTGGGGCTGCCTATATGTCTCACCAAGATGGGGACAGGTGATGATCCTGAGGTGTTTCTAATCACCTTTGAACGGGTCGCTATGGCTGCCCGCTGGCCTCCAGAACACTGGGCCAACTTATTGGCCACCTATTTAACTGGCCAGGCACAGACCACCTACCACAACCTTGAACCTCACAAAGCCTTGGAGTATCCCCAAGTGAAAGCCGCCATATTGGATCACACTGGCATTAGCCCGGGGATCTACCGCCAGTGGCTGCACAAAGAACAGTACTCCCCTGGAGCTTGACCACGGGCCGTGGCCCAGTGCATGCAGGACTGTTGTTGGAGATGGTTGAGCCTGGAGAACTTAACCAGGCCTCAGGTGGCGGAGGCAGTGGCCCTAGAACAATTCACGTAGATACTGCCAGCAGGCGAGAAAGAATGGGTACAACACCACTGACTGGCAACGCTGGTGGAAGCTGTGGGCCTAATGGAGGACTACTGGGCTGCTGATGGGACCGAGGCCTGACCCCAGAGGTCTGGGAGCACAAGAAGGAGAGAAGGGCCAGGAGGAGGGAACCTATGGAGGATGGAGCCGAGAGAACCCAACGCCTATCCCGACCACCACTCGCCAAACTCTCCAGTCCTGAACCCCAACAACAACTAGGCTAGGAGTGAAGGGCAGCCACAAGAGGGACAAGGTCCACCATAGGAAGACACTGGGCCCGCAGATACCCGAGACTGCTGCTGGGAGTGTGGCCAAGAGGGGCACTTTTGGCTAGAGTGCCCTTATATGGATTGTAACTATGGCCAAGTCTGGGTCACTGGCGAAAGGGCATGGAAATGGGGCCCAGGGAAGCTCCTGGTCCCCATACAGGTAGAAAAGATCCACACAACTGCCCTAGTTGACTCCAGATGTAGCCAGATGCTCATCTAGGAGGGGTCAGTCCCCTGTCTTAAACTCTCCGGGATGCAGATGCATCTTCAATGTATCCATGGTGACATACACCCGTATCCCACTGTCAGGGTGAAAATCAAGTTCTACCACCAGAAAGAAGTCCTCCATGTAGGTATGGCCCCCAGGCTAGCCTACCCCATAGTGCTGGGGTGGGACTGGCCTGAATTCAGGGAGATCCTCCCGAAATATGAACAGCCAGCCCTGCGAGCCGAGGAGGTCAAGGCCCCAAGGAGGGAACTACGCGGCCACTCACCAGAAGTCAACCCTGGGGAAGGATCCTCCCACAGTGAGCCATCTGCCAATACCCGACCCGATATTGACCACCCGTGGAGGACACCCAGGCAGAGCTGGAACGAGATGTGGATTTCGTGCAAGAGCAGAGAGAAGACCCGACCTTGAGTAGAGCCTGGGAGCAGGCCACAGTCTCAGACCTGGAAGGGGATGCAATGCCAAGACCTCCACAGGGGCCGCAGCTCGAGAGCTGGTGGGAACACTTGTATTAGGTGGTACAGGAACCGCAAACACTAGAACCTCTCTGGCAGATGTTGGTCCCCCGAAGATTATGGTGGAGCCTCCTGCATTTGGCCTATGCGACACCCTGGCAGGCCATCTGCATCAGGAAAAGACTCTCCAAAGAATAGCCTGCCATTTCTTTTGGCCCAGCATCCACCAAGAAGTCTGGTACTATTGTGCTTCTTGTCTGGACTGCCAGCGGTCTGGACTGAAAGGGGTACTCTGAGCAACACTTATACCCTTTCCAGTGGTCAGCACACCCTTCGAACGTATCGGAATGGACCTTGTTGGGCACCTGGAAAGAAGCAAGACAGGAAATCGATTTATTCTAGTAATTGTTGATTATGCGACTCCATACCCCGAAGCTGTCCCGCTCCAATCGGCCACGGCACCCGCTATCACCACCGAATTGGTGAAGGTCTTCGCTAGGGTGGGGATAACCAAGGAAATCCTGACTAATCAGGGCACTAACATCCTCTAAACTGATAGCAGAGCTGTGCCTTCTCCTGCGTATATGGCAGGGGTCGTCAACCTTCAGCATGCGGCCCATTAGGGTAATCCACTGGTGGGCTGCAAGGCATTTTGTTTACCTTGACCGTCCGCAGGCAACCCCCCTCCCCCCCGCAGCTCTCAGTGGCTGCGGTTCGCCATTCCCTTCAGCAGCTCTATTGACTCTAGCCGCTAGGCCACGTTGCCCTGGGCACCAGGGCTATTAACTTTTCTCTGGTCCTTAGACTCCTGGGTGGCGAGGTCAGATATGGACAAGTGGACTTAACGGCAGTGTCCTCATACCCCCTAGCACCCTCCTTTCAGGCCAGGGTGTGCATACACCGCCACATAGGGCTTAGAATTTCATCAGAGAACAATTCCCTCCAGCTCACTTTTCAAGTTTCATGCTCTGGGAGCAGGTCTTTGCTTATGTTAAGAGCTGCATATAAGTTACCGCTTGTTGGAAGCCATTTGCAGTGCACAGCAACACAGTAAGTTTTATTAGTCCCATGATCATTGCTACATAATCATCAGAACTCTCTACTGGCACATTATCTATTAGCTATTTATATCTGTATAAACATCTGTCTTTTATAGAGCACTTCTGGAACAGTTTATAGCTCACTGTGTATGTAGGGTGACCAGATAGCAAGTGTGAAAAATCAGGACACTTTTTTGGGGGGTGAGTGTAATAATTCCGTATAAGACAAAGCCCCTAATGTTGAGATGGTCCCAATAATATTGGTACATTGGTCACCCTATCTGTGTGTGAGAGTTCATAGATCTAAATAATATTTTGCACATAGATGATATGGTGGAAATACCACCAGACTGGATAGGCTCTTACCACCATGTATTCACCATCATTCCATAGATTAGAGCATAGTTCCTCTTTAAGATGGAGGTGCGAGCACATGGCTGGGGTGAAGAAGAGTCATGGAATATCCACTCTACATGGCACATTTCCCTTTACAGCAAGAAAAACAATGCCAACAAATGAAGCAGATGTTGCTTTAACGTCTCAATGCTCTGGCTCCCCAACATGGAATAGGCCACTTGAGCAAAGCCTCAGTATGGAAGCCAATAGCAGCAGGGCAACTGAGTTGAGGGTATAAATCTGAGAAGGAGTTAAAAGACAAGGATGATCACAGGATGCACTCTAGGTGTTCCTAGAATGGAGCAAGAAATACATTAGTTTATTTCTTCCAATAAAAGTTATGTTAAATATTGTGAAATTTTTTTTTCTAGGTTCTTTCTCCAAAGTGCTCACTGAAAGAGAATGCTTCGATTACTCTAATACTTCATCTCTTCACACACAATCAGCTCCCCTTCTACTGGAGCTGACTATTGTCCTTCTGTATCCAGGCAACATACTCTATAAACATTTCCATCTGCTTCCCCTGTTCTTTTTGGAAAAAGCCTGGTCAATAAAGAAATTGCCAAGCAGGGTGGGATTCTACTCAAGAATTCAAGGGCCAGATCCTCAGCAGATGGATGTCACTGTAGCTCCATAGAAGGCAATGGCACCGTGCAGATTTACCATAATTGATGATTTGGCCCAATGGAGAACCATCAGGAACATCCAGGGTGTTAGACAAATATGGCCAAATTTTCAAAAGAGCTCAGCACATTGCCATTAGTGTTAAAATGGGAGCTGCTGGATGCTGTGCCCTTTTGAAAATCCATCCAAGAAAGCACAGTTTTCAAAATCACCTGGTTTAAGAGTCTCAATCCCATTGACTTTCAGTTGGGCACCTAACTCATTTAGGCACTTTTGAAAATTTACCCAATACCATATCTAGCTATCATGGAGTTAACTGAAGTGACATTTCTTCACAAATATGTGATTTCTCAACATGTTAATGAATAATCTTCCTTTCATTTTATATTTTGGTCACCATACCTGCTGTGTACTGTGTGAGCTTTCACATTGCATCTACTCTCCTGTAGTGTATACCTGTGTGTATATTCTTTAACACTCAGATGAATGTTGTGCAATCTTAGGACCACAAAGAGCAGCAAATTACATGTGTGCACAGATGCTCATGTTTACACACAAAGATTTGACCTGTCAGGAACAGATCTAAGAGGGTCCAGTGAGCAAGGTAGCATTGCATTAACTTAGCAGTTCTCAAACTGTGGGTTGGGACCCCATTTTAATGGGGTCACCAGGGCTGAAGCTGAAGCCCGAGCCCCACCACCGGCTCAGGTTACAGGCCCCCTCATGGGCATCAGGTAGCATAGGCAGGGGAAGGCTATGCCTCCCCAAGCAGCCCATGTGGCCCCAGGAAGAAGGGGTGGGCCGAGCTGGGAGCTAGCTTCCCCGAGCCTGTGGCTCACCCACTGCCCATGGGCCCCCTGCCCGGGGATGAAGCTCTTGGGCTTTGGCCCCCCTCTGCCTAGGGTGATGGGGCTTGGATGGGCTCAGGCTTTGGTCCCCCCTCCTGGATCATGTAGTAATTTCTGTTGTCTGAAGGCGGTCCCTGTACAATGAAGTTAAGAACACCTGCATTAACTGAACAGTGGGGATAAAAAAATAATGTATCAGACATAAATATACTTAAAATAACTGGATTTATTTCAAGAAAGCTTTTTTAAAAAAAAACATTTAATTTCCAGAGAGCACATAAATCATTTTTCCTTGCAGCTGTCAGTTGTGTCAGTTGTCAGCTTTCCTCTTCACTTTTGTTCCAATGAGTCATTTAAAATAAACATTGCAGCCCGTCCTCTCACACTGTGCATACCCCATGGAATGAACCAAGCATGCTGCACAGATAATGGTGCACTACATGTGGTCAAGTAGTGATAGAACGCATTGTATATTCATGGCATAGTCTACAACAGACTATTGCAATGAATATGCATGCACCAAAGGGTGGGGATGCAAGTTAAGACTGCACATTCAGCCTAAATATTATCATTTCCTAAATGTTGAGATCTTGACCTGGAAACCTTGTCGTTCTTTCATCTTATTTTTGGTGTAAATCTGTATTTTATTATACATGATATCTCACTGTTTGCTCTGGATATGCAGTTATAGAAGTCTAAATTACAGCGTACTGTGTTTATAAAAATCACCTACATATAGTGATCAAAACCACCTGGACAAAATCATTGCTAGACTAACCTATACTCCACTTACAAGAATCAAATGTCTGGACGGTTGTGATTCTTACAAAAGGAGTGCACTGTATTTCTAGAGCGTTACATCTTTTCAAGATGAAACAGTGACATTAATATAGAGGTTTCAAACTTTTTGAGCTGAGCCCCCCTTTGAGTTAAAATTTTTAGTTGCGCTCCTACAACCCAGACCAAAATAGACACCTAAAAAGTATGCTAGATAGCCTACCTAGAACCTAATGGATACCTTAACATAACTTTAATTAAATTACCTACACCTGTTCAGTTTCAAATACACAGATACTTACCAATTAATGTGTAGAACGTGTCTGTTTCTCTGTGGATAGTTTATCAATTTCTAGGGAGATTTTGAAATGGACAGTCAGAGGTTGTTTTCTACTTCCAGTGTCGAATGGTACTTTGTCTTTAGCACATCCAGCAGAGAGAATCCAATCTCAGACAAATAAGATGAGCCAAATGGTAACAGCTTTGATCGTACACTTTGACAAAGCTGGATATTTGGAGCCAACTTCCACCAAAAATCCCCCAAAGGCTGTTTTTTAAATGGAATGTCCTGTGTCCTATCACTGTGAAGTTTAATCAGCTTCCATCTCTCAAATGACTTTCAGAAGCACAAGGTCACTGCCTCAGCTACAAAAGGTTGGATCATCCAGTCATTCAGGGGTACATTTCCTTTTTGGAAAATATTTACACAAACTGGCTCTGAGAGAAGTCAAGTGATTCTTGATTGGTTCCACAACACTCAATAGTTCAGATACTGTTAAATCGATAGTGTCAGTTAACAACAGGAATGGAACACTTAAACCAGTTTTGATCTTTGTTTCCCAGAGATCTAGCTTTCTTTGAATGCTGATATCTTGTTGTGCAGGTCAAAAATAGGACTCTCTGCCCCTTGCAATGAGAAATTTAGAGAATTCAGTTTGTCAAAAATATCGGCAAGGTAAGCCAAAAGCACAAGCTAAGCAGTGTCTCTGCCTTGCTGAAATTCAAATTCACTAGAAAAGTTAAACTTTGTTTCGCAGTTCCCCCCTGAATAGCCACCTGACTTCCATGTGAAACAACAAAGCATTGTACTCTGCTCCCATTTCTGCACAAAGCATTGCAAAGAGATGCACCTTTGTGGGCTGTGTCTTGATAAAGTTCATGACATTAATAGCAGAACTCAAAACATCAGTAAGTTGTTGATCCATGTTTTGAGTTGCAAGGGCTTTGCGGTGTATTATACAAGTCCATGATATAGTGGAGCAATTTCAAACACTTTGGCTTTCAAGCCTGCCCTACCTCCTCCAAGCATAAAAGGAACTCAATCTGTGCAGATTCTGACACAGTGAGAAGTTAGGAGGTTGTTTAAAATACAGTTCAGATCCATTTGCATGAATCTTAATTGGCTTGCAGAACAAAAGTCTTCCAATATGCTGTTTCATGAGATTACTGAACATAAGCAACTAAATGAGCTTCTTTCAATATATCCATTGCTTCATCCAACTGAATTGCAATAGAGAGATCAGCTGTGCATTGATATTTTCTGACATGTCAGAGATTTGGTGGCTGACCACATTGTCTGATCATATTTAACTTCTCTGCTGCACTGTCACCAAACATCATCCAGCAAACATCAATCTCTGCTGGGAGAGAATCAGTTTTTCCCCAGTTTTGTAAGGCTTTTATTCTTGGCAATGTGGTATGCACCTTGATATATGCTTTAAAGCACTTGCTGAGGGAATACATATTTTTCATTGTTTTTTGTTTGTTAATTTCTTGTAACTTTCATTTGAAAGAGAATTGCTGTATTTCCTACCAGATCGCCATGTTTTGTTTCTAAATGGCATCTTAATTTTGTTGGCTTCAGGCTATCGTTTCCTAAGGTTACTAAACACACTACACATTGAGGCCTAATTTCTCCAATAACTGCAATCAAAGTGAAACCAAAATCCAAATATGCTTCATCGTGTTTTCTTGATTTTGCAATTTTTTTCTCTGTATCGACTTTTAGCTGTTTCATCTTCTGCCTTTTGTTTCAGAACACTACCGTCTTTTGGCAATAAATACTGATCCATTTTTCACCATGTAATGATATGAATAAATATCAAACTCACCAGCAGAATAATCACTGCACAACAGCTTGTTGTAACCACAGGATAGGTATGGCTATACCAAAGCGGAAGGTGGGAAAGGCAGTTGTTGCAATGAAAAATGATGGTGGGCTTATAATTAAATACATTGTCACGCACTCTTGTGTCCTGCATCAGCCTTGTATCAGCCAAAATGTCCACCTGATTAAATCAGTTGCAAAATGTTTATTCATACTATTTTGGTGTGTGCAATTGCAATGTCATCTTCTAATTATGTAATAATTTAAGGTAAAAACTGTCTTGTGCATTGCAACCCTCCTCCCACCAAAAAAGTTCCTCCATGACACCAGGGTGGCACGCCCACAGTTTGGAAACCTCTGCATTACAACTTCTGTGACTAAGAGCAAGGCAGCCTGCGGTGGCATTGTTAGACCATCTTCATTTCAAGCTACGGGAGTATTATTTACTGAGAAATAATATTAAAAAGAGTGATTTCACTGGTCACCTTTTCTTCTTTTTGGCTCCATTTTAGTTTATTTTATGCTAGGGTGGGCATCAAGATAATCCCTGCAATGATGGATTCACTTCCTATTTGCTAAAAGGCATGGCTTTTTAATAATGGTTTCCCCCTTGACAGGCCTTTGCTGAACATTAACACTTCCCTAGCTTTTGGAGAATGAGAGAGTTGGACCTCCGGACACTGCTTGATGGTGTGCATTGTAGACACAAACAGACTTGGGATGGAAAATTCACTTTAGATACTAGATGTGCATAGGCTTAAGGTTCATTCCAGAAGCCTGGAAACCTCAGGGAGCTGCTAAGATGCAATTTCCCCAGTGATAGGCATCTGTTTGGGTGCTCTTCCCGCCAGATACGGATACCTCCTGCTAACCCATTTTTGATTCTGCTTAACTGCTTTGAGTTAAACCTCTGTATACCATGCCTTTCAAGACACAGAAATTAAAATAACTAAGTGACAATATGGTTAAATATTCTTCAGAATTGCCATGCCCAGAGGGACCTGAAACTTGGAAACCTTAGCTATCTTCCTTGGGTATGTGCATGCATGGTGGGTATTAAAGGCCAGGAGAAGCTAAGCCTCCCCAAAGCTGCCTTTGAGAGGCAGACACCTGGGCTGTTGCCCTGCATGCATTCTGCCCCCAAGTCCCACTCCCACTCTTCTCTGTGGCCTGAAACCTCACTCTGCCCCTTCCCCTCCCACAAGGGCCCACCGCCTGCTGAGTTGCTCCTTTTCTCCAGCCCCTTTGTGGAGAAGAGGAGCAATGGCGAGCGGCTGGGGGGGTGGGGGGGCAGTGGGGCTTGGGGCGGAGTGTAGGCAGAGCATAGGGAGGCCTTGCGGGGAGCAGGCCAAGCAGGGGCAGGCCTCAGGGTGGAGCCACGGTCCAGGCACCAGGGAGGCCTCTGAAACTCATGCCCTCCTCCGCAAATGCCGGAGCCACATGCTGCCCATGGGTGGATGGGAGAAGGAAAAATCTCACCCCCCTCCAATAGAAACATTTGGAGAACAGTGTTACTGAAATTTACAGCCCTTCACTTACAAGCACAGCCAAGTAAGTGCCTTTGGATTACAAACCCTTTCTTCACATATTGCCTGCAAGTGTATCAAGCTCACTGATGTTGTTTAATTAATAAAATTATCCTGAGAGACTGGTAACATCTTCTACCGCTAGGTCACTGCTTTTAATCCAGCCCAAAACCAAGAGTGCTTGAAAGCTGTTTACTCCTTGATGGCTCCTCAGTGGAGTACCAGTATGTTACTAGTAATATCATGTTCAGTTCCTAATGGAAAAAAATTACAGTATTTCCATCCACAGAACTCAAAGCTCTTGGGAAAAAATAAGCCTCATAGTACCCCAGGTGATTCTACTAGTAGATATCAACCCAATTTTACATAGGGGAAATAGAATCACTGAGGGGCTCAGTGAGTTTTCCATAAGTTTGTGTGATCTTGGGAAAGGCAGTAAAAAAACTTAAATCCCAGTCCTCAGCATTAACCACAGGCTGTGATTTCTATGTATGCAGTAGGGATACATATTAGAACAAAACAAAACAAAAAACCCATCATACTCTTATTATTCACTTTGAATACTGCTGTTCCCGGGAATGTGCCAGTATTTGAATGTTTGTTCCAAACATTCAATTAGCAACCAGGGCTGTGATAAAAAAAACAAACCAAAAATTTACAATAATCTCAACCTTAGAAATGCTCTGGAGAGCTTGCTGATGAGAAACTCCATCCTGAAGGCTGGCAAAGGCTCCAATCAGCTAATATATCAAAGTTCAAGTGTAGCTTGACTACTCTCCAGTCCTCAATAAGAGATACAAAATAATTCCCACAGATCAAGCCACAATTCCAAGGACAAAGCAAGAAAAATATGCATTACTACACCCTACAAAATTGTAAATGGATCATGGTGGTCAAGCCCACGCTTGGAAGCTGTATCTAATAAAACAAAGTATATGTTAGAATGTCTGTTGTTGAATTCATCATCAGTACCGTAAGCCACCTCCACAGGTCGATGGAGACAGGCTGTTTACTTCCAGATCTTATATGAAACAGAACAGGGGTAGCATTTTAGTCTTGGTTCAGAATAACAGAAATAAATGATTATTGTAAAGAAGTAGTTAACCACACCATCTGTGAGAAATTAAGTATATTTTTAGAATCTGGAGGCTTTCTTCATCTTTACCACATCTAAGACAGGTCACACAGTACAGGGATCTAAACTTTTCCCAGCTGTCTTTCAGCATCAGATGTAAGCATTTCACCATGTGACATCTATCTCCCTAGCTAGTTTGGTTCTGGGATTTGAATACTGCACATATTTCTATCCATGTTTTATTATATCATGAATTCCAACTCTATTAAAATTCTTAAAACATTAAATTATTCAGATAATCATAGAAAATAGCAACAGAGAGAACAACAACAAAAGCATTCCCTATGTTTTGTCCAGATGATAAGAACCACAAAATGCATGCTAATTCCAAAACTAAATTCCCAGGAACCATTTGTTCATTTACTCTTAGGAAACCTAGTAGTTACCATTGAGTTACAGCTAACTGAGATGGCTACTTCTAAAAAGTTTATTCTGGGCCAGATCTGATACCCTTACTTACACTGAGCAAGTAGTAATGAGTTAAAAGTGGCAGGAGACAGCCATCTTTAATCTCTACAAATTATTTACTTCTCAGAACTATTTAAAAAAGATTGTTTCAGATTATAACAACTGCAGCTGCCCTTTTAAGGAAGTTGCTGCTGACAGAGTCAGGATTTTAAACAGCTGCAGAACTTCCTTAGTAAGGGTTTTCATGAATAGTTCTTTAACATATTGGGTCACGCTCCGCTATCTTCACTCACAATGAGCAGCATCTTCCTGAACAAGTAGTCAGTCCTGTTGTCTTCATTGGGTCTGTCTGTGATGTGCTCAAGGTGTGAAAGGTACAGTATAATAATTTGGCTGTAAGATTAAATGGGATATTGAATGATGAAAGTCTGTTGTCCAATAATACAGTACAGCAGCCCCCGTTGCTGTAAAATCTACAGGCGCCTCCTAGGATATACTTTACATAATAGAGCAAGTAGCTGTGTGTCAGGTCCGATGAGGGGGAGATCAATCAGCCAAATCATAGTAATGGCTGCGCTCATATAGATCCTGAAGATTTGGTTTTGAGATCTCAGTCTTTGCAAGGCAGTGATCAATAATTGAAAACTGAATTAAAATGTGTATTTCTGATCATTAAGAACATTTATTGAGTGGGGAAAAGCCAGGCATAAATTGAGCTACCACAAACCGTATTTTTTAATAGCATATGTAAAGGTACTATCAATGTAGCTAGGCCCCCACAAGGGACATTCTTCTTTATTAAGGTCATATGAGCCCCGTACAGCATGCTTGGGGAACTGGTTTGCTTGCTCTCCAGTGATTAACTACATATAGTGAGGTGTTGTATAAATGACGATGATATAGTATGCTACAAAGGCTTTATCAGCACAAGTTTGGGGTTGTCACATTACTCACATTCCTAGGCCTTTGACAAATTCCCCATGAGGAAAGATTCTGAACTTTCTGAGGCATCTGAAACCTGTATCTAGGCTCATCTTAGCCTTCTCTGATTTTGTATTTTACTTCACAATAATTTGAAGAAGGATTCAAAAGTTTTAAGGCCAGGGGGGGCCATTATTATGATAATCAATCTCTTCTCTAATAGATCACATAGACCCTTACCTACTAATTCCTGCATCAAGTCCATAACTTCTGTTTGAGCTAGCATATCCTAATGTTTAGAAAGATATTCATTTTTGATTGAAATAGTGAGGGAATAAATTTAAATAACTTTAAAATTACCTAAACCTTTGTCCAGAATTCAAATGGAATTAAGTCTGAAATTTTTCTGAGCTTTGATGTAAGTTGTTCACTTTTTTCTCCTCTCCTTTACATCCTATTTTTCTCCTCCAGTATTAACCACCCTTGAAACTTCCTTATTTTGGCAGCTGTCAGGAGCAGAAGTACAAAAATATCACAAGAAAGCCCCTTAAGAAATTTTCAGTCTGATTTCTAAACAGCAGAGATTGAGAAATTAGGTTTATTTGAGCTTTAAGTAGCTGATTTTTTCCCCCTTGAATATCCTGATTCTTAGGATCTCCAGCAAACTTTTCTTTAGATTAATTATTCAGCTGTCAATCAAAACCTGGATGTAAACTTCCTAGCTCTATAATGGGCCAAACCACAGCCTAGAACCAAATCTGAGGTAACAAAAATGTGAATCCAAACCCAAACTTCGGGAAAGTTTTAAGATGACAGAATTGGCCTATTGCACACTGATATGTTTGAACTCAAACTGGAATCTGAACTACAACCTGGATCTAAGGTTTGGATTCAGGATTTTGGACCATCTCTGTCTGGAGGTAATCTTTATTACATTGGCTTGTGCAAGGGGAGTGTTGCCCCCTTACTAACATTCAGTGGGGGTGTTTTAGTTGCTAGCTCCCAGTACTAAAAAGGGGTCTATAGGGAATCAGGACCTGAGACTGACAGCCCCCAGGAACAATGGGAGAGGCCAATGCTCCAGGTCACCCTGAATGACAGGGCGGGCAGGCTAATCAGGGAGTCAGGAAAGTCCCGTCCTTTGTGTGAGCTGGATTTGCTTGGGTCAGACAGAGTGGGGCCGAGCTAAGGAGAAAGCAGGGGCTCAAGCTGAGTTGGGGAGCAGAGCTGTGCCAGATCCAGAGAGAGGCCCTGTCCTGGGAGCAGAACTGCAGCCCCAAAGCCAAAGGCAGAGCAGACTTGCCCTGGGAGGAGAGCTGCAGCAACCAGAGCCAGAGGGGCCAGAAAAGCAGCCCAGAAAGCAGGTCAGTGCTGGGAGCAGGGAGCAGAGTCACAGAAGCAGCCTGCAGAGCAGACCTGTCCTGGGAGCAAAGCTGCAGCAACCAGAGCCAGAGGGGCCAAAGAAACAGCCCAGGGAGCTAGAGGCAGTGCAGCAGCAGCGCTGAGACTGAGTGGTGGAGCTGGGGCTGGAGCAGTGCGGAGCTGGGTGCGGTGAGCAACTGGGGTGACTGAGGGGGACCCTGGGCAACGGGCCCAGTACAAGGAGACACCTCAGCCAAGGGGCTCTGCAGGCCAGGCTTGGATCGTAACCCCGATAGGGTGGGGGCGACACTGGGAAGAAGGGTCCTACCACTTAGAGCCTGAGAGCGTGTGGCCACCACCAGACCAAGTGTCCGACCCACAGCATCCCTGCAGCACAGCCAGGGTCTGAGAGGAAGGCCTGGGACTTACAAGGAACAGCGTGAACTGCCCTGACATTCCAGAGACACTGTTTGTGATGTTCCCTGCCACAGAGCGGGGTGATGTGTTTCCTTTAACCTTTCCCTTTTTCCTTATTCTTTTTAAAATTAATTGTTGATTAAATAACTTGCATTTGCTTTAACTTGTATGTAATGGTCAGTGGGTCAGAGAAGTGCCCAGTGCAGAGAGAGTACCCCAGAGTGGGGACACTCTAGCCCCTGTCCTAGGTGACCACAGCAGGGTTGGGGGTCGAGCCCCCCAGGAATCCTGGGCCCAGCCTTGTTGTGGTTACGAGGACTCTGCCAGACAGGAGAGTGAAAGGGGCGTCCTCAAGGGCAGGGAGGCCACTGGGTAAAGGAAGTGGGAGCGAGGACTCAGATCCTTTCGCTAGCCCACTTCACCGGGGTAGTGCAGAAGCCAGGAAAGTTCCCCACAAGAGCGGGACTATTCCCCTGCTTACACTTGAAATGGGGCAGAGCACAGGCATGCTGCTCCAGTGGGATTATTATATCTCAAGAGCTCAGTGCCTTCCAAAGACAATGTGTCTGCTACACCACCTCATGCAAAGAGCTCCCCTACCAATCCAGCCACCTCCACTGACTACTGTGGAATATGAGTGTTACCTGGGCTCTGCCTGCTCCCTGCCTCAGGGGATGCTAGCAATGAGCAGTCCCTTTGCTGTAATTATGCCTGGCCTCTATACCCACACTTGTGCACCTGTGCAAGGCCATGCTAAATCTATCCAGAAATGATTTTTGTTACTGGAATCATCTCCTGAGTTACGCTGATGAGGGATATTGTTGACTCCTCAGTGACTTCACTTATCTCATTAAATGGATGTACCTACCATATTTGCATGCTCATTATCTAATTATCATCCATTCCCTACTCCTGACAATGCCACAGGCATATTTTCCCATATTAGGAAATTCACCTCTTTAAAAAATTGACATTTTTTTCAAAGCAACAGTACCCCTATGTTGTGTTGGCTGAAAAACCAACTAGTTCCATAGTAGTCATCATTTTAAATGTCTCAATAAAAAGACTTCCAGTCAATGAGCAACAGTGTTTATCGAAGCAGGTAAGATCTTAGACTGTATTAAGACATTGATAGAAAATAATTGAGAATACATTATATATTCATGCTGTTACATAGATGGTACATCTTCAGACTTGACTGTTGTATGCAGAGTGGTCACTTCAAAAGATACAGCAGCTCTAGAAAAGCTCTACAAAAATAGTCAGTCAGGGCTAGGGCTTACATTACAAAAAGAAATTTGAGAGATGAAGACCTCTTAGTTTGGCTACCTGTAGAAATGGAAACAAACCTCACACTTCCGTTTTAGATCTAGATTTTTGTACCAACAGAAGGCTGAAAATTTTTTGATAATTTTTTTCACCAATAAAGGGGTTCATCAAAATGAATTTTATAGCGAACAAAATTTCATAGGATGAATTTTTTCCATTTTCCAAATAAAATAATTTTGCTTAAAAATTGTTTCTCATTTTTCACTGAATAAAGCAAAAAGTGAAAAAATTCAAATGAAACAAATTCCCCCCCCCAACATTTTTTTGCAAACCCCACTCACTCCCAAAATTTCAATCAGTGTATTTGAACGTCCCTTACCAAAATGTGGAGAGGTTTCAAATCCCAAATTCTGGTTCAACTCACTGTAGACTCTTGTCATTTCACCAAGCTCATTTCTTTCAGGACTTGATCTTGCAAGGTATTAAGTAGTCTGGCCTGATCCACAAAGCAATTAAGCACATGCTTGACTTTAAGAAGGTGAACGGTCCCACTGACTTCTTCAGTGAGACTACTCATGTGCTTAATGCTAAATACATATTTAAGTGCTATGCTGGACAGAGGCCAGAGCATTCAGTACCTTGCAGACTGAGTCCTAAATCTTTCATTAGAAATCACTCGGTTCCAGTCCTTCACCAATTTTGCACTTTTTGGGGGGTGGGGTGGAGTATGAAAATTAAGACGCAGGGTCCAATTCATGACTGCCTTATGCCACTTTGATGCTAGTCTAATGTCTCTGAAATGTCCTGAAACTGGTGTTGTGCAGTAGTGAATCATAAGAACCTAAGAACGGCCATATTGGGTCAGACCAAAGATCCATCTAGCCCAGTATCCTGTCTTCCAACAGTGGCTAATGCCAGGTGCTCCAGAGGGAATGAACAGAACAGGTAATCATCAAGTGATCTATCTCGTCACCCATTCCCAGCTTCTGGCAAACAGAGGCTAGGGACACTTCAGAGCATGGTTTTGCATCCCAGCTCATCCTGGCCAGGATGCCATTGATGGACCTATCCTCCATGAATTTATCTAGTTCTTTTTTGAACCCTGTTATAGTCTTGGCCTTCACAACATCCTTTGACTGAGTTTCACAGGGTGACTGTGCATTGTGTGAAGAAATATTTCCTTTTGTTTGTTTTATACCTGCTGCCTATTATTTCATTTGGTGACCCCTAGTGCTTGTGTTATGAGAAGGAGTAAATAACACTTCCTTATCTACTTTCTCCAGACCAGTCATGATTTTATAGACCTCTATCTTATCCCCCCTTAGTCGTCTCTTTTTCAAGCTGAAAAGTCCCAGTCTTATTAATCTCTTCTCATATGGCAGCCATTCCATACTCCTAATAATTTTTGTTGCCCTTTTCTGAACCTTTTCCAATTCCAATATATTCTTTTTGAGATAAGGTGACCACATCTGCCTGCAGTATTCAAGGTGTGGGAGTGCCATGGATTTATATAGAGGCAAGATGATATTTTATGTCTTATTATCTATCCCGTTCTTAATGATTCCCAACATTCTGTTTGCTTTTTTGACTGCCGCTGCAGATTAAGTAGATGTTTTCAGGGCCTGAGTATGCCTTTCTCCTCCCTCTCCCCATATAGTGCAAGTTTTCTGGGAAATTCATTATATGGATGGATGGACAGATGTGTACGTACTGGCAATTTCAGACAGTTATTCATCAGGAGAAAATTACCCTTATTAACTTGTCTTTGTAACTTGATTAGAGCTTGATGTCCAAATCAAATAAAAACCAAACTAAACTTAAGTATAAATTTTTATTCCAGATTAGTCGGCCTTGTGACAGTAATCATAAACCAGAGGGTTTAAACAGCAAAAGGGAAAGAAATTAATCTGTTCATATACTGAAATAAATTGTAGAGGATGCAGACGACTTGACATGACAAGTCCTTTAGGTGAATATATTGAATCATGGCATTTATAGCAAGGATTGGGGGATGGGAATCTGTGTGTGCTCACTAAGAAACTATTTTATTCAAATGCGTAGGGTATTGGGGACTCCAGGCTTAAGCTATCTACATAGAATGCCAAACACATCTGATCAGACAATAAATGGAATAGGCAGATTGGCCAAAACTCATCCCTAAACCATTGACTTCAATAAGTTACACCAGGAATTCATTTGATCCAGTGTTTTCCAAATTTTGAAATTCCATGACTCCTTTCCTTTCATTACTTTCCATTCCTTCATATCTGAGAGAATGTTTTCTGAGTTACTTCCTGTTTTTTTCTATTAGATACCATAATTTTCTTCCCTTCATGATTTACAATGTTATATAGTATCACTGAGTTCCTTAAAAGCTACTTCTTTCTCTCCCATCTCAGCCTATATTTCAGTGGCGGGTGAAGTGATTAATTAATTTCAGTGGAGTTTTGATTACACCGCCTCTGAAGGTGGCCCAAATCTGATTTGAGATGAGGCTATATGCGAGTACATTATTTAGCTTAAAAAATTACTTCAGACTGAAAACGTACAGAGCAATAATCATGCGTTAAAAAAGCTGGTCAGAGCTAGTCTCAGACTAGGTGTGTAATAGAAATGCTGCATAAGAACCAGGACAAATCTCTACAAAGAGCTAGTCATGATTTAGGGTTTGTCTACATTTGAAACGCTACAGCAGCATAGCTGAAGCTGTGCCATTGCAGTGCTTCAGTGTTGACCCTACATCTACACTGAGGGGAAGGGTTCTCCCATTGGTGTAGGCAATCCATTTCCCCAAGAGGCAGTAGCTAGGTCGAAAGAAGAATTTTTCCAACAACCTAGCGCTGTCTACACTAGGGGGGTAGGTCGGCTTAGCTTTGGATTTTTCATACCCCTAAGCGACATAACTGGGTTAACCTAATATTTTAGTGTAGGCCAGGCATAAGTGGCCTGGCAAAGCCTCAATTTAGTATTTATCAGATGAAATACATCTCACCAGATCAAGTAAATGAAGAAATAGACCCAAGTTAACTTTAATGGAAGAAATGATCCTAAGCAGAATTCATTCTGCTTTTATCTCAATAGTAGTGCTGGAATTTTAAATGCGTTTTAAAGTTACAAAAAGTATAAATGTTTCTAATTCAGTAAATAATTCATTAATCCTACTTTGATTTAATCCACTCAATGCTGGTGGTTGTTTTTCAAAGACAGATTAATATTTATTTTGCCACAAAACAGGTGGCTAGCTTGGGACTGAATTTATTTCCCCAAGAGACATTTTGGCTCAGAAAGTTTGCTTCTGGTACAAGTCAGCAAAGCTAAGAACTTTAATTCTTACATGATCCCTCACAAACAAGGCCCTGCTTTACTGGAAGTCCTTGTTTGTATCTGTTCGTACTCTAGTGCCAGCACTAAATGTATTTTCGTAGACAAGGGACCCTGATTAGCAACTTGACCTTTACTGGTGGAGAGTTTGTCAAGGGATGTCATAATAACAAAGTGCCACTACTCCACCAGCGGGGGAGGAAGGGAACAATTGGCACAGCACACAATGTGTGGGCAAACTGGCTCCTTAGTATCGGAGAGATTTGTTGATTCAGTGCATCTCATGGACAGTCTTCTCTGGAGGGGCTTCTGCAGAGCTCTGCCTACAGTTTAAATCTACTTCCCCTGGGTTAAATCCTTCCTCACTCTTGGATGTAGCTGGTTGTACAGGCAAAGAAGATGTCAACTGCCACATCGGCGGAGAAGGTGTTCCTAAGAAGTATCCACATGAGGTTATACTTTGGTTTCTAACTAAGGCCCTACTTACTTTTTGATATTGCAGAAATTGTGGATTTTGCAATATTAGGCTTCCATTGCAATTTTGACAGCAGGGGCCCCTGGTTTTAGCCCTACGCGGCTAACAGCGGAAAATTGCGGAAAAGTAATAATGGACTTCATTACCACAAATAAGATGCATTATTACTTTTCCGCAATTGTCCATAGCTTGTCCGTAACTGAGCCACAATTTTTTAAAGTCATCCTGCTATTCAAGTAGGGTCTTATTTATAACAGGAAAAACAAAAGCACCTAGACTGTGTTTGCCTATTATGAGCCTTTCAGAATGCCCCATAGGCCAAGAGATCTGACTCTCGCAGACCAAGAGCAGGGAGAGAGAATTCAAAAGTTGGGCCTCCTCATGGAGAGCTCCCTACATAGCAGCACTCTTTTTTCAATGAGGAGGCTCTAACCAGACTGCCTCTACTGACTGCAGCTGTGGCAGTATGTCATGGGGCGAGCGAGTGAGAGATAGAGGGGGGCAGCCTCTCAGTTACTGCTAGAAACTGGGCCATGGGTGATCAGGCCTAGTGGTCAGAGCAGAAAGCAGCTTCAATCCCAGGGTCAGGGTCAGAGTCAGAGTCAGGAACCAACAGCCATACCAGGAGTGAGGAACTAACAGCCAAGCCAAGGATCAGATCCAGAATCAGGAACCAGGGTGAGGAACCAGAAACAGGAGTAAGCTGAGGTAGGTCTGAACAGGAGCAAGGCTGGGGAACAAGGCAGGATAAAGAACTGAAGCTGGGCTGGAGTAAGACAGGAACAAAGAAAGGAGGAGCAGCTGCAAGTACAGGGAGTATCGCAGCTGCAGGCATGCACCCATTAGGGTTGTCAGGCATCGGGTTTTCGACTGCCGCGCCTGGTTGAAAAGGAAACCTGGTGGCTCCGCTCAGAATCACTGACTGCGCCCCTAAAAGTCCAGTCAGCAGCACAGCAGGGCTAAGGTAGGGTCCCTGCCTCACCTGGCTCCGTGGAACTCCTGGAAGTGGCTGGCATGTCCGGCTCCTAGGCGCAGGGGCATGAGGGCTCCCATGCTGCCCCCACCCAAAGTACCAGCTCCAAAGCTCCCATTGGCTGGGAACTGCGGCCAGTGGGAGCTGCAGGGGCGATGGCTGTAGGTGCAGGCAGTGCCTAGAGCTCCCTGGCCCCTCTGCCTAGGAGCTAGACATGCTGGATGCTTCCAAGATTCACCTGAGGTAAGTACCACCCAGCCAGAGCCTACACCCCAAACTCCCTTCTGCCACCAAACCTCCTGCCCCAACCCTGAGCCTCCTCCTGCACCCAAACTCCCTCCTGGAGCCCACACCCAACACCCTACCCCAGCCCTGAGCCCCCTCCCACACCCAAATTCCCTCCCTCCCACACCCCAACCCTCTGCCCCAGTCCTGAGCCCCTTCCTGCACCCCAAGCCCCTCATTCCTGGCCCAATCCTAGAATCCACACCCCCAGCCAGAGCCCGCACCCCCTCCTGCACCCCAACTCCCGCCTAGCCCAGTGAAAGGGAGTAAAGGTGGGGAAGAGCGAGCGACAGAGTGAGGGGGGGGATGGAGCAAGCGGGGGGGGGCAGGGCAAGGTGTCAGTTTTGTGCAATTAGAACATTGGCAACCCTATAACACATTGAGCAGTCAGAGAGGAGCTGCTGCTGTGCTAAAACCAGCCACTTTGTGAGCAGTCAGGTAGCACATGCAGGCAATCAGGCAGTTCACAGGAGGCCAGCTTGTTGGGTTGCCAGGAGGCTCTGCTGCAGGCCCTGATCCCTGACAGTTATGCAGGCACCAAGTCATTTAAGAATCTCTAGTTTAAAAGCAACACCTTAATCTCCTCCTAATAACCAATAGGTAGCCAGTGCACAACACTGTTATGTCTTCAATAGGACAGTCACATTACCTGCAGTATCCCAGTTGATGTAAAACTGAAGCCATAATGTGAAGTGCATTGCAATAGTCTTCTCTGCACTGATTCAGACCATACTGGTGTACTGTTTTACATAAGTGTTCCATACAAAACCAAAAAGTTGGTTTTGGGGGTTGCAAGTGCTTAAAAGTTAGGAAATGCTGAAATTGCATCTGCCAGTTCAGCCCCTTGTGCTTACGCATTATGATACAATCTTTGGTTATGTGATCACCTGCTATTTTTTCCCACAAGACCCCTACCTCACTCAGCATACCTCAAGGGATCTGTTAACGTTGTGTCAAATCCACACAACCACCATGCTCCCCTAGCAAAATTATTCTAGAGCCATTAGGGTTAAATACGTCTACTGGTAGAGATCATTGCTTTAGGGCTTAATTGTGCAACCCTCCTTTACATTGGGCTACACTACACCTTGCAGTCTGCCAAGATTCATTATCAAAACTCAGTTCCTGATTCCCCTTTGCTCCATGGGAGAACTTTGCCTGGCACAGCTCACTTCCCCTTGGTGCTGGTTCAGCCGCACTAGCACAGTGGGAGCCAAAGCTAAGACGTTGCTCCTTCCTTGTCCCACTTGCACAGGAGAGGAAATAATGATTGATGGCAGTGACTGATGGCAGCTGTTTTCCCCAAGATGTTGGTTCCCCTGTGCTATTGATAGCCCCTCTTACATCCCAGCATGGGCTCCTAGGCTGGCTCAAAACTGAACCCAGTGGTGCAAGTAAGTATTCACCAACATGAAATCCAGATTTTCAATCTGGAAATTTAGCAAACAAATCCAAAAATCCAGGGGTGCACAGTCTGGCCATCTTGTAGTTTCTCAGCTTTGATCACCTCAGTGACAGTTAGGGTGACCAGATAGCAAGTGTAAAAATATCAGGACAGAGGTGGGGGGTTATAGAAGAAAACATAAGAAAAAGCCCCTAAAATCGGGACTATCCCTATAAAATCGGGACATCTGGTCACCCTAGTGACAGTGAGCCTTCAGGAACTTTCCTGTGCATAAACTCTGCCATCCCTGTGAGTACAAAGTCTTCCTTGCATAGTACTTGAATATCCCTCTCCCCCATTCCCAATTATTACCAGATGATGATACCACCATTTAAATGAATGTATATGGCCCAAAGTTCCATTCAAAAGAGACAAGAGGGCAATGTTATTATTGCTAAGATTATCTGTCTTTAATAGTCTCCCCCTATTTTTTAAATGGGCTTCACCCAGGTCTCAGCCATTGCCCTTCAGGAAGAATTTGGAGCTGAAGTGACATCATCACATACTATTCCTGCTTTCTTTAAGAGGAGCTTGCTCCTGTACATTCAGGCAAGATGTCATGGTAATGTGGAGTTATATATGCTTTCATCTAACGGGAGCCACCTGTGACTGGAGGCTAAATGTAACATGAATCTCAGAACTAGTTTGACAGCCTGTAGATAGTTCAAAGCTGTACTTACATAAATTTGCTTTAATTAGTATTATCCTGGATTCTGACTGCAGATGCTGGGACTGGATGACAGGGGATGGATCACTGGATGATTGCCCTGTTCTGTTCATTTCCTTAGAAGTATCTGGCATTGGCCACTATCAGAAGACAGGATACTGAACTAGATGGACCACTGGTCTGTCCCAGTATGGCCGTTCTTATGGAGCAACTCACAAGCCATTTGTTTCTTTAACTACCTTAGCTTTTCAGTTCTGAGCAACTGTAAATGGCACTTTAACAACACAGTAAAGGGGCTTTCAGCAGCAGATTGCTTCCTCTCTTTGAAAAGAATCACTTTTATATTTAATTATATTCCATGATTATTTTTAGTTTGAATTGGATGCTTAGCACACTTTCAGTGCTCCTCAAAATCAATACCAGCCAGGAGAGAAATTGTCTTAACGAGATAGGTAGCAGATAGACATGGAATCTATATTATATCTACTTTAATGAACACGTGGAAACAAATTCTGTTCATCACCCCACATCCTGAAACTTACAATAGGAATCGCATTTTTAAATATATAGGGTTGTGCATTTCAAACTATGCTACCCTCAGACTTATATTAAACAAGTGTGTATAGCTGGAGATTATTGTTATGATGAAAGGTGCTAATGGCTGCCATGGATTATGGGGGACAGGGTGGGGAGTGAGGGAAGATGTCTTAGATTTAAAGACAATCGTAGAACCCCTTAAAGCCAAGCGCTCTCTTTCAGGCTTCACAGAAGGAGCAATCAAACCCCTTCATGTAGTACAAAAAGCTTCGGACAGTGGTAATGACCACTCACAGCAATAGGTTACATTGTAAACCAGAGCTAAAACCAGGTAGATTGACAGGGGAATCCTTAGTTTACAAAGGCAGGGGTTAGGATATTTGTTGTAAAGGGTGTGAGTTGGGGGAACAGAAAGCCAGAAGCAGTTATGAGGATTACCCTGAAGGATGGCAGGAGGACAAAGTTTCTTGGTCACAGAACTCACTGAAGTGGAAGAGTTGGAGATTTCTGTGCAAGGAAATCCCTGCTTCTACTGTAGTTAGGGAAACAGGACTTAGTGGCACAAGATAACATTGTGAAACAAGTGAACACCAAGAATATACTGGACTCTTTTCACGGATTTCTCATCCTAAATGAACACAACCCTGTAAAGTTCTCAAATTTTGGCTAACCCACTCAGACCAGAGGGGCAACAAGGCATATTAAAGCTGAGCAGAAAAATTCTGTTTCACAGGGGATTCATAACTTCAATCAATCATAAATTGATTTCATAACTTCAATTCTCTGTGAAAGGGAATGGAGCCCTGCTCCAGGGCAATCCTCATGACAGGCTGCTTCAGAGCAGGGGACACTGGTATCCACCTAATCGGCTGCCTTAGAACCATAGATCCTGGCAGCCCAAATTGCTGAGGAGCCGCAAGCCTTAGAGCTTGGGAACCAGGACTGAGAATGATTCCATCAGAACTTCATTGAAATTGAAATGTCTCCATGAAGAGTTTCAATTTTGACAAGTCTGCAAATTTTGATGAAAAATGTTTCACTGTAATTTTTCCATCTCCCTCTTTTATTATATAAAAGTAAAACTCCTTAAACAATCTCCCTCTTTCGGAACTGACACCAATAGCAGCAATACCAGAGTGGGAGAAAGCATCAGGAACTACCATCCCTAGCCAATCTTATCTCACCCACCCTCAAGCAAATGTTTAGGTGAGCAGATTTGCCTTGCATTGAAGCCTGAATATCATCCCAGTTAGACTGACAGAATCACAAGGGGAATAAATTCCAGAGTAAATTATTCTGGAATCTTACTGTAATTAAGTTGGAGCAAGTTTTCAATGATTTGCAGTAAACCTGGCATGCAGCGTTTTTCATGGATCTCATATACATTAGATATTATATGCAGGATTAGTTACTTTGATTACTTCAATTTTGGGACATCCAATTTGGACTCTTTAAAGGAACCTGGTATTCAGAAAGTACTGAGCACCAATCCTCTGGGGGGAAAAAAATCAGACCACTTCAACGTCATCTTGGGCATCCACAAATTAAGATGCTCAAAATGTGACTAGCAACTGAGTCTTCTATGTCATGGTCAAGTGTTTTCAAAAGTGACTAGTCATTTTAAGTGCCCAAGACGAGACATCCTTAAAGGGGTCTGATTTTCAGAGGGTGAGGGCTCAGTACTGAGCACCAGGCCCCTTTGAGGAGTCCCAGAATTGAGATACCCAAAAATCACTAGTCACATTTGAAATTTTGGCCAAAGCTTTTAGTTAAATGGGCAGAAAGATTTCAAACTGACACTGATGATAAATGATACATGCTGCAAATACTATAGTTACTTAACTGAGAGGCGATGTATAGAACTCTTGCTGCCGGGACAGCTGAGGGAGCTGCCATTTTGTGTTTCAGTTCAGACGCAGAATATTAGGGAGAGTTGCTATATTCTGTTTTTCTTATTGAAACTTTAAGAAAAAACAATACAGAATAGATAATCTCACATAGGAGTCTCCTAAAAAATAGCATACATGTTTAGCTGCACAGATTTATCACACCAGCCAAAATTATAGAAGTCTGATATCTAAGCCAATTAATACCAATACAGTTTTTCAATACCAGTTGGCATGCTCCTTTAAGCACTAAATGGCTGAATTAGACTCTTCCTCTACAATATTGAGAAAAATTACAACTTATTACTGAGGCAGGAAGCTTCAAACAACAAGCATACAAACAATTGATGTACCATATGTAACAAAGTACAAATCTTTAAGATCATGCAAGGATGCTTTTAGCTATGTTCACTGCCCTATATTATGAGGGGTTTTTTTAGTTTTTTTTTCTAAGGGGAAAAAAAGGAAGTTAGCCTGAAATATCCAGCTTATAACTAAAAAAAATGTTTAAGCTTTTGCACCACTGAGACATAGAACATTCTTTGGATTAGTTAAAGAAATATCACTATGATGGATGAAACCACACTGATTAAAGGCATACTGTAGGCTTACTCTACACAGTCTTTCCCAGGAGAAACACTTAACATATTTCCATTAGCTATTTTGAAAGATCATTGAGAAATTTATTCCTATTGACTTATAAATGCAGGTGAAACATTAAAATTATCATCTTAAAAATCAGTTCTTGATTAGTTAGCAGTTAGTACAATAACAATAATGCTGTTACTTGCTGCAGGATATAAGGGTCAAATTCTTAACTCCATGGGAGTTTTGCCTATATAAGGACTGTAGCAAAAAGCTGGATAAGGAATTGCAAGGCTTAACCCTATGCATTTTCTTAGCCCTAATTCAGTGCCGTGTTCAAGCATGTGTCTCAACTTAACCTGAAGCCACAGGGACTGAAGCATGCTTTAAGTAGTTCCACGCAAAGCTGTAGCATCCTCTACATCCACGCTACACGCAAAGCTACCAGCATCCTCTGGTATCAGTTCATGGCATTACAAGGATATTCACCTTGAGAGTCCTTTGATCACTTTATGGCCTATTTCTGTCCATAACGTAGCCCTCCGGATAAGTCACATCTATCCAGATCTCTTCCAGGAAGACAAAAATCCAACTAGAAACCTAGTTTCATTTGTCTTGAGTACTTCTCCATCCTTTCTCTGCGCTTAGTCCTCAACCCCATCACAGGCTCAATAGTCTTTGTCCTAGGGCTTTTACACCCTTTCCTTAAGGCTGATAGCAGAACCCAGATCCACGCTCTGCTCTAGATTGCAGCTTGGTCTGCTCCTTTAGATGCAGTGCTGTGTCCCCAGGACATTCCCTACCTCTAAGCCCCTGGTGCTGTTTCCTAGTAGCTTTGTGTTAATAGAGCCTCTCCTCAAGTTCCTTCTAGCTCCTTCCCTGGAATGTCAACCCACAAGTATTGCTCTCTGGCTCTTACCCCATTTCCAGGGCCCACCACTGGAACTAAACAGGCTCTCCCAGAGATAGAGAGAGCAAGCATGCACACTCACTCATTCCTGGGGCTCCTTTTTCTGACACAATTCTCCTATCTCTATAGAGTCCACCCTGACCCTTTCACAGTCTGTGACACATGCTTCAGTACTTTGCAAAATTGTGGCCTTAACAATCACTTTTTAAAACAAATCCTTTTGGAGGATCTCCCTATTTTTTATAAAAGAGCCTCAAAATTAATTATTGTAATTTTCATTTATTAAAGCACCTTCCTTGTTACATAGCAGCTGTTCCTGTTTGTATCATTATCTCCCAGTGGGGATATCCCCTACTTTACTATTGATTCATTTGCAATCATTATGTTATGGGGCTTGTAGTAAATTGAAGACACTCTTGTATACTTACTACCCCAGCAACTAGTTACACAAAAAATCTGATGAGTCACAATGATTACAGCAACTAGTACATAAAAGCTAGACTGATTAGCAATAATGATTTCCAGATGTGCACTGATGACTCACTAAAGCAGTAGACCCATGTCCTGCTTTATCGGAAGACTAGAATCTATCACCAACTGAGAGGGAAGATATCACAGCTACAGGAAATGCCTTAATTTCTAGAAATGCCTAACTCTCTGGCCAGCTGTTATAACTAAAATGGGAAAAGAGAGAGGAGACTCCATGAAACTACTAAGCACTTTGCTGTTGCCAATCAATTTTATATGGAAGACACTCAAATACTATGGGGGATGGTGGCAGTATAAAATCTGAAAAGAGCACTCTTCAAAACAGTACTTGAGAGAAAAATATGCAGTGACACATCTATGTGCAGTAAAATGGTTAAAGTATGCCCTGGAATTTATACATCAACCAACCTTTATAACATTATGTAACAAAGTAAAACCTTAGGCCTTATTTACAGCACACCTTTCAAACCTTGCACTGAATACAAAATTACTAGTTTCTTCCTGAGACAAGGTGGGTGAAGTAATATCTTTTATTGGACCAACTTCTAGTGGTGAGCAACTGTCCCTTGGCCTGGCAAGAAGGGATGCCAGGCACCCTTAGACTCTTCTGGTAGCTGCTTCCCTCCCTTCCTTCCCCCTATGACTGGAAGAGTGTTAACGGGCCACTGCACCTTGAATGGTCCCTTGAATATGTGTTGACTACTTATGCTAAACAATCTGTTCCATCTTGTATTTAGCTGTGACACTGAGTAAGGGCTAGTCTACACTGGCAATGCTAAAGTGCTGCCACGGCAGCACTTTAACATGGCATGTATAGTCATGGCAGAGCGCTGGGAGAGAGCTCTCCCAGTGCTAAAAAACCCACCTCCACGAGGGGCATAGCTACTAGCGCTGGGAGTGTGGCTCCCAGTGCTGGGACACTGTCTAGACTGGCGCTTTACAGCACTGAAACTTGCTGTGCTCAGGAGGGTGTTTTTTCACACCTCTGAGCAAGAAAGTTGCAACGCTGTAAAGTGCCAGTGTAGACAAGCCCTTAGTTTCCAGACCTGAAGAAGAGCTCTGTGTGTCTAAAAAGCTTCTCTCTCTCACCAACAGAAGTGGTTCTAATAAAAGATATTACCTCACCCACTTGTCTCTCTAATATCCTGGGACTGACATGGCTACAACTACATACAATAATAGTTTCTTCCTGGAATCGTAGGCATTTCTATGGTTTTTGCACCATAGGGTCCAAGCTCTTTAAAAACACGAATGAATTTATATTCACAATACCCCATGAGAACAGGTGATATAATTCCTGATGAGGAACTGAGGCAGTTTGTTACGTGCGCCCTGCTCCACCTGGATGTCACCCTTAATGTTTGTTTTAGCTCCCTCACCTAGCACCCCTTGCTTGTTTTTTTGCTGGCCTCCCCTTCCCCACCTGAGCCCCTTCACAGTTTGTTTGCAGGTCTTCCATAGCTTGCCCAGGCCCCATGCTTTGCTGTTTACTTCCTGCCCAGGCCCTTCCCCTGATTGTTTGTTCCCTGCCTCCTGTGCCCCACCTGGCTCCCTTACCCCCATGTTCTCACACATCATCTCTGTGCTTGTGATCCTGTCCCTCACCACTTTTGTTTGATACTCTGTTCATAGCACTCTCTCATACTTACATCTGCCCCTCATCCCAGTGCAGCCAGAGAAGCCAATTTCACCCAGACAGCTGGATGTGACCCCCACCTTCTCTTAGAGACTAACAAATTTATTAGAGCATAAGCTTTCGTGAGCTACAGCTCACTTCATCGGATGCATCCCACCAAATGCATCCGATGAAGTGAGCTGTAGCTCACGAAAGCTTATGCTCTAATAAATTTGTTAGTCTCTAAGGTGCCACAAGTACTCCTTTTCTTTTTGCGAATACAGACTAACACGGCTGCTACTCTGAAACCACCTTCTCTTGTTTCACTAATCTGTGCCCTCCTCCCACCATACACAGCTCACTGTGGTGGAGCAGTGAGCCTCCGCCTTCCCTATCACCACCCTTCCGTTTATCATCCCTATCCCCCATCCCTTCTGGTGACTTCCTCATTGGCGGACCCCGACTCAGCCACTCAATGCAAAGTTTCCATTCCAACAGATTTGGGCATGGGGATACTGGAGGGAATGCCGAGGTGGGGGGACCCCTAGGCACTGATGTTGCCTGCACCATGGCTTTCTCCCCCCATATACTCCCATGGCAGCCACCATTAACACTGCTGCCAGTACCATCAGTACCTCCAGTGGGGTGGCAGCAGCAGGTACAGGAAGGGACTCCACTGCCAAATCTGCTACCACCACCAAGGGAGCCCCCTCAGCCAGCAGAAAGAGGAATAAAAAGGGCAAGAGCTCCACCCAGAAAGCTCCTTCCACCATGGCGGCTGCCACTACTGCAACCACGCCATCAGCCACAGCTCCCCATTCCCGTGCAGTCCCTTCCACCAGCTCTGGGGTCGCTCACTCCACAGCCCCCACAGCCTAGGCCCAGCTGGCCATGGCTCCACATGCTACCCCATGGCCCCTCTGTCCACTGCTGCCACTACTGCCACCTCTACTACCATCAATGCTCGGTGGGGCCCCTTCCCCCCACCCTGGCTAGAAGGCACAGTGTCTGCTGCCTCCTAGCGGCTGCCTTGCCCTACGCTGAAACCTACATAGCAAGCATTAACAGGTCAGGCTGTCAGCCATAGAGTTGGCCTCCAAGATGTATGGAATGTTTGTCTTCTTCCTGGCATTAGAAGCTGGAACCCAGGAGCCAGTGGTGAAAGACATCTTGGTGGGTGGGTGCTTCTCTGTTCCCCTTGAACCTCTGGAGGACCTGGGAATACAGGGGGTTCTCACCTCCATCTCATCTGTCCTACCCAACACTGTCCTGTTACTCCTGTTCAATTAGGGGAAACTGGTCTCCAGTCCTCTCCTGATGGAGTGAAAGGACTCCATCCTCTGCCAAGTCACCATTCAGCTGCCAGCAAGCGGTGTGTGGCAGGGGGAGCTTGAAGGGGTCTTTTCTAGTGCCCTATCAGGGCTCCTTGTACTTGGTTCACTACTCCTCAGGGATGCTCGGTGCTGCTTCTGCCAGACTTTAGGGCACATCCCGAGAGACTGTCCTTTGGCCTGGCAAGGAGGAATACCAGGAGTCCCCGGAGCGTGCTGGTCCTGCTGCCGCCAGCAAACCTTCTCTCTCAGTTTCCCCTCCTTCTCCACCAGCCAACAATCCCGCTCAGGTGCCGGGGCAGCCCCCCTGTTGTACCCAGCTGAGTGGATAGGCCCTGCTGCTGAGAACCTTTGGGCAGGGTCTGTGGAGGAGGGGGTTGCTCTGCCATCCAGAAGCAGGTCTATATCACGGGAGACCATCCCTCCTTCTCTGCCCCATCCCTGCCTCCCCAAGCCACAGTCTCATTGTCCTTGCCCACTGGACCCCCCCCCAGCTGTCCGACATTCCAGTGAGAGCCATGGAGTTCTGGGTTATCGGGGAAGGAATCAGGGGAAGTGTGGCAAGCTCGAGGGGGAGGATGCCTCCACAGGACATCTAGGAGTCAACCACTGAGCCTGATTCTGTTCCCCTTGAGAAAGTCCAGTTGGTGGACCCCCCTCCTGAATCAGGGCAATTGTTGCCAGAGCAGCTGGAGGGCCCCAAATCAGTGTCCAACCAGATATTGAGGCTGTGGGCACACTGAGCCCACCCCAGTGCCCAAGCAAGAAGGGCCACCTCATGCTTGCCCAATCAATCCATGCGCCCAGGGAGGTGGTGCCACAACCATGACCGCAATCTCACTACTGACCCTCCCTTTCCACCTCTGATGCTATCACCACCCCTGAGATTGTTATCTTCCCTCTCTTGGGGTGACCTTTGGGAGCTGGTATTTCTATTCCCCTATTTCATTTCACTGGCAGCTGCTGTACTCCCTCTGCTGTTCACTCCTGTGTTGGGGGCTGAGGCAGAAAATACATTGTGGATGGTGCTGCACTGAAAGTCTACCACCATTCAGGGAGAAGCACAAATGCTCCTGCCTGAAGGCTGTGGGGCCACTGATGGGGCTCAGCTGGATGATGATCGGGAGTCTGTGGGATTGGCTAGGTCTACAGAGTTCTTGACCCTCACTGTTCTGTGGGATGAGCTGCACCAGTTCCTGGTAGATGCCCTTGGCTCCAGGGGGAAGGTACAGCTCACTCTCCAGTCGTGGTGGTGGGGGAATTTAATCTTGTTCTCCATGCCTCGAGGGCCTTAATGGGGGAAGGAAAAGGGACCAGGAAACAGGACAACACAGACTAGCAGTGGGCCAACATTTTCCATGATTCCCTGATCTACTATGGGATGGACTATGGGTTACTGTGGTGGTGGGTGGCACTCTTGGCTGTGACGATTCTCGGCCTTCCAATGATACCAACTACCATCACCTCACTTAACACCAGAGGCTGTAGGGTGAGTCTTCACAGGTGCCAGGTACTCTCCTTCCTTCAGGGGGATACTCTGTGATCTTCCTGTAGGAGATTTTCACTGATCCGGCTGCTGAAGCCAGATGGCAGCTGGAGTGAGGGAATGGGGTGTACTTCAGCCACTTCATCACACTATTGGGTAGGCTAGCCACTCTGTTCTCCTGGACCTATGGCCCGAGGTACTAGGGGTTGCTGAGGTCACACTGGGATGCCTACTGTACCTCTTGGTGTGTGTGGAGGGGCTGATTCTCAAATTGGTTAACATCTATGTCCTGATGCTGGGCCCAGAGTGGGTGCACTTCTATTGCCAGGCATCTGCCTTCCTCACTACTTTGGATCCTTGCAAGGGCCTGGTCCTGGACGGGGGTTCTAACATCACCCTGGACATGTGGGACTTTCTTGTGACAGAGAAGTGCCAGGCCACCATGGACGTCCTCAGGGAGATTGTTGATCATCACTCCCTGGTGGACGCCTGGCACAACCACCTCCCAGACATCACTGCCTTCACTTATGTCCACGTGGAGGACGCATGCTTGTGCCACTCCTGGTTGGACTGCATTTATCTTTCTTGATTTCACATCTTGTGTGCCCACTCCGTGACATCAGGCCAACCCCATTGTCAGATCACAACCCAGTGGCCATCATGGCCTAGCTGACACCTGAGCCACTAGGGCTGACCTACTGGCATTTTAGTAACAGTCCGTTGGAGTATGTGGGCTTTGCAGTGTCCTTTCAAGAGTTCTGGAGGGCCTGGCAGAGGCATGTGGGAAAGGCCCACGCCCATCTCTTCTGCTGTGACTACACCTGGGGACCAGCCAGAGAAGGGATACAATAATAGAGCAGATGGAGTGGGATGTATGCTGACAATGTGCTTCTCATGTCCCAGGGCCTGGGAGACCTGGCAAGGGTGGAGGCTTGCAAAGCCATATATTTAGTGGCCTCCTCCAGTTGGGTCAACTGGGTCAAGAACTCTTGCCTGATAGTCAGGGATGGGTGGCAGATAGGCAACCTCTCACCTGTGTTCCATGCCATCCAGTGGGGCAGAGGTCCACTGCTCTATCTGGCCGCATACCTTTCTGCCACTGATCCCTCCCCACTGGAGAATGCGATTGACCTAGAGGCCAGGGTGTCTGACTCGTTGTGGAGGTGAATGGGATGGCTCCGGAGCCTTTTCCTTCAGGAGAGGGCACCGGTGATCAACCAGTTAGTCCCATCCATGTGGCCTAGATTCAATGGCCCCTCCCCCTTGGAGTAGGGCCTTTAGCTTTGGGCAAGCTTAAGCCCTCCATCTCCTGGCAACCACAATAAGGTGCACACTTTCCAACATCAGCAACAAATGGAGCAGGGATCATACAGACAACAGCCTCCTTCCCTACAGAGCCCTGATTCATCCCCAGAGCACCTAGGCCACATATTGAATGAGGAGATTAAAAAGAAATATTGAATAACTACTCATTCATGGAATGAGACAGCGGTCCTGTGGAAAAAAATAGTATGGATCAGTAGTTAAAGATTATATCATAATGCATACACAAAGGGGCAAATGAAGGCTACACAGGCAATCTTAATTTTGGCATTTTGTAACTTTGGAGTACTTGACTTTGCAACCATAACATTCTTTTTAAAATGTAATTTCCTATTAAAAACCCCCAAAAGCTGAAAAACAGAAATTCCATTATGTGGAACTATATTGACCCCCCAAATTGTGTCATCAAAAGGGTTTGGACTGGTTTGATCCACAGCACAGACATCTACCACTTGAACTATTGAGAGCAACAGTAGTCTGAGTGTGCAAAGGGGGATGAAACACATATATTATCAGTGAGTTGCACAACTATTTGCTGATAGTAGAGGAATGTAGAGAATTGGGACTTCTGGGATCAATTCAAGAAGCATTAAAAGCACTAGAGAGTCAGTCACGCTGTTCTCAGTTCTGGTGCCTGGCACCACAGCAGTCCAAAGCAGCAATTGCAGGGAAAGTTCTGTTCAGGCCCTGTAGCCCTAGAAAGAGCATGCTCAAGCACTCTGAAGACAGCATATGCACAGGCTCATCACATGCAGGAGCCAAGCAGAACTATAGCATGCTCAATGCTGACAAATCTTCACAGAATTTAGCAGTCAAACTCTAACAAATCTCTCCTCAGCATGCATAAACAGAAAATTTAGCTGTCAACCTTTAGCAAAATTCTACTGAGCATGAGGGCTGCCAGGAATAGCTGGCATGGATTTGTCAAGAACAAATCACGACAAACCAACCTACTTTCCTTCTTTGACAGGGTTACTTGCCTAGTGGATGGGGGGGAAGCAGTAGATGTGATATATCTTGACTTCAGTAAGGCTTTTGACACAGTCCCAAATGACATTCTCATAACCAAACTAGGGAAATGTGGTCAAGATGAAATTAGTACAAGTTGGATGCACAACTGGTTGAAAGGCCATATTCAAAACGTAGTTATTGATGGTTCACTGTCAAACTGAGAGGGTGTATGTAGTGTTGTCTAACAGGGGGTCTATTATTTAATATTTTCATCAGTGTCTTGGATAATGGACTGGGGAATACGCTTATCATATTTGCAGATGATGCCAAGATGGGTGGAATTCCAAAACACTTTGGAGGCCAGGATGACAATTCAAAATGATCTTCATAAATTGGAGAACTGGTCTGAATTCAACCAGATGAAATTTAATAAAGATAAGTCTAAAGAACTTTACCTAAGAAGGAAAAGTCACATGGACAGCTACAAAGTGGGGAATAACTGGCTAGCTAGTAGTAATGCTGAAAAGGATCTGAGGGTTCTAGTAGATCACAAATTGAACATGAGTCAACAATGTGATGCAGGTACAAAGAAAAATATCATTCTGGGGTGTATTAAAAGGAGTATCATATGGAAGACCTGGGAGGTAATTGTCCCACTCTACTCGGCACTGGTGTGGCCTCAGCTGGAATACGATGTCCAATTCTGGGCATCACATTTTAGGAAAGATGTGGAGAAATTGGAGTGTGTCCAGAGGAAAGCAACAAAAAATGATGAAAGGTTTAGAAAACCTGACCTATGAGGAAAAGTTTTTAAAAAAACTGGGCTTGTTTGCTCTTGAGAAAAGAAGACTGAAGGAGAACAGTCTTCAAATATGTAAGGACTGTTCTAAAGAGGACTCCGATCAATTGTTCTCCATATCCACTTAAGGCTGGACATGAAGTAATGGGCTTAATTTGCAGCAAGGGAGGTTCAGGTTAGATATTAGGAAAAGCTTTCTAATTATAAAGGCAGATAAGCTCTAGAATAGGCTTCTAAGGGAGGCTGTGGAATCCCCACACTGGGAGGTTTTTAAAAAAAAAACAGGTTGGATAAACATCTATCAGGGATGGTCTAGGTCAAGGGTAGTCAATTATTTTTGGCAAGGTCCAAATTTCTTGGTCAAAGTATAGTCAAGGTCCAGACTCAGGGGAAAATAATAGTAATAATAATAATAAAATAATGATAAGTAAATAAAAAGATTGTAGGGTCCATTCAAAAGCAACTGGTGATTTGGGATTTGACCTGTGGTCCGCCTAGTGACTACCCCGATCTAGGTTTATTTGGTCCTGCCATGGTACAGGGGACTGGACCTGGTGACCTTTCAAGGTCTTTCCAGCCCTATATTTCTATGAGTCTATGATTCAATGTGCACACTGAGATTTTTTCAATGGCTTGTAACTTGGTCAAAAGTTGAATGTTTTTTGTTTGTTTTCATGAGAGAAGCAAAAAGCACATCCCTGACACTGGGGTGATAACGTTCAAACCTCAAATCCCAGCTCCAAGCATGGAGGCACTAGAGCTTCTGAAAAAATTCTTACCACTTTGTTAAAATAGGTAAAAAATGAATTTTTCCATAATCTCATTCTCTGAAATGGCTGAACCATTTTTACTGACATTTAAAACAAAACAAAAAAACCACCCCACCATCACCAACAAAAAACGCTCAGCCAGTGACAGAAAAGCATCATGGAAAATTTCAGCCCAGATTATTAGAGTTTGACAAAGCTATAAATAACTGAAAACAGGTTCTTATAGTAGGAAACATTGAGCAACCCTAACTATAGTCACCGTTACCAACTACCTATAATAAAAATCAGGTGAACTGACAACTGATATGGGATTAGCTATTCATTCTCATTTAATATACAGTAAGGTTTCAACAAGATGTGTTTTGCCAAAGTACGTGTTAAAGAATGATAAAAATAATTTGACATAGAAGCAGAATAAATTCTTAAGTACAACCACTGTAATGATTTTTAAAATTTCTTTTAGATTTAATAAGCTAGATATTAAGTATATGATTAAATAATTTAAAATGCTGTGTATAATAATTCTAGCCAAATCCAGCAACCACCTCCATCAGCACTGGTTTGATTTCAACAGCTTTCTTGGTATGGGCATTGTGACGGGGTGCGACTCACCACTGCGGTGCCTCCTGCTGGCTGTCCTGGGAATTAACTCTATGCCCTCTTCTGGTGTTGTGTCACCTCTGTTCCTGAACCTGTGTTACTCTGAGGACACAGCCCTCTGGCTGTGCTGCACTCTATGTTCCCACCTTCGGGGGAATGTACTGCAGTCCAATAGTCCAGCCACTTCCTCAGTGGCAAGTGGGGTGAAGGGGACCCAGGCCCGCCCACCAATGTTCCCTCTACTTTTTCATATCCAAGTGCAGAATGAATTTTATTATGTACATCAATATAGTGGTGATGTGTGGCGGGGGTGGGGCCGAGGGGCTCGGAGTGTGGGAGGGGGCTCAGGGCTGGGGCACAGCGTTGGGTTGCCGGGTTTGAGGTGGGGCTGCAGATGAGGAATTTGGGGTGAAGGCTACTCCACGGCTGGAGCCAGAGGACTCCCCCCCCAGCCCTCTTACAGCCAGCAGCAGTGAGCTCTGCGGGAGGGGCCCCTGCCAGCAGCAGTGAGTTCTGGGGCCAGGGGAGAGGCCTGTGGCAGCCCTGCATGCCTGAACTCACTCCCCTCCCCATTCTCCGCCCACCTCCTACTTCTCTCTACTCCCTTTATAGCCTACTGCATGGCTCTTTATAGGCTGCTGCACAGCCGTGCAGCTGAGAGGGAACTTAGCTGCCCACTATTCTGGGTCCCAGCCCAGGAACCCTATAGATGGCAGCCATGTGCTGCATCTCCTCAAATTTCTCAGTTTACTTCCCTGGGCCACTTCCCCAGCCCCAGCACCATCTCTGCCCATATATCAGGGCTTCAGCATGCCAGCAGTCAGCTGGGAGCTTGCTCTCACTCCCCTGATCCTGCTTAGCACTACTTTGTCCAAGGTGCTAGCTTTCTTCCTCCTGCAAGGCAGGCAGCCTTCCTTCTTCAAGCTCCAGGGAGCAACTGTCTCTGCTCTACTGCTTTTCTTATATGGGTCTGCCTAGCCCAGATGGGCTGCTCCTCCCTTCCTATTGGCTGCTTTTCTCACAGCCTCCCTAGGGCTCCATTAACCCTTTAAAGGGCAGCATGGGGCGGATGCCCCATCACAGGCATATTGTGAGGATGAAACCCTAACAAATTATGAAGTGTGTTTACCATGGAATATCACTACAAGGGTGGTCAGTACTGCAATAAGATAACCAGTGACTGATATAGACTGAACATCCAGACTGTTTTAAGGACCCATGTAGAGCTTGCTCTCGGTGGTGATCCATCTGTAAGGAGGCTACATTCTTTTGGGATTAACCTTGATGATGACATATATGATGCTGAACCTTATAGTACCCCCTTTAAATATTTTCACTATGCATGCTACTTAATATTCTGTCATTTAAATTAAGGATACATTTGTAAATTGTTTATAACATTTATCATCTTTTTATAAACATGTTATGGACACGAGCAGTATGTTACACATGTTTATATGCACATTTGCATAAAGGTCGTACAGTTGGTCATTAGCCATGATTACAAGGAAGCTATTAACCTGTTGGTTATTACAATTGATTAACCATTTATTAAAACACTTATTAACCTTTATAAAACTATTCATAATGTACTCTTAACATCGAGCCTGACTAAATATTCTCTAGAGCTCTACTATATGTTCAAGAAATTGAACAGCTTAATGCGGGCAGCAATTCCTTCCTCTTCTGCCCCCGACAAGGTCTTGATTAAACAGGGAGAGGTAACATCAGGAAAAGTGAATTCCAGATGTTCTTGCCATCAGTGACCAGTTCCACTAAAAAACGTGAACCTTTAAGTAATAATAAATTGCAGTCAGATACCCATGGCCACACCGGGTGCAATCATAATACTGTCAAAGAAAGTAAAGTATACTAGCATTAGTTCAATATGAATAGAAACGAATTAATGATGATCTCTCTTGAAAAAGCAACTGGCCCTTTCAAGATGCATGGATACATCTGCAAGAGAATTAAGACAGCAAGTGCTGCATGCAGCACTCCGGATAACAGTCTGGTTTTGCACATTTGTTACGAACTTACAAATGTTATTAATTCTCTGTCTACTTCAATACTAAGTCCTATGTATCAGTTACTGAATGAAGACAAAAAAAAAAAAAACCTACTGATTTATAAGGATCTTGTGGTATAAAACTATATATATTTGCATAATACTAACTAGATTAGTAGAGCATACTATGTAGAACTTTCTCTAACTGTTTAACATATTACTTTTTCATAAAACTTGGCACCCTTCAGGAAAAAAAATCTATTTTACATTTAACTTCTATACAGTCATTTATAATTTATTATATATATTAAGATATATATTAAATAAATGACTGTATAGAAGTTAAATGGAAAATAGATTTTTTTTCCTGAAGGGTGCCAAGTTTTTATGAAAAAGTAATATGTTAAACAGTTAGAGAAATTCTACATAGTATGCTCTACTAATCTAGTTATATTATGCAAATATAATATGTTTTATACCACAAGATCCTTAATAAATCAGTAGGTGTTTTTTTTTTTGTCATTGTAATTTACTTATAAAGACATTTAAGTATGTTTCATTCAATTCCTGTTTCTTCACACTGTGTGCTCAAGTATACATCAATTTTAGATCAGTGGAAATGCAAGTAAGGATTACCTATCCATATGATCTAGGCCCCACTAGTGCAGCTCAGCTGACCCAAGGAAGAAGTAAGCTACACCAGGAAAAGGGCTGGCACTACCTATCCCCCCCCACCCCCACCGCTGCCACTCCCTTAAGCTAGGAGAAAACAGGGACAAAGTTGTGACTGAGCCACATTCAGAACCTACTCTGCTCACTCCCCATTATTCAGGGCAGATTGTAGTCTTAGTGAGCTATGTCTTCGAATTTGCAGACTTTCCACTACTAAAACATACCTGATTAGATAACCTCCTGGCATTTGTGTGCAACACAGGCAAGAGACTGACCCACTCTGGTGCAGCAGTCCAGCCACGCTGATCACAACACAGGATGTGGGGGCCTAAGGGGCTTGTCTAAATGGGGAATTAGTTTGCAGCAAGATAGGGTGTTAGTTTACAGCACGCTAGCCTGCCTTACCTAAAAGGTCTCGTGGATCCTGCTACCTCTCACTGAAAGTTCCATAGTGAGCTTTGATGTACTGCAGTTTGAACAGCAGTCAATTAAAGCTCATTATGAAGCTTTTAATGCATGGCAGCAGGGTCCACAAAAACATGGATGGGGTAGATTTACATCACAACTTGCTGCTCACTAGCTCTCAGTTTAGCCAAGCCCCAAATCTTGACACAGCTGTCATGCAGCATTCCACTGATACTTTGTTGTACCATAAAGTAAGCAACTTTAAATGCTGAGGTTCTTTTAAATCACATCATACAGCGTCTGGGCCCACGTAATCCTGCATTTCTTGATATGCCAGCATTCTATTGGCTTTAGGATACAATATTACCACATTGCTTATTTCCTCATGGATTTAGGCCTAGAACTGACAAACACTTAAAACATTCTTAACTGTTCACAAGATAATCCACTGAACTCTTTGTAACTACTCACATGGCATGTATATGTTAAACGTTCTAAATATTTACAGAATTTGGACCTTAATTATTACACTGGAAATAAATACCTATTATTAATAAAAGTGATACAGTTTGCATTTAAAAAACAAGTAAATATGTATTGGATATTTTTCAATAGTGGGAAAAGTGAGCCCAAGAGAGGTTATAAATCATCAGGACACACAAGAATCACCTCATTAAAAACTCTGTGTAACATGAGCCAAAAGGGAAAATATGAGATAATGTAATATTAAGTCAAACAGCAATACTTCATAATGACTACAACCCAGACTACCAGCAAAGTTCATCTATAATTTAATAACAAAGATAGCCCTATATTTCATTGAGTTAGATTAGCATATCTTAATAGATTTATGTACAGTGCCTTGAGCCAACACAGAAATGTTTGGAAGATAGTCGTAAAAACTGAAGAAAACAATCTCAATGTTTCCATGTGTACCTTTAGTAATTGCTACACATGTCTGTGTTAAGACATTAACCCTAAATAGTGTTCAGCAGCTGCTCAACTATCAACTGAGACTCTCCACAGGACTTGAGAGAATACTAGGAAAGAGAGAGCGCATAAAATAACCATCAGTCCCCAAATGGGCTCAGTCTACTGCTTAGGGAAGGGGTGGGGAACCTTTTTTCTATTTTGGGCTATTGACCCACAATAAAACATCAATCACAGGCCACACACAAATAAAAAGCAACTTTATTGGGGGGGGTGGTTTAGAGAGAGAAATATAGAATGTTCAACTCACCCACTTGGGGGTTCATGGAGGTTCAGGGCTTCCCCCGCAGCAGGGCGAGCTAGCACTCATGGCTCCTGCCCCACAGGGGGCTCCGAGGCTTGGGCTTCCCACTCACGATGGTGCAGCGCCAAGCCCCAAAGGGCCCCAGACTTGCCATGGACCAGATGAAATGAGCAATGGGCCAGATCCAGCCCACCTGCCATAGGTTCCCCAGTCCTGGCTTAGGGAGACCACCCAGCCATCAACCCAGGGAGAACATGTGTTGTACTCAGCAGCAAGCACTACTCCAGGTGTATGCTGCTGTTGATTAATGCCCAGCAAAGGGGACTTGAGAATCTGTACTCCTGGCCTGCCTGTAGGACTGCTTTCACTAGCATGTTTCTTACAGCAGAGGACGCATCAGCATTATCTCTACTTTTCTGTGCTCCCTTGGGAAGGATTTGCTCCAATGTTTGTAGATACTGAAAGCCATCCCCCATTGCAAGATGTTGCTCCTTTGGTTGTTGCAGCTGGTAGCCTAATCAGATACAATTGATTCTCCTGCTTTAAAAACACTAATTACACATCCTGCCTTAAGTGTTGCCCTCAGGTGGGCAGCATCACACTAAATCACCTGCACAATTCATAAAGCAGACCTCTGGTTTGCCTATTTCAAATGGGAAATACCTCAAGAAAATAATAAGAAAATAGAAGTGATAGCTAAGGCCCTATACACACATACCATCATCCAGACCGGAAGAGGAAAAATATAATCGACTTTGGCATCACTTGTATAGCTTGTCATAGCAATAAAGTGTTATTGAATGGCACTGAAAATTGTGATAGACCTCATTCAAGGCTACTTACATTAACTGCAGCTGTTGGGAAGAGAGCCCTTTAATTTATACTGAGGCTGTGGTTAGCTATAGAGTGTCTGGTCCAGTATTTGCTTCTTGGGACAACTGCTGCTCTCTGGTTTAATAAATGGTTGAAGAGCAGACCATGGAGGTTTCTGGTGAACCGTGGCATGGCTGAAATCCCTTACTGCCGATGTAGGCTGACTCAAAGTAGCTGCTTCTTATAAACAGGTCAGGATTGTTGCTCTAGGCTTGTACTCACCAGTGGGGAGGTTCCCTTGGGAGAAAAATAAGCTCCTATAGTAGCTGCACCATTACTGCAGCTATGAGCTTGCTAAGAGGGAGGAAGTTGCCTGCTCAGCCCTTATATGGGGTCTAGAATCACCCCTCAGAGCAATGAAGCTACAAATAAGGTCACTGGACATTATGGATGAGCAGGCTCAGTTACATTGATGCTGGAAAAGAATGAGCATCTAAGAAGAAGCAGAGTTCCCAGCTACTGTCTCTAGCACTAGGATTATCCCAGGAAACAAGAGTAAATGTTTGTGTGAGTCTTTGTTTATTGCTTTAATTCCCGTTCCTCTGTCTGTTCATACCAATAAATCATTCTGCACTGAAAAGGTTGAGGTTGAGTCTCTGCTCTTCCCCCTACCTTTAGAACATCCCCACAGCTTGGCTGCTGAATCCCTGTTTCACCCAGTGCGTCCTTAAACATCTGTTCCCCAAAAGTGCACTCATCAATGCTCATTCCAACTGATAATTCTGGGTCCCAATAATTTCAGGTCCCAATTTCCCCCTCCTGCTGTAACTACTATTTTCCTTCCACTACAGATACAGGTTGGGTACATTTTGGATAACCTGTGGCTATGTCTTCACTGCAGGATCACCCTGGGGTCTTACCTGGGGTTTAGCCCAAGCCCTCCTATTGCTTCACCCAAAACCTTTATGCCTGGGGTTATATATGGCTTTGATTCTAGAATTGCTTGCCTGCTGGAGCTATAGATTAGGTGACATAGGAGCCTAAATCCCATTTTCAAAAGCACTTAGGTGCAATGTTACCTGCCACAGGGAGCAGGAGACCTGCATGGAAGGTGAAATCATGGTAAAGCTCCCCCTGATTTCAGTGGGGGTCAGGATTTCACCCACACGCAAACACAGGATATGCCATGCTGGATCAGATCACTGGTATAGTAAGTCCTGGCTTCCTGTTTCTGACATTGGCCAATACGCCAGCCTCAGATGATGGCAAAGGAAGAGGGACTCCTGCTCATCTTGAATATAGTCTATGCAGGGTTGTTCAGGAGTGAAAGAAATTCCTTTCCTGTTCCCCACAGCGATCAGCTTATCACCAGGAGCATGAGATTTAATTACCCTTACTACTGTACCTTGCACTGCTACAAAAAGGGTTTTAGGGGTCAAGAAATTACCCATCGGTTTGTCAATCCTGCCATAGCATCTAAATTCAATGACGCCCCCCCCACAGCATGAATTCCACAGATGCAGAACCCAAATACCAGCCCTTGAAACTGACACGTACATCCCCTACTGTAAAACAGAAACACACAAATTGCTTCGCACAGGAGAATGGAAAAGCCAGTTTATCTAAATTATGTAAACCAAACGTTGAGAGAAGGTTAAAGCCTCGGCAGTTATTTTTAACAAGTAAAATATAACTGCAACACAGTTTTAAAATCTGCCTTTGAATTATCTGCCTTTGTCGATAAGCAGCCAAGCTATTTTAAGAGCAGATCCTGAGAAGGAGCTGAGTGTCTGCTGCTCACATGGAACACAGCAAGTTATGGATGCTCAGTCCCTCTCAGGATTAGGCCCTGCAAGCCTCAGCTTCCTAATTCTCTGGTGTGCTCTTATTATTCTACATGAGAGAGACTTGAATCATTGTGAAGAGCTGAATGTGAAGTTAATTTGTATTTAACTTCTGCCTCACTAAGAAGTGGGGGATGATTGCCTTTACTGCCATTTTATCTCACTTATTTGCAATGAGAGATGAGTTGGAACCAGAACACAGAAGCAATACCCACTGATCTTTGAGGACCTTTACCTCTGGTTACAGCTGTACTAAGGTATCCCTATATCAATGGACAAGTCAGTAAAAAGGGTGATAGATGTGATCCAGTGGATAGAACCTTTGTCTTAAGATTTAGAGACCTGGATTCTATTCCTAGCTCTGGCCCTAGCCTAAAAGATTGCCTTGAATAAGCCTTTTTGCCTCAATTCCCCCTCTGTAACACATAAGACGAATAACACTTGCCTACTTTGTAAAACACTTGGGATTGACAGAGGAAAATTACATAAAACTAGATATGTTTACAGCCCGGGAAAGGAGGTGGCTGTAGCAGCCTTAATGCTGCTTTATTGTTAGGCTAGAGAGAGCATGGCAAAAGCTAGTTCCCTATTCCATGTTTCTAGAACTTGATAAGGCACAGCTGAATGCTTGTGAACTGTGCTGAACAATATGGGTGGAAAAAACAATATCCAGAAACTTTGGGTTACATTTCTTAGTTCATTTTGCAAGAGCTTTTTCTTTTCTTTTAACCCCTGGAACGTTGACTTTGCAAAAACATGGAGGGATTGGATTATTCACAGCTGAGTGTGTGAAATCTCAAAAGCTCTTTTTTCATGTCTGCAAAAAATTTTCCCTTGGCACAGAAGGAGGAGGATGACAACCATGATGTAGGTCTTCCCACCTACACCAAAGCCAGGTCTTCTAGTAGAATAAGTACAGGGCTGGGAGATTGTGATTTCAGCCCTACCACTGACCTGACCTTAATGTCTTGCACCTTAGAAAAACAAACACTTTTAGCAGGTGTCATTATCTTCATTAACAGTGGGGAAAAACAAAGACTAAGAGAAGGTAAGTGACTTACCAAATGTCGCAAAGAAATTCAGTGGCTCAGCTTGTAAGGAAGGGCTGTGTTCTGAATAGTCTTAAATTGGACACAACTAAAACCTAAGGGGCCAAATTCCTCCCTGGTCTAACTCCATCAAGATCTATATCAGACAGGAATTTGGCCCAGGATATCTAATATGCAGCGAATCAAGTCATATGATTTAGCATAGAAGGAACTATGGGCCAGATTTACAAATGCTTACTATCAGATGCTGTATTTACAATGGTGAGTAGTCGCATTAGGAATGATCTTGTAAACACTTATGACTAACTTTACTAATGTGAGTTAGCCCCATTGTCCATATGAACAAACCCTTTGATTACAGTGTCACGTGTTTGTTTACAGGATTTAATCCCCATTAATTTTAGAGGAACTACTCCTGGTATTAAACACTGCTTCTGGTAGTAAGTAGTTGTAGGATCATATTCTATGAAAGTAAGCCCTTACTGCAATAAGCCTTCTGTTTCTAGGATAGTTGTGGTCCCTAGCCAGACTGAAAAGAAAAAAAAAGTATAGACAGTCACATCTGGATGCTAGAACTTTATTACATAGGGTGTGATTTTCAGAGGTACTGAGAACCCACAGCTGCCACTTAAGTCAATGGCCCCGTAAATCAGAACCTTAGTGTGCCCAAACTTGAACACAGCTTGAAATTTCTTTTTCTTGCAACACATGGAGTGATTGTAACTTTTCTCCTAAGGTCTGCCTCCTGGTCCCTACTGAAGGCAATAATCAAATTCCCATTGACTTCAGTCAATGCAAGCTCAACCCAGAGAACTAAAGTTTACGGCTTTTTGCCCTGACATTCATTTAAATTCATTAAAGTCTCTGGTTTGAGTTTCTTTTAAGGCAGAATCCCTTTCCATAGTTTCCATTTCTGGCTGATACAGACATTCGCGGCATTTCCTCCCTCGTGGTTCTCCCACTTGAGTTAGACATTTAGTCACAGCTCTCTCACTACAGCCCATGAACCAGCCCCTCACTCATTTTTCTTGCACACCACGGCTTGTTCTGCTCAAGCCAGCATCTTGGTTTCATTTGATTGTGTAGGCACAGTTCCGATGCTCAACATTTAATAGGGGGAAGTCTCCATTTCACCTGCCCCTATGCTGTAGATTAAACCACCTCATGCTCACAAACCTTAGGCTTGAATAGAGACTGGGAATGGATGAGTCATTACACAAAGTAAAACTATTTTCCCCATGTTATTCCCCCCCCCCAGATGTTCTTGTTAACTGCTGGAAATGGCCTACCTTGCTTGTCACCATGAAAGGTTTCCTCCTCCACCCCCACCCCCTCTGCTGGGTGATGGCTTATCTTAAGTGATCACTCTCCTTACAGTGGTATGATAAACCCATTGTTTCATGTTCTCTGTGTGTCTATATCAATCTCCCCTCTGTATTTCCACCCAATGCATCCGATGAAGTGAGCTGTAGCTCACGAAAGCTTATGCTCCAAATAAATGTGTAGTCTCTAAGGTGCCACAAGTCCTCCTTTTCTTTTGCGAATACAGACCAAACCCGGCTGCTACCCGGAACCTTTTTACACACCCCCTTCCCCTTCCACGCCGGTCCTGCCGCCTGCCCAGCTGTCTTGCGGCAGTCCATTGCGCGTCCTAGCGCCTGCGGCCCTGACAGGGGGCGCCAAGAGAGCTTTCTCGCCGGTAGGCGAAGGGAGCCGCGGGTGAGCGGGTCCAGGGGCTGTGCGAAGTCTCTGCGTTCTGCGCCAGAGGGACTAGACCGGGGGAGAAGGGAGACCGCGGGCAACCCACGATGGCTGAGGTCGGGTTCCTTCTCTGATCACACCGCCAGGTGAGCTGGCCGGCCACAAAGAGCAGGGCTGGATTCCCGTCCTCCCAACTCGCCCTCGTGCCGTTTGACTGGTGCGGAGAGGTGAGTTTGATGCACGAAGAGGCATCTGGCTGAATAGGGCTGGCGCGCACATAGCCAAGGGCTACTGCCGCGAGTGGGGGGACCCTGGCAAAGCCAGCCACTATCTCTGTGCTTTGCCAAGAGCAACAAACAAGCTGCTTAATTGTTACCGGTTTCTCTCTTTGGCGATTCCCCAAATCGGGCAGAGCTAGAAGAGGACGGGCTTCCTCGGATCATCTCCGGATTCTGCACGGGAAGGTATTAGGGGAGACACCCTCTACTTCTGGGGTTCCCTCCTGGCTGCTAATTTTAACAACAGGAGCGAGGGGCAAATCACATTGTGAGCTTGTCCATCTGCCCAGGAGTGGGGGAGGATTCCTTCAGGTCTTTCATTAGGAAGCAAAATATTACCTGTTGCACTGTATTATTTAATCAGCGACAGCCGTGGGCTTGGAACAGCGATCTGTAATTATTTCAGGGACTGTCTTGCTGTGCTCATCACACCTGGGAAGCCAAACATTTGCAAGCTGACTGTCAGAAAACCAGAGAGAAGCAAAGTATCCCTTAGAAGATCACACTGCAGATCTATATGCCTCTCGCTCTTTTGCTGTGATAAGGATACTGAGGCAGAGACCTACAGAAAATAGGAAGAGAAATAAATGTGTAAACTAGTATTTGTTTATTAAGTAGGGATGGCAGTTGTGCGGTTGACTTAAATCAAATGTACTTTTTTTTTATTTTAATGCATGGGCCTGATTGAGAAGGGAATCTTTGCTCATAGTTTTTTAAAGACGTTCTTGTGACAAACCAGCATTCATACTTTTTCAATGACATTTGAGTATGAAAATGAATACTGGATTTCTTTTGGAGCCAGAGCACACCCAGCAGTATGTCAATCTTTACTTAGAGAGAGTTTGTTTTATAGCAACACGTTGTCTTGCTTTCTCTCTTTTGCTCTGCTATAGAAATATGGGGTTCAGATTCTCAACTCAGTTTCTGTAGTGTAAATAAGGAACAAATCAAACTGATGGAGTTACTCCAGATATAGACCAGATTGGCATCTAGTCCATAATTTTTAGAGGAAGGTAGCATGCAAATATAGAAAAGGGACACTTGAAACCCTCTAATTTACAGTGTGCATTTATAGTCATCCAGAAATAAGTGTCAATCTCTTTAAACAGTAAGGGTCAGATTCTCTCTGTAAATTGACAAAGCTCCATTGACTTCAGAGCTACTCCAGTTTACACCAGGTGAGAATCTGTTGTCAGCAGTTATGTGTATTAAAAACCCCAAACCAAGCAATTAAAACTAGGGATTATAGTACAGATTGATTTAAGTACTTTCTTCTGCCAGAATATTCTAGCATTTTTGATTTCCTACCTAAAGCTGAAAGTGAGAGGAATGTATTGGCTGCATCACATTTATGTCTTTCTTCCATGAGCAGAACTAGAGTAAGAAAAACAAGTTTTGCTACAAATGATTTTACATGATTCGCTTTTGACAAAGCATGCAACCGTGACTTTATTAGGTTAGAAATTGAAAGGCAAATGTTTGTATTCTTTGGAGTTCAATTCCTGTCTCTCTGCTAGTAGATGAAACAATTCATAAAAGGTTTTTTCCTTTCTAAATGCTTGTACAAGATGAATATGATTTGCCGTTTACTCCTCTGCAAAATAAACCAGAAGCATGAGATCTCAAAAATACATTCATATCCTTCTCTAGATAAAGTACATTGGACAAGATTTGTGCAACATATTGTATTCTGGAGAAAATTTAATAAAACATTATTTTATTTCACAAAGTTTCTTGAAATGTGTTATTGCTTTAGTGTGGGCAATGCTAATGTAGCAATTAATGTAGCTGATATTTATGATTAAAATAATCTTACGTCTTTCAAAAGAAATATTGGCAAACCTTTCTAACAAACAGAGATTGGTATTTTTTGTGAAACATGCTGTGTACAGAAGTAAAATTATACTATGGTATAATTGGCGAGATGAATTACCCACACTAAATGGTAGTATTGGTACAATACTAATAATCTATAGTGCCTTCATTAATAGATCTCAAAGCACTTGACAGAGGAAAGTAAATTTAGTTATCCTTAAATTCACAGATGGGAAAATTGAGGCACAGAGAGGTGACATAACACACTGAAGGTCATACAGCAGGGCAAGAGAGGTAGTAGGAACATTCTTATGTGATCTTTAAAAATATATAAAGAGAAACTTCAGTGTCCCTTTCTAGCCCTGTGCTTCTCTGAATATTTACGTCTGAGCTGAGTCTTCTTACACAAAGAACATCAAGGAACTTTGTGGAAAGACTTTGTTTACTGGAATGGGCAGGTGCAAATATTTAGAACTGTTGAAGACATTTAAGTAACTACTGCTGCCGAGTAATTGGGACTTTGAATAATTGAGGGTTGGGAAAGGGAAAGGGAGTTCAACTATCTGCAAATAGATTAATGAATAGTTATGGTTTTAAAATATATTCTGTAAAATAAAATTCATTAAAGTTAGTTTGGCCAAAAGTAGTAACTTAATATAAGCTATCCCAGCTGGCTTAAAAAAAAGTAACAGAGAACCTTATATGGCATTATGAGCTGAGCGCTGAAGATTACTGAATGAGAACTGTGTTCAACAAAGTGTCACGGGCATGTCTCAACAGCTGAGCTAGAAAACTACTGTGATATATATTCTACACAAAAGGTGACAAATACCAAAGGTGTCAGTAGCGTTACTTCTGTGTTTGAGGACATTAGCATATGGTTTAAATAAAGAAGTATTTAGGAAGAGTCTGATTTCTGCCTACTCACTGTATTACACCGCTTTAAGGTTCTGTGCAGAAGTCACAATGGCGTGGTGAAGCTGAAGACAGGACCTGGGAACCTTCCATCTGCTCAAGTCTGGGTAATCCAGTGAATTCTCCATCGTTCCATTTTTCCACCATGGCTAAAAGTGCGGAAGTGAAGCTGGCGATCTTTGGTCGAGCCGGCGTGGGGAAGTCAGGTATATTTGTTGTCTGTTTTTCTTCTGCCTTTGATCAGGTGGCTTTTCCCTCACTCTTTCTAGTGTTCTCAAAATGAGCCTTTTGTGTACTCAAAAAACAGTTGGGCCTTACTCTTATTTTATGTATACAAGCATGAATCATGCAGAGCATCATGGAAGCCAGTGGGTGATATGGGTGTAAAGCTGTGTCCAGAGAGATCAGCATCAGGCCCATAATTTTAATTTAGCTTTCCACACTATTTTTCATGCTCTAGGCTCTGCAAAATAGAAGGAATAGTATAAAAATGAAGTGGGAACAGGCCTACTGTTTTAAGTCCATGCCAAGACTCCTATTGATTGCTATGGAGATAGAGATGGACTAGCATTGTTTAATTTGTCCCTATATAGCTTGCTTGGATTACGGCATGTTGACTATTATTGTTTAATTCCCTATATAAAAGGAGGTGGGAGTCGAGGTAGAATAATGCACTTGTCCTGAGCAATATTGAGTGCTGCAGTGCCTATTGGTTCCAGTGGGGATTTCTGGTGCTCAGCAACTCACAGGATCAGACCCTAGGAAAGTGTGCTAGAAGCCATGTGGAGCTAACCACCACACAGCAGTTTTCACAGGATTCTAAAGAGCAGTGGAAGGACCCAATCAGCTCAGGGTGGCTTTTTGGATGACCCAGCTTTGCCTTGTTTTGAGGAGGATAAAACAACAATCGACTTTATTCACGACATCACTATTTTGGCCCCCTGCAGGGTGGAGAGGAAACAGCTGGCATCTGTTTTACATAGAACATCCCTCTTCCTGGCTGCCACTTAAAATTAGCTTTGAATGAGCAAGTTAAAATATTTTTAGGCTCAGAGGAGTCACAGAACTCCCATCCACTTCAGCGCCCAGGGAATGACTGAGCCCTTTAGAGAGCTGCTGGCTAAATTCACCTGCCAACTCCCTTGGTGTGCCTAGTGAAACAAACACCTAGAAGAAAGTGACAATCTCAGCAGAAAACAAACATTTAGACACCCCCCTTTTCTACTGATCTATTCATTCCAAGCTCAGTTTTCTCAATATTTTCGGGGATTTTGACATCAGAAGGTTTGCATGTGATGCACCATTTGTACTTAGAGCAGTACAATGGTGCATTTGTAGAAACAAGTACTGACTGAAAGAAAAGGAGTACTTGTGGCACCTTAGAGACTAACAAATTTATTAGAGCATAAGCTTTCGTGAGCTACAGCTCACTTCATCGGATGCATTTGGTGGAAAAAACAGAGGGGAGATTTATATACACACACAGAGAACATGAAACAATGGGTTTATCATACATACTGTAAGGAGAGTGATCACTTAAGATAAGCCATCACCAGCAGCAGGGGGGGAAAGGAGGAAAACCTTTCATGGTGACAAGCAAGGTAGGCTAATTCCAGCAGTTAACAAGAATATCTGAGGAACAGTGGGGAGTGGGGTGGGGGGAGAAATAACATGGGGAAATAGTTTTACTTTGTGTAATGACCCATCCACTCCCAGTCTCTATTCAAGCCTAAATTAATTGTATCCAGTTTGCAAATTAATTCCAATTCAGCAGTCTCTCGTTGGAGTCTGGTTTTGAAGCTTTTTTGTTGAAGGATAGCCACTCTCAGGTCTGTAATCGAGTGACCAGAGAGATTGAAGTGTTCTCCGACTGATTTTTGAATGTTATAATTCTTGATGTCTGATTTGTGTCCATTTATTCTTTTACGTAGAGACTGTCCAGTTTGGCCAATGTACATGGCAGAGGGGCATTGCTGGCACATGATGGCATATATCACATTGGTAGATGCGCAGGTGAACGAGCCTCTGATAGTGTGGCTGATGTGATTAGGCCCTATGATGGTATCCCCTGAATAGATATGTCGACAGAGTTGGCAATGGGCTTTGTTGCAAGGATAGGTTCCTGGGTTAGTGGTTCTGTTGTGTGGTGTGTGGTTGCTAGTGAGTATTTGCTTCAGATTGGGGGGCTGTCTGTAAGCAAGGACTGGCCTGTCTCCCAAGATCTGTGAGAGTGATGGCTCGTCCTTCAGGATAGGTTGTAGATCCTTGATGATGCGTTGGAGAGGTTTTAGTTGGGGGCTGAAGGTGATGGCTAGTGGCGTTCTGTTATTTTCTTTGCTGGGCCTGTCCTGTAGTAGGTGACTTCTGGGTACTCTTCTGGCTCTGTCAATCTGTTTCTTCACTTCAGCAGGTGGGTATTGTAGTTGTAGGAATGCATGATAGAGATCTTGTAGGTGTTTGTCTCTGTCTGAGGGGTTGGAGCAAATGCAGTTATATCGCAGAGCTTGGCTGTAGACAATGGATCGAATGGTATGATCTGGATGAAAGCTAGAGGCATGTAGGTAGGAATAGCGGTCAGTAGGTTTCCGATATAGGGTGGTGTTTATGTGACCATCGCTTATTAGCACCGTAGTGTCCAGGAAGTGGATCTCTTGTGTGGACTGGTCCAGGCTGAGGTTGATGGTGGGATGGAAATTGTTGAAATCATGGTGGAATTCCTCAAGGGCTTCTTTTCCATGGGTCCAGATGATGAAGATGTCATCAGTGTAGCGCAAGTAGAGTAGGGGCATTAGGGGACGAGAGCTGAGGAAATGTTGTTCTAAGTCAGCCATAAAAATGTTGGCATACTGTGGGGCCATGCGGGTACCCATCGCAGTGCCGCTGATTTGAAGGTATACATTGTCCCCAAATGTGAAATAGTTATGGGTGAGGACAAAGTCACAAAGTTCAGCCACCAGGTTAGCCGTGACAGTATCGGGGATACTGTTCCTGATGGCTTGTAGTCCATCTTTGTGTGGAATGTTGGTGTAGAGGCCTTCTACATCCATAGTGGCTAGGATGGTGTTTTTAGGAAGATCACCAATGGACTGTAGTTTCCTCAGGAAGTCAGTGGTGTCTCGAAGATAGCTGGGAGTGCTGGTAACGAAGGGCCTGAGGAGGGAGTCCACATAGCCAGACAATCCTGCTGTCAGGGTGCCAATGCCTGAGATGATGGGGCGTCCAGGATTTCCAGGTTTATGGATCTTGGGTAGCAGATAGAATACTCCAGGTCAGGGTTCTAGGGGTGTGTCTGTGCGGATTTGTTCTTGTGCTTTTTCAGGGAGTTTCTTGAGCAAATGCTGTAGTTTCTTTTGGTAACTCTCAGTGGGATCAGAGGGTAATGGCTTGTAGAAAGTGGTGTTGGAGAGCTTCCTAGTAGCCTCTTGTTCATACTCCGACCTATTCATGATGACAACAGCACCTCCTTTGTCAGCCTTTTTGGTATGATGTCAGAGTTGTTAAGGAGGTGCTGTCGTTAACAGACGGTTAACTGGAAGTGCCGTAATAAATCTGCCTTTACTTTCTACCATTTATTCTATTTAAGTTTTGCAAGTCAGTTTGGACAGTGAAATAAGGTCAGTTAGTTTCACTTTTTGTTTGTAGTCAAACTCTGTTTATGGTTGTGGTTGCCTAGCACAATGCTTTGATTGGATTCAGGATAATGAAGGAGAATCTCCCTCCCAAGTGTCCCCTCTCCCAAAAAAGCTTTTTCAGCAAAATTAACCCCCCTCCACACACACACACACACACTATTTCTCTTCATATGAGGTTTTGTAACTTTTGAAGAAAAAAAAAAAGAGAGATTTTAACTGTTCAGTCAAAAATAATCAGCAATGTCCTTCATAAGAACATCTAGCATGTGAGTGGTACAGTTTTCACATTTGGTCTTCCCTTTGTGGCCTTCACTACACTAAGGTTTTCTGGCAATTATTCCTCACTGTGCTAATATCAGGACAACTTTACTGGTGGTAGCAATACTGAGACTGCTATTGTGGATCAACTATGAGCAGGATGAAAGACAAAATAGTCCCCAAAGAGCAAACTGTAGTGGACAGAGAGGCCCAGTGTTAGGATGTAATAGATGCTGCCTCTAAATGGTTTTTTTTGGGAGAGATGTAGATTCTTGAAAAAAGAAAAGGAATACTTGTGGCACCTTAGAGACCAACAAATTTATTTGAGCATAAGCTTTCGTGAGCTACAGCTCACTTCATCGGATGCATTCAGTGGAAATACAGTGGGGAGATTTATATACACACACACAGAACATGAAACAGTGGGTTTTATCATACACACTGTAAGGAGAGTGATCACTTAAGATGAGCTATTACCAGCAGGTGGGAAGGGAAGGAAGAAAACCTTTTCTTCCCCACCCCCACCCCCACCCCCCACTGTTCCTCAGACGTTCTTGTCAACTGCTGGAAATGGCCCACCTTGATTATCACCACAAAAGGTTTTCTTCCCCCCCCACCCGCTGGTAATAGCTCATCTTAAGTGATCATTCTCCTTACAGTGTGTATGATAAAACCCACTGTTTCATGTTCTGTGTGTGTATATAAATCTCTCCACTGTATTTCCACTGAATGCATCCGATGAAGTGAGCTGTAGCTCACGAAAGCTTATGCTCAAATAAATTTGTTGGTCTCTAAGGTGCCACAAGTCCTCCTTTTCTTTTTGCGAATACAGACTAACATGGCTGCTACTCTGAAACCTGTAGATTCTTGAGTGTCCATATAATTTTCTATCAAGATATGTGTCCAGTTTATGATATGTAGTGTGTGAAATCCTGGTTTCTCTGACTGTACAGTACCAGACTTGACTAAGCCAGACAGCTGGAAGTTAAGCCAAGTTCTAAAAGCCAGAACATGACTCAAGACACTGGAGTGGACAAGATGCATATGAAGAAGGAAATACACGTGGCAATAAATAAGACTATTATGATTACCAGAGAGTTGTTCCAAAATAAGGTCACTGGCTTTCTCTCGTTTTTGGCCCATCCTCATTTAACAAGACAGGGCCAGACATTAGGTTCCAGTCTGGCTTAAGCCTTCATTGGCTTTCCTCCCTCAGAGCAGAACATTTGTGAAGTTACAGAAGCATATTGTAATGTCCTGGAAAGATTCCCCTCCCAATTCTTGTTCAGGGTTTGGGAATGACTGAACCCGAGGTAGTCATAACGAATTTTTTGCAGAAGAAATAGTGTGTGCGGGGATAGGATGTTTTGGGAGTTTTAGGCTTCCATCATGCAACAGTGAAGCCAATGGGAGTTTTACCATTGATTTTACTAGCAGTAGGATCTGGGCTTTGGTCTGATCTACATAGTAGTCCACTTAATAGGATGTGTTCAGTAAGACTTCCTATTCTTTCTTTCAGTATATTAATTGAAGGCTCTCAGAAATGTGGGATGGATCATGAGTGATGAAGTCTCAAAGGGCTAAAGCCAGATTAAAACAAACTTCTACACTTTCTGCTACTTGTCAGGTTTCCTTGCCCTTTGGTTTTCTAGGCTAGAGGGTTTTTTGTTTTAAATGGTTACATAATATCTTTTCTCAGTCACAGCCATTATTTACTTATTATCCTACCAGATTAAGACCAGTAGATTTCATTGCTAATTTTATTTTCCTCTCTAGATGTATGTCCTTCAAAGATAGAGGACCAAATCTACTCGCACAGGTGTAAATCAAGAGTACTTCCACAGAAGCTAAGAAGGTTACTTCAGAATTACACTGAGCAATAAATGAGCATTCGGTACACAGTCTCTCTCTTGTGCAAATTAAACCAGGGGAAGTGTTCCAATGCACGAACACACCATGAGCTGGATTCTCCATTCTGCTAAGGCCAGTTTGCACTGCATAAACAATACAAAATGGCCTTAAACTGGCTGCAGATAATGGATAGAGAATTCCTTCTGAGCAGGGGAACTGTTTGCTGTCTCCTGTGTCAGCCACACCCCATCCCCATTTAAGGGGAAGAAAGGAAGTGGCATTCCAATGGCAGGGAAGGGGCATGGCAGAGCTCTACTCTACCCGGTCCTCCGCTGGCGTGAGTTAGGGTGCACTTGCACTGGAGCCAGGCAGCCCTGAATGAGAATGGCCACCAGCTCTCTGTGTCCTCCCCTCTCCACAATGGATGGAATGGAGAATTAAAGCTCCCAGTAGTTTACACTAGGGATGTCAAGCAATTAAAAAACTTAATTGCGACTAATCACGCAATTAAAAAATAATCACAATTAATCATGCTGTTAATAGTACTATTTATATAAATATTTTTGGATGTTTTCCACATTTTCAAATATATTAATTTGTTTCAATTACAACACAGAATACAAAGTGTACGGTGCTCACTTTATATTTATTTTTATTATAAATATTTGTACTGTAAAAATAAAAGAAATAGTACTTTTCAATTCACTTTCTACAAGTACTGTAGTGCAATCACTTTATTGTGAAATTTGAACTTACAAATGTAGAATTATGTACAAAAAAATAACTGCATTCAAAAATAAAACAATGTAAAACTTTAGACCCTACAAGTCCACTCAGTCCTACCTGAAAGTGAGAACAGGCATTCACATGGAAGTGTTGTAGCCGGTGTTGCAAGATATTTATGTGCCAGATCCACTAAAGATTCATGTCCCTTCATGTTTCAACCACCATTCCATAGGACATGCGCATCCATGCTGATGATGGGTTCTGTTCAATAATGATCCAAAGCAGTGCAGACCAATGCATGTTCATTTTCATAATCTGAGTCAGACGCCAGCAGCAGAAGGTTGATTTTCTTTTTTGGTGGTTCGGGGTCTGTAGTTTCCGCATCGGCGTGTTGCTCTTTTAAGACTTCTGAAAGCATGCTCCACACCCTGTCCCGATCAGATTTTGGAAGGCACTTCAGATTCTTACAACTTGGGTTGAGTGCTGTAGCTATCTTTAAAAATTTTACATTGGTACCTTATTTGTGTTTTGTCAAATCTGTAGTGAAAGGGTTCTTAAAATGAACATCATCATCCAAGACTGCTATAACATGAAATATATGGCAGAATGCAGGTAAAACACAAAGCAGGAGACATATAATTCTCCCCCAAGGAATTCAGTCACAAATGTAATTAACACTTTTTTTTTTTTTAAACAAGCTTCATCAGCATGGAAGCATGTCCTCTAGAATGGTGGCCAAAGCATGAAGGCATAAACAAATAAAGCATAAACAACAAAGCATAAACAAATGTTTAGCAGATCTGACACGTATATACCTTGCAATGCTGGCTACAAAAGTGCCATGTGAATGTCTGTTCTCACGTTTAGGTGACATTGTAAATAAGAAGCAGGCAGCAGTATCTCCAATAAATGTGAACAAACTTGTTTATCTTAGCGACTGGCTGAACAAGAAGTAGGACTGAGTGGACTTGTAAGGTCTAAAGTTTTACATTGTTTTGTTTTTAAAGGCAGATATGTAACAAAAAAAATCTATATTTGTTAGTTGTGCCTTCACGATAAAGAGATTGCCCTACAGTACTTGTATGAGGTGAATAGAAAATACTATTTCTTTTGTTTATCGTTTTTACAGTGCAAATATTTGTAAAGTGATATAAAATGATAATATATATAATATAGAGTGAGCACTGTACACTTTATATTCCGTATTGTAATTGAAATCAATATATTTGAAAATATAGAAAAACATTCAAAATATTTTATAAATTTCAATTGGTATTCGATTGTTTGACAGTGCAATTAATCACAATTAATTTTTTTGAGTTAATCGTGTGAGTTAACTGCAATTAATCGACACCCTAGTTTACAAACTGCTGTTCTAATCACTGTTCAGTTTGATTTTACACCTTCATTCCTATGTCAAAGAAAGCTGGGATATCATAATGCAAGTGGCTATTTTAAAACTCTGTGGTATTAACAGCCATTAAAGAAAGACACACAGGTCTGATCCACCAGTGGTTGCAACTAAGGTCTGCAATACATGCATGGGCGGGAGGAGAAAAAGAAAGGATGGAGAGTACTGACCTGTATGGAAGGGGAAGAGCATGAATGTGTGAGAGAGAAAAAGAGAGAAAAGAATGGATGAAAGCATTGAAATGGTTTGAAGTCTTTTCCAGCTCCCAGTTTAATTGGCCTTTAAATACAGTATCTATGCCTAGGAGACTTTTTTTATTTTGACCTTGGAATGATTAGTGTCCAACTAAGGTATGTACTAGCCTAGCTTCCAAAAGCCTGTATGGCTTTTACTCTGTATGGTCCCATCTCAGTGTGGCAGATTGCAGGGTTTTGCACTGACAAATAGATCATTTCTAGGTCACTAGGATGAAGAGTTATGTCTGCTGACTCATGCTGGCAAGTGGCTCCCATCAGTTTCAAGCCAAGATGGAAGAACCTGCCTGAGAGAAAGGTAGCTAGGAATACAGGAGCCCTGGAGAGAAAATGCTAGGAATAGCCATGCTCAGGAGAAAAGCCTAGACAAAGGTTTGTGGTATTTTGTTGTGGCTATTTAAGTGAACAGCAAAGGCAAAACCCAGGAAAGGCCATGATTCAGCAAAGGCTTATTCATGTGGTTAGCTTTGCATAGTATGACTGGAAGGACATAAAGTTAAGCACATGCATAAATTTGGACCATATCCGGCATCTGCTTATGCTGTGCTTGGAGCTCTGTCAGAACTGCATTTGAGCCTGGGGCCCTATGCTACATTGACCCCGCTAACTGCAGCATGCAGACCCAGGTCAGCATATGGCCCTTGTTCAGCGACCACTTTGTTGCAAGAGATCTGCTTTATTCTGTGTTCATTTTCAAAGGGCTGTAACAGGAGCTTCACAGTGCCGCATACAGACTGTGTTTGGGAAGGTCATCCCTTAAAGGCATAGTCCCCAATACTACAACCATCACTAACAAAGCAAAGCTGTGTGAAAAATGAAATGGATGAATCTGGGCTTTTATTCTGTGAGATGTGGCGGTGGTCTGAGGAGATCCTTTTTGGACGTGTGATTTGTGCATGTTTTAAGTTTTATCAAAAGGGAGAGACTTTTACATTTGCCAAAAAACCTGAGAGAACAAAAATCATCTCTTCACTAGAGCCAGTCAAAAACAAGAGGGGGTGGTGAAGGGAATCTACTACATTTGTTTATATGTGGGTGGGGAGGGGCAAGGGGGGTTATGAAATTTTACAAGGTTCTGAACACACACAGCATCTGGTGGAATCACACTTTAACAAGAGAAATGTCTGAAATCAATTCCCTTTTTGTGCCCAGTATGTAATTAAGTACAGAATAGAGATGCAATACAGTGCAGTACCATTTTTTTTTTTTTTTTTTTTTTTGCACAGCACTTTTCATCCAAGTCTATAGCATAAAATGTTTGTTATAGAGCTGGTTGGAAAATGATGGGGCACACTTAACATTTTCCCATTTATATTTTTGAAGTCTCAAATTTAAAAACATTTCAGCCAGCTCTGATTTCTTATGCTACAAAGTTCAGTCTTCAAGACTGACTGGCAACAAGTTACTGAACTCAATATTAGAGTAATTGGGTGAAGTTCTACATCCTGTGTTATACAGGATGTTGGCCGACATGATCTGAACATCCTATCTGGTACAAACATTTTTGAACTATGGATGAAATAAACAGCAGGGGAGGAAACCAAATGGTTGAGGCAGGAGACAAAAATATATCTTCAGATGAGATTTTAAATATACAATAGGTAACTCTCGTAGACGATCAGGGCCGGCCCACAACATTTTGGCACCTGAGGTGGGGAGCTCAAATGATGCCCCCATGCCCCCTCGCTTGGGCCAAAACTTTGAAAGGTCTCAATTCTGCCTTCTTCCTGTTCTACTCCTCTGATGGTACTGCTCTGCTACCTACCCCAATAAAGGAGAACTAACAACTTAAAATGCCTTGTTCAAAAATTTTAAGGAACACTTCACTTTCAAACACCTGAACAGCAAATCTAACTTTTCTTGTCTGCATAGTAAACACTTGCATTTTTACTTGTTTGAATAATCCAAGTGGTGCTTTCCGTGCCTTCTTGGTTGCAAAGATTTGAACTGCTTCCTGCTGAAGATCCACAGTCTGGGCCATCTCATGCTCTGTTGAGATGGTTGCAAGGCCGACCAGCCTGTCCTGTGTCATTGTGGAGCATAGATGTGTTTTTATTAACTTCAGCTTGAAGAAGCTGCGTTCTCCACTGGCAATTATTACAGGAAGTGGTAGAAGTATGTGCAGAGCAACAAAAGCATTTGGAAAGAGGGTGGTCATTTTATTTGTGCACATATATTCCAGAACAGCCTTTGGAGTTGATCCTGCTGAAATGTATCTTGAAAGGGCTTTCAGTTCATCACCTAAATCACTCTCATCAATATTGCGCATATCATCGTGTGTCAACACGGTCCCTACTGCCCTGCATTGCTGGTGTAGGTTTTCTTCAGGTATAGAGAGGAGTTTTGGAATATCATATAACATCCCAAATATACTGCTGTGTTCCTCAAGCTGCATGAAACATTTATCAACTGACTGTATTGCACAATCTAGCACCTGGTTAAAGAATTCAACTTTGAATTGTTGTTTGGGCTCTCTTATTGGATTATCCCGTGCCTCATAATCAAAATGTCTTCTTCTTCGGTGACTGTTGAATTCTTGAATGGGTGGAAAAATAGCTTCAGTGTGAAGTTCCTCTGCCAACTTCTGTGCACTCTTCAGAACTTTTTGAAATCCCTCATCTGACCAGCAAGACTGTAGGTATGACTTTGCTTTGTCCAGTTGTTCCATTGCTCCAGACAGCTTGGAGTCCTTGCTTACAACATTTATATCAAACAGAACGTCATGCCGCAACACTAAGCCACACAGAAATTTGAAGTTGTATATGTTTCTGGTGATTCCATTTCCCACTGCCGCTGTTCTCCCACGAAAGTTCCTATCAAAGGATTATCCTCCATAATGGCAACTATGGCATCCTCTATCATCCCAATTTGGTGTTTGATAGGCTTTATCACCTCTACTCGACTTTCCCATCATGTGGCACTCAGTGGTTTCAGTGTCAGAGAATATATTCCCAGATGTTCCTTCAAAATTTGCCATCGATGAGTTGAGGCAGAGACAAATACATAGATGCTTTGAAATACATTAAAAAATTCAGCAGCCTCACTAGAAGCTGATGCTGCATCACTCACCACCAAGTTCAATGAGTGAGAACTGTATTGGACAAAAAAAGCTAGAGAGTTTAAATCTCGGATCCGTGTCTGCACTCCTCTGTTCTTTCTTCTCATGTTGGCACCATTATCGTAGCCCTGACCTCTCATGTCAGCTATCGCAATTCCCCTATCTTCCAGCTTTTTAAGAAGCACATTTGTCATACCAGCTCCTGTAGTATCATCAATGTCAATAAATTCTAGAAAATGTTCTCTGACAGTCACCATTGCAGGGACATTTTCACTAGGTTCTGTTGTAACAAAACAAACCATTCAAGTCATTTGTTCCGTATGGCTGATGTCAGCTGTGCAGTCCAGAATAACAGCGTAATAGCTTGCTGACTTCAGATCTGCCACAATCTTCTGTTTGACTTTTGTTGCCAGTAACTGTGTGATCTCATTTTGAATTGTTTTTCCAAGATAGTGGTGGGTCTATATTTCTTGGGTGGTGACTCTTCTTAGATGCTCCTGGAGTACAGCATCAGTGCCATCAGCCATCAGTGCCATAATTTTAAGGAAGTTTCCATTGTTTGGCACATACAGCTGATCTGAATTGCCACACAGTGCTAGATCTTGGGTAGCAAGCATTCTCATAATGGCCTTTTCAGAACATTTTGCCAATAAAGAGACTCTGATGCAATCTTCTCTTGAGGTTGATCATCTGTGACGGCCTTTAACCTTAGTCTCATCTCAAGCTCTTTCCACCCATGAAATGCTCTCTGGTGATTTGCTGCCTTCTCATACTATGCCAGATTTCTAGCCAGATTTTTCCAGTCCTTTGTTTCTGTAGAACCCAATGTGTCTGGAACATTAGACTGGAAGAGTTTGCAACAAAAACAGTATGCAGCATTCTGGGGTTTTGAGTACATAAGCCATGGCCTTTCCACTTTGTCACCATTGGGGATTTCACGCCAGTAATGTGTTGGATGGAAACTTCTATTTTCATTGTCTTTGGGGAACATGAAGTTTTTCACTTGCTGTGGCCCATGCAGTACAAGGAAGTCCTTCGGGCTACTGCTCAAGTGTGTCCACAGTCCTGTATCATCTAGACCAGGGATCGGCAATCTATGGCACGTGTGCCAAAGATGGCAAGCGAGCCCATTTTTTAATGGCACGCTGCTGCCTGCCAGGGTTCCGGCAGGCAGCAGTGTGCCATTAAAAATCCGGCCTGACCCAGACCGGCTCGCTGTTCTCCACTCCCCGCCCCCACCTGCGGGGGCAAGAGGCAGGGGGCAGAAGCTTGGTCCTGCCAGCTCCCCTGCCTCTTCCCGCAGTGTGCTGGGTTCCTGCCCCTCCTCGTCTTCCTTAGCACGATCAGCTTATGGCCCTTGTCATGAAGGGGGTGGGGGAGGAGCGGAGTCAGCGTGCTTGCTGCTCCTGGCGGAGGCAGAGAAGAAGCAGGGCCAGGGCCTTGGGGATGCGGGGCATATCCCCTCCAGCCTCTGCCATGAGCACCCCACACCCCCAGCCCTCTGCCCTGACCCCCCTCACACACACCCAGCCCTCTGCCCTGCAGCCCCGCACACCCCCAAGACCCCTGCCCTGAGCCCTGTACACCTCCTCTCACACACATAGCCCTCTGTTTGACTCCTTCACCCCCCCATGACCCCAGCCCTGACTCTGGCACCCCCACACCCCATGCACCCCTCCCACATCCTGACTTTTGCACCCCCCACTTCCCCACCCCCACCCTGAGCAACAAATGGGAGCTCCTGCACTTCCCCCCACACATTTCCACCTGCACCCCTCCCACCAAATGGGAGCTGCCCAGGTAAGTGCTCCACACCCAAACCTCCTGCCCCAACCCTGAGCCCCCTCCCTCATTCTAGCTCCTGGCCAGACCCTGCACCCCAACCCCCAGCCTGCTCCTTCACCCCCAGCCCTGTGTTCAGTGCACTCCTGCCCTCAGCTCAGTGCAGAGAGAGAGGAAGAGAATGGCTAGGACCAGGGAGAAGGTAGGCACCCACTCTATGTGGGCAGGGCCAGGATCCTAGACTGGCAGCAGGCTGAGTGGATTTGGCAGGCAGGATTCCGGCTGGCAGGAGCCAGCGGATGGAACCCCTGAGCGGCAGTGGGCTGAGCCGCTCAAGCCACTGCCGGTCTGGGGTTCTGGCCCCTTGCCAGCCAGGGTCCCGGCCGCAGGCCCTGCTCAGCCTGCTGCCGGCCTAGGTGAACAGAACTCCAGACCAGCAGCGGGCTGAGCAGGCTGGCGGTGTGAGATCAACATTTTAATTTAATTTTAAATGAATCTTCTTAAACATTTTGAAAACCTTGTTTATTTTACAATACAACAATAGTTTAGTTATATAATATACAGACTCAGAGAGAGAAAAAGAGAGAAAGAGAGAGAGACCTTTTAAAAAACATTAAAATGTATTACTGGCACGTGAAACCTTAAATTAAAGTGAATAAATGAAGACTCGGCACACCGCTTCTGAAAGGTTGCTGACCCCTGATCTAGACTTAAGGAACTAACCTCAGCAGCAGCTGTTTCTTGCGCCTCCACCACACTCTTCTCTGATCTAAACTTTTCTTCAGGAATGTGCATGGTTGCATCCATTTGGGATGGAGATATGGATGCTGCAGTAGCTGCCAGGTCACCTGCACTCTGACTAACTGGAAGATCAGGCATCTCCTCACCACTCACATCCTCACTGGGGCCGTAAGGCTCACTGTGAACATTTGTGTCTATGTATCTCAGGAGACCTCCTTCCTGCTTAGATAGAAAAGCTCCTTTGCTTGCTTTCTTTTTCTGAATGCTGCCCCAGAGGGGCGTTTTCTTCTTTCACTCATGACTGCTGTTCTGTGCCAGCTATAGTGGCTCTCAACACTCAGTTGAAGGGGACAAATAAGCAGGCTGGTAGCAGGGCCTGAGTGAGGGAAGGTATCAGCATCTTAAGGGCCTAACTGGCTTCTACTACTTCAGTTGACTGCCTGTTCTCCTCAAGTGGGTTCAGGGAAGCAGCAGGAAACAGGGAGCTCCCTGAGAAGCTGGTGTTAATCAGTCCAGGCTTCTGGGGGTACTAGAGAGGTACCTAAGAGGCTGCTCCTCCTCTCTCTCCCTGCAGGTCCTGCTGTTTTCAGTTATCCCTCTCACCTTTTCTCCTGCCTGCCTGTTATGTCTCTTGTGCCCTCCTTCCTCCAGCACAGCACTCCACCATCTCTTTGCATCGAGAGGAGGGAGAATTCATATGCACCAGCAGCGGACACAATTTTCTACACTCTGGGTCCTAGTGGCGCCCCCCCCTTCCCCCCAGTCTGGTACCTGAGGCAGTGCCTCAGTTCACCTCATGGTAAGGCCAGTCCTGTAATCCAGATGGAAAGAGCTTCAGAGGAGTGGGCTCTCATACCAGTTGCGGCCAGATTGTATGAATTCAGCTGGGAGAGGGCAAGTTGATGCTAGTCATCATTGCAACGCAAGGGAAGGTTGTAGAGAGACAGTGTATGGAGGCAGGCTAGAACGAGTCCATAGAGAGTTGTAGATACAAGAAGCGAAACTTTGAACCAAGTTCTACACCCTCCCCACTCATTTTAGACTTTAACTCCACCTCCTTTTTTCCAAAGCTGTACACACAGTTACCAAAGATGTCTCTTTAAAAGTGATTTTCAGCCTCACAAAACACATTCTTATACCCCACCCCCTTCCTTTTACCATTTTTAGTTCAGTGTATTTACTAGGAAATGTCAAATTTTTCTTCAACAGCAATTACTCACCTAGTTATCAGTTCAGTCAGGGAAAAAATCTTCGTCATACAAAAGCTTTAAAGTCAGCTTTTAGACCAGTTGACACGGCCGGGGCAAGTTACCATAACAGGTTACTTCAGAAGTCCAGAAAATGGGGTGGAATTTCAGGGTGGTACAGTGGATCAATTGCTTTCATTGCTTATCTAAAGACACTCTTATTATAGTGCTTGTTAGAGGATCAGCTGTATTCATTTTTCCTAACGTGGTGCTGGTGAAATATTATTATTTTTCCATATTAAACATCTCCTGCCTCTTCTGTCCTCTGGTTTCATGCCTTGGATGAGAGGTGTGCTTGTCAGAGGGTCCTCTGTACATGTTTAACTCTTGTGTATTATTAGGAATAGAATGGTAGCCAGTGCAAGGAGAAGGAGATGGGAACATGCCTCTGGCCATGCCCCAGGTTACTCAAACATGTTCCTTTTTGATGTACATAATTCTCTAACCTGTGATGGGACTCCTCTGTACCCTTCACCTGGGGTGAAATTGATCCCTTTTGCATAGGGCCAGCCCAGGCCCTATGCACCAATTAAGTAGATCAGTTTCACCCATGAAAAGCATGTGCAGGGATTCTGGCCACTCTATCCCCTGCTCACTACCCTCTGCACACTTGCCCATGAGCAGCCAGTATCAGACCACAGAGTAGACAAAGTTTGTTTCCTTGTGAGTATGTTTGACATTACATCCTCCTCCCAGCTACCACAAATCAAGGAGTAACTAATGCAGGAATTTGCTAGCCTAAAACCAAAGATGTTCATACAGTTTTATCCCTGCTTTCAGCTTCATCTTATTTACTGTCACTGGCATCTACTCTACCTGCATCTCCTCAGAGCAGCTGGTGGCAGCTGTCAGAATTAAGTCTTGTTCTGCCGTTTTTGGTGTCTGTTTAGGTTGTGCTAAATATAATCTGCTGCTTGACCATTGGGGAAAGGATGTCAAACTCCAAGGTTTGTATACACTCCACTGCTCTCTTAACATACATAAACAAACCACAGTGCTTGGCTCGGTGAGATGGGGACTTTGATTGTTTTTGGCTTCCAGGAATTACTGCAAAAGATCAGCAAAACCTCCTTGTGGGGTGGTCAGAGGACTCACTTGCCAGGTTACCATAAAACAGTATACAGTATTTTACCACTAACTGCACAGTGACTACCTGAATGTATCATTCAATGCAGTGATGGCTCACAGAGGTGTAACTCCAGTATTTCTTTTGGGTAATTACAAATGGTGGCTTTAGGATTTGTGTCTCCCTCAGAGAGGTTAATCTCATTCCTTAATCCCACCCTGAGTGCTTGCAGTTCCTACCTTCCCCTTGTTTCCCCATGCCCCTTCACATATGTGTCTCTCTGCCCCAGTTTTCCACCCCTCCCCCAATTGATCAGCTCCCATTTCTGGTCTTCCGCCTTCATCCACTAGCTCTGTAAGGCTCCATAGCCATCTGCTGAACCTCTTCATTCATTCATAGCTGCCTCTTTACCCTCCCAACTCAGATTAAGAGAGCGGACAGCTGGAGGTGTGGAATGGCACGTAGCTGCCCGTCAGAAGACACTCATGCTGTCCTAGCAACTATGATCTGGATTTGTGGGTGCTCAGAACCTCTCAAAAATCAGGCCCATTGGCTGCCTGGAAACAGTTTCTTGCTGGGTGGGGTTAAAAAAGGCAGCAACACATCTGTTTATATTGTGCAATGTTTTTAGCTCAGGCAGCCCAAGCTGGGGAGTGAACATAAGGTCTCTTCCTCAGCTGTAAGTTGCATGCCATTAAGTCAGCATCCTTGAATGTCATTAATAGACTCCTGGAAGTCATTCTGCTGCTGTCGTGATGAGGCTAGTGTAAGAATGAGCACCAGCTGAGGTAACTCATCACCTGATTTGCAGAGTTACTGAACTCCACGTCAGTGGGAGCTGATGGGCACCCAACATTATTGAACATCAAGTCAGTAGAGTATATGCTTTGGATACAAAGGATAGGATTATAATGAGAAAAAAAACAACCTTGTTGTTCCCTACATTTCCACACCCACTGCCCCCACTTCACTCCTGTTGGTCACTTTTTTCTGCTACATCTTCCCCTTTTGTCCTCACTGGGGCCTGATCCAAAGCCCAGGAGAAAGACTCCTGTTGACTTCAATGCTCTTTGGATCAAGCCTTCAGTGCCAGTTACTTTCACACCAGTGTGTAGTTTATACAGTTTGTCACCTCTGAATTGCTCTGTTGTTTGATCTAGTATGTCCTTCCATTTGCCCTAGATTATACCAAACATTGCTTTCCTGAGTCACTCCTTTTTTTTTAAATAGAGAGGAATTAAAAGAAAAAGGAGAGATCATTCTCCTTTTCATAATTCTGCATTCACACAAACACACACAGACACATGTATGTATTTTGAATGGGTGAAGTACTGTTATGATTCTTGTGTTTCCCAGTATGTATACACCAGTCCCTTTGCTTGGAGTTACTGTCTGGCAGCTTTTATTATTGTTTCTAATGGATTTATCATGTAAATTTTGCGAAATGCTGCATATTATAGTGATAACTCCATAAATTAAATAACTTGTGATCATTACCATTGTATACTCTATATCTGCAGGCCAAAAGATAATGGTGAGAGGTATGAAGCCTAGGAAAAAGATGCAAGAGATATATTAAACGTATGTGCAGCTTTAAAGTTGAAAGTAGAAAAAAAAAGCCATACAACTTGGCCTAAGTGGCAGATCAGATTTCCAGAAATGTTAGATGTAGTTGGAGTGCAACAAAATGAGACTGTGATGAAATCACCATCTTGGTTTCAAGAGACCATGAAATCCTTGAAGCTCACAGGTCAGAAAGCTGCTTCCATGTAGGAGTTTGCAGAAAGGAAGCTGTGGATATGTAACAGAAACAGCTTGTGTCAGAGGTGCATTAAATAGCTGGAAATGTTTATATAATGGTGTACGGAAACCTTTCAAGTTGGAAGGAAACAACTGGTCCAGAGAGCACAGGATTTGCTACACTAAAAAATGATGAACATATTTAGTGTTTACACTGTGGGTTACATTTCCAAAGTGCAGTGGTAACATTAATCCACCACTAAGACACTCCTGTGAGGTAGGTCAATTAGTGGGATTATCCCCACTTTACAGAGGTGGAAACTGAAGCGATGGGAGAGGGTGCCGAGCTTGCTCAAGGCCACACAGTGAGTCAGTGGGACTATCAGGACTCTGTTCAGGAGTTCCTGATGCCCAGTTCCATGCTTATTCCTCTTGGAAAATCCTTCTTCTCATAATGCCTGAAGCCAGTTGCATAGGGTTCTGTGTGGTGGTGAATCCTGTGTGGTGATGTACACTTGAGGAGGGTTTAGAAGCTTTCCAAGTGAACTTCAGTAATATCTATTCAGCGCTGTAACATGCGGGGAAAAGCAAAAGCAAAGTAAGCTATTTATTTGTTCACTGGAAGAACGTTGCAGCCTATCGACAGAAATACATTTGGGAGTCATCCCAGAAGAATGCATAGTCTGTCACCCATGGATAGATTAAAACCCTGCCCCCTCCCTCCCCCCACAAAAATAGGGCACCACATTGCAGTGCCAAAGAAAATACTGTGTTAGAGTTCTGCAATAACACACCTGACTCCAGAAACTATTGCTTAACCCCGGATTGTATGTTAGTGGTTGCTGCATTCTGGCATTGGCCACATGCCAGGCTCAATTCCTACATTAAACCATTTTGTACTTGTGAGCATCAGAATGAATTTGTCCCATGAGTCCATGTCTGACAGATCCATTTCCAGACAAACAAATTTCCTGAAATTTTATTTTAAATTAAGAAAATTTAAATTTTAAATTAAGAAAAGCTTGATCTACATCTACTGGGACCATTGTAATTCACAAGAGATGGAAGGGAAGTGAGGGAAGAAAGAGTCACTTCAGTGAAACTATGTACACCAGCTGAGGTTCTGGCCTAGGAAACTCTTGGCAAAGCTGGGAATAGAAGCCCGATCTCCTGCCTCCCAGTACTGTGCTTTAGGCACACCACAATCTTTCACCATGCCATTGTGGGTGTTTAAGAAGAGCTCTTCTTTACTTCAGAGAGTAATTAACTTCTTCACTAAAGCACAAGGATTGACAGCTCTTGTAACCTGTACTAAGTGTAACTGCAAGTGCGGTTCTTATTTATATCTAATCCTTTTATTATTTAAGCCTACTATTCTATTTTGTCTTACTTTTAAAAAGGCTAAATCGGGAGCACAGCATACTATCAATTTGGACAGATATGTAACTCTGGAAGCAGCCCTGATGGAGTTGCTAGAGAAGTGGAGGGAAAGGCAGCAAGATGTGATTGAATCCAAGATAGTCAACCTGCTATATTTTAAACCATATATTGGGGTGGTTTTTTAAAAAAAAAAAAAACAAAACAACTTCATGCTCTACTGAGGATATCTTGGCCACAGCACTGTAGCAAACTTGGAGCTCTGACTGTATGTTAGCCAGGATAAATTTGCCATGGAGGAAGACAGTGGAAATTGAGTAGAAAAACACCAGTTCTTGAACCTATAAAGGTGAAAAATATGGACAGATGTTCTCCTAGGCTTAAGGAGAGAGGATTCATTTTCAAACTGAACTGGAAAGACTTGAAAAGCACTGATCTTCAACACTGATCCAGGCTCATTTTTCAAATTGAGAGGAACAGAGCAGCCAATAATTTGGAAGGAAGAAGGAGAACTGGTTGAGGACCATTGGTGTGGGCAAAATCTCCTTCTGTTCATATCTAGGCAATGCTTCAATTGAAATGAATACAAGTGTTACCCAAGTAAGGTGGTCAAGATTTGGTCCCTAACAAATGCCTATCTACCATAATAAATTCTTTGTAGAACAGGTACATAGACAGACATAAGAGGTCATGGGGTGAGCCCTTTAATCCCAGGTTAATGTTCCTGAAAGCTAGTTTTTCAACAATGTAACTAGGAGGCTCACAATCTGGTTCAGACCATCTGCCCCCTGACATCTCCATGTAATCCAATGTCACTTCTGTAGTATCTCTGGGACATTTTTTCCCCAGTCCTATGGAGACTGCCCCCTAGTGTAGACATACAACCTAGATTGCAAATTCTCTGGGGAAGGGTCTGTTTTCTCTGTTACTGATCTGTATAGTGCTTAGCACAATAGCACCCTGATCTTTTATCAGGATTTCTAAGCACTACTACAATATATATTGACACGGTTTTACACAGAGCCCAGTGCATGTTGTGGGAGTCCTTTGGGAGTAGAATCAGTACTTTGGGAATACTTGTGCAGTATGGACATCATTAACAAGCCTTGTATAGTTATCACCTCCCTATAGAATCTCAGTGCTATGATGTAAGGAGTCATAGATTACTTCTGTTTGGGAAAACAAGCATGCTTTATAGATTCATAGATTTTTAAGGCAAGAAGGGACCGTGATGATTGTCTTGTCCAGGGGTTCTCACAACAAATTTTTTGGTGGCCTCAGAGTCCCCCCAGCTCTCTCTCCCCGCAAGAGCACCTGGGCGAGGGGGGTGGGGAGCGGCGCCTGTCCCCACCATGGCAGCCTTGAGGATGCAGGCTCGGCGCCCTTTTGCCCCAGCAGGTCCAGGCTAGGGCTGGATTCAGGCTGGGGGAGGGGGCACCCGGTGCCTGGGCAGGTTCCCTGAGCACCTGTGTGGCACTAAAAGGTTGCTGTGCAGCCGCACGGCTTATAGGCAACTTGCAGTGGCCGCAGGGAAACCTCCTGGTGGACGCATTTGGGAAACAGTGGTCTAGTCTGGACTCCTGCTTAACACAGGCCACAGAATTATAGGCGGATGGAGTCTATTACTGGGCATGTTTTGATGCGAAAAGCTCAATGAAAATGAATTTACAAGAATAATACCACCCACAAGGTACAGTAGTCTATAAAAATGTGGAGGGAACAGCTTCTTCTTAGGGAGTTAGCAGATGTATTGTGCATCAGAACTATCATCAGCACCAAGTGTATGTGGAGTATTGTATCTTCCTCATTAACTGAGATGACACAATGTGAGTGCATTGCAGTTAGCATGTTCCTGCTACTTATCAATGTCGGGAATGAGTTTAGAGGAGTTTATGCTCCCCGCAAGCCTGTTCTTTTCAACCAGAAGGCTTACATTGTGATGCTGTATAATAGATCTTCAAGAGTTTCATTACAGCATATTTGAGTCACATAATTTTCAGCAGTGAAAGCAGAAACAATCTAAGCAAGAATTATTTGTGGTACCTTAATGTCACTCTCTTACTGCTACAGTGGGGAACATGACTTGCTGTGTAGAGAACAAAGGGACACATGGGAGAGCACAATTTTCAAGGCTATGTTAAAATAGTCTGTTAACACTCTGATGCTACTTTTAGGCTTTGCGCAAAGAGGCTTCTGACATTTGTGCCATACAAAAGGTTGGAAAAATAGTGACAACTATTTGGTTCTCAGAACAAGGCTTTAGCAAATACGTTCATGATTGAAGCTGGATTTTGTTGTGGCATCTTCTATTCATACCACAGCCTGCTGCCACATGATAAGAATCTTTTGTCCTGTCGGGGTGGGAGGCAGAGAGGATTAAGAGGGGGTCTTAATGGTATCCAGTGTGGGCATTCTGTCTTCATTTGTTAAGAGAAATGAACTAGCTGTGTAATTGCTAGATCGCTGTGCTTACTGTATTATTTTTGGCACTTTAGGTTTATAGACTATTAAATGCAGTTGTTCTTGGTTGTATAGCATCTTGATTTTTTAAAAATATATTTCTTATGGGGGTATAAAGCATTTTGCAACAGTCATTCTGAAGTGCTTGTATCAAAGGCATCCTCAGATCCCAGGTGACAGACAGGGCAGCAACCTACCTCTGATTAATACCCAAAAGGGCATGGGATTTACTAGTATGAACCTACCACGTCTATTCTGATGGAATGCTACTGCATAACCAAGTGTAGGTCTGGAACATAGGTTTACATGTTATAATCCCTGATTAGAAATTCCCAGATGGGGTAGGGGAGGATAATCTGGTTAAGGCACTGGACTGCAACCCAGGAGATCTGGGTTTGATTCCTTCCTCACTCAAGTGAGCAATACCTCTCCGTCTCTGTACTTGTTCCCCAGCTGTAAAATGGGGTAATTTCCTTGCTTCACAGGGGTGTCGTGAGGATAATTATATAAATATTTGGAATTTCTCAGACATTAATGCGATGGAGACCATGTAAGTAGGGTAAGAACTGCATCTTGTCTCGCACCTACCATACAATTGGTGCTTAACAAATAATGACCACTATGGAGCTATTTGTGTCCTTGCTTCTCCAAAATTGGATGAGTACTGCTGGGATAAGCCATGTGTGCTAAAAGCATCTTGAAGAGAAAAGGATATGAAACTCCCATGTGTTAATGGAGGCATGCCTCAAGAAGAGTTCAGTGAGCCTGGACAGAGCTGGTCTTTGCTACTCCTTTACAAGGATGTCACCAATGCTCCCCTTAAGACACAGGCATCTTGACAGTCTGCCCAGATGAAGTAGGACTATGGCTATGTGCCCAGCTCAAGGCCAACTATAGTTCAGCCTCAGATGATCATAGAGGAAGCGAGGAATGGAAGTGGTATGATGCCATTTAATCTATCCCTAGAGAATCAGTGCAGGATTGTATAGCAGTACTCCCAGATTTTGGCCATCCATTTTTAAGTTACTCATAGATCTTCTAGTCCCCTTGGGATACTATTCTCTAGCTAATAATTCTCTCCCCTAAAGGAATTCTATGGCCTGTATTTTATGCAGGAGGACAGCAGACAGGATGATCACAGATTTTTAAAGTTGTAAGGGACCACTATTAATCTCATAGACCTCAGTTTGAGTAAGTGTTTTGTGATCTCACTTTTTCCTTTGCTTAATTTCAGTTCTTTACTCATGATCACATCCCCTGGGATCCCACTCCAAACAATTCCTTTCCCGTTGTGGAGTTTACACCCTTCAGATATATAGAGATTATTATCATTTCCCTCAATAGCAATCATCTGGTCAGAATCACTCCTCCATTTTGGGGACAAAGGTTTTTTCCATAATGTGATTATAACATCTTTTAAATTTGATGTTCTCTAAATACCAAAATATTAAAGATGATTCCTGTAAAATGAATGTGAAAGAAATGCATTCAACTTTATAGCATGAACTTGTATGCATTAGTTCCATCAAATTTTTGATTGTGCTGCAGCTACATTTAATAAAACTACCATAAAAAACCCTGATTCTCATGAGTATTTCCATTGAAATCAATGGAATGCCTTGTGCGGCTGAGGCCTGTTTGCATGAGTAATAATTGACAAAACTGGGCTCTGAAATGGGAGACAGATGCAAGCTCTTCTGTAGAATCACACTAAGCTAAGCTGCTGAAACCCTTTGGAAAGATTATAGTACTTTGTGCAGACTCATGCTAGCAAGTGAATCTTGTTAGTTTTAACCAGGATATGAGATAGAATTGTCCTGGAGCAAAGGAACTAAAGGTTCACAGAGGAAACTCCAAGAACAGCCAAGCTTGGGGAGAAAGTCTGAAGATTTGTTATTATTTCATTTGCCAATAAAGCTAAATCCCAGAAAGGTGAAAAGTCTGTATAAGTCTTTGGAACTAGAAGGGAACTTCACCTGTTTGTTTATAAAGCTGAAGGCATTAGTTATGGGAAAGTACAGCACTGATGGGTAGAGTAATGGGTGAAATGAAACAAAAGCTACACCAAATATTTGCATCTTGCATTGTTTCCTGAAATTCACTAGATGCAAACTTTAGTGAGCAAGGAGGAGGCTTTTTGGGTGATAGATTCATTCAAATGGACATGAATCAATGCTGGTCATTGCAACTACTTCTGTGCTGCCATATTCCTTTGTAGAACTAATGATCCATTAGAAAGTTCTTGACTCAATGGAGCTGTTCCTTGGTCAGGGGCAGTACTGTAGGGTTTGAAAAGATGTTTAAAAATTTATTCTGCCAAAGGGCTGAAAAAAGGTGAAGTTCAAGTCATTTCTGATTTGATTATGAACAGGTTTGCTTAGCCCTATGTCTTTAGGGCAAGCAATAAGTTTTTTTTCTTGTTCATTTTCTGTGACAGGTCTGTGATTTACAAAGAGATTCTTTCCACCAGACAGATACTATTTTCAGCTTCTTCTCTGCATTGCCATGTTACATTTTCCCAGCAATATTTCCACAATTGAAAGGGATTGATAAACATCTGGGGCCTGACCCAAAGCCCACTGAAGTCAAGGGAAAGAGTCTTTGGGCTTGGAGGCAAATCCATGGAAAGAAAAGAGAACTCACTTGTTCTTTGGGCTCAATCCCACCATTTCTCTGTGGGAGTTCCACAGCTCATTACTGGAAGCTGAACTGAATTCTGGTGACAGGAGTTCCATGCACAGAGTGTTAGCAGGGTCAGTACCGTAGATATGATTTATGATAAAAAAGTTAGATAGTAATAAGTTCAAGTTAACATCATTTTAAAATAAACCTTCTACTGGGACTGCAGTAGACTATTGAAGCAAAGGTTCTGTTCTCTGTCTTATTCTGTGCTGTAACGTGCATTGCATTGTTTAGAGTTCAAACTATTTGGGGGACATTCTACAAACCCCCAAAACACACACACAATTGTCACCTGAAAAGCTAACTGTCTGACTTCCTATCTGCCCCCAGCCCACAACAGTAATAGAACCTGAGTACATTAATTTATCCTACCAATATCCTTATGAAGTAGGGAGTACTATCATCCCTTTTTACAGAAGGAAAATTTAGGCATTAGGTGACTGACCCCATATCATAAAAGTTTATAGAGCTGAAAACCCAGATCTCCTGATTCAGTTCAAAGACCATTCTTCCTTAGTAAGCAATCTGATTCAGGTAGTCTCTTGTAATTAGATTCTAGGGGGAGATTTTTCAAAGACTTAAGTACTATAGGAAGACTTACCATGCATCTAATAGCCTCACCTCTCAGAAGCAAAGACCTATTAAGACACAACCAGTTATCACCGAAGCAGAAAACACATACAGCCCGTATCACTCCTGCATGTAGATTCTCATTTGGAATGTTGACAGTCAGCAGTGATGTGGTGTTTCTGGTCCTGTTTCACAAATGCTACTGTGAGGGCACTATATGATCAAGGAAGAGGTTATTTGTTTAGAGGTTTGTACCATTCATATAATGAGCTGATAGTGTTTGTCATCACAATAGGGAGGGGGAGAGAGGGATAGCTCAGTGGTTTGAGCAGGGGGTTGGACTAGATGACCTCCTGAGGTCCCTTCCAACCCTGATATTCTAAGAGCAAAGGTACTATCTTAGTTGGGGGAGGGATAGCTCAATGGTTTGAGCATTGGTCTGTTAAACCCAGGGCTGTGAGTTCAATCATTGAGGGGGCCATTTGGGATCTGGGGCAAAAAATGGGGATTGGCCCTGCTTTGAGCAGGGGGTTAGACTAGATGACCTCCTGAGGTCTCTTCCAACCCCAGTATTCTATGAACCCAGGGCACCAGGGTCAACTTTGAAATAAGAGAAATTAACAGCAGCCACAAAATGTGCTATTTATGCTTTGGATAAATAAAGCGTATGTGGCTCCCATATTTCATTTTCTAATGGGGATGAATGTATGTCTGTCACATTAACCTTCAGTCTTTAGCACCATTGGTGGAGCTGGTACCACCACCTTTAATTAAGGTTGCCTAATTAAAGCTGTGCAAATAGCAAAATGTTCAGTTTGCTGGCTATACCAAAGGGGAAAAAAATGTTTCAGGTCAAAGCAAAAGGAAATTGTTTGAGGGAAATGAAAAGTCAAAGTATTTATTTTCAGTTCAAATGAAGCACATTGTTTGAATTTAAAAGGTTTATTATTTGAAATAAAATTGAAGTAACTTGTGAAGAAAAGTAATTTTGAATTTAGAGAAATCAAAATGTTTCATTTAAAAAATGAAACAAAACATTTAAAGTTTTGGGGATTTTTGTTTTTGTGAATTCAAACACAAATGCATGAAGTGTTTCAATTGACCCAAGGCTGTAGTTCACTGCATGGACACTGCTTCGGTCAATGTAACTTGAATCACTAAGGGGGGTGGCTTTTTTCACATCCCCAGCGACTGAGTTATGTCAATTTAAGTGATAGCGTAGACAAGCCCTAAATGCCTAAGTCACTTCTGAAAATGAGACTTAGAAGCAGTGGTGAGCTGGAACTGGTTGTTCAATTTAGAAACCCTTTTAGAACTGGTTGTCCTCTAAAATGGCTTCTAAATTTAACCGGCCAAAAGTAGCACCTTAGGTGCCACCTCCGTGGGTTCTCCAGGGCGGGAGCAGCCATGGAGAAAATTTGGTGGGTGCAGAGCACCCACCGGCAGCTCCCCGGCCCAGCTCACCTCACCTCCGCTCCGCCTCTGCCTCCTCCCCTGAACGCCCTGCCCCACCTTGCTTCTCCGCACCCCCCCCCCCGGCTTCCTGTGAATCAGCTGTTCGCGCGGGAAGCCTGTGAGTGCTGAGAAGCAGGCCAGGCTTCGTGCTCAGGACCGCGGAGGCAGAGCGGAGGTGAGCTGGGGCGGGGAGGTGTGAGGACGGCCGCCCACGCTGCAGCAGATAAGCTGGGGGGTGCAGGGGAACTGCTCCCCTCCCCAGCTCACCTCTGCCTCCTTGGGCCTGAGTGCGACACCGCCACTCACTTCTCAGCCCTCCCTGGCTTCCCGCGTGAATAGCTGATTCATGGGAAACCCAGGTGGGGCGCGGAGAAGCAGAGTGGGGCGGCATGTTCAGGGGAGGAGGCAGAGCAGAGGTGAGCTGGGGCTGGGCGCAGGGCAGGGAGCTGCCGGTGGGTGCTCTGCACCCACCCATTTTTCCCCGTGGGTGCCCCAGCCCCAGAGCACCCAGGGAGTAGGTGCCTAAGGTGCCACTTTTGATGTGATTGGTGGGGGGAGGGGCTACTCTCCTCTGCCACTAGGAGCCAGAGGGACGTGCTGGATGCTTCCTGGGAGCTGCCCCAGGTAAGCACTGCCGGGACTCCCCACCTTGCCCCCTGGCAGGTCCCTCTGGCTCTTAGGGGTGGGGTGGGCATCCACTATGGTGGCCCACGAGACCCTCCTGCCCGGTTCTTGAGGCAGTCAGGGGACAGAGGAGGGAGGTGGATGGGCCAGAGGTCCCGGGGGGCATCAAGGAATGCGAGGGGTTGGATGGGGCAGGAGTCCCAGGGGGCGAGGACGGGCCACAGCCCCCTCATGGGGTGAGGAGGGAACCAGTTAAGATTTTGGCAGCTCATCACTGCTTAGAAGCCTAAGTCATTTAGCTGCTTTTGAAAATTTTACCCCATGACTGACTACACATGGGCTGGACGGAGGCTTAGCTAGCCTCCAGCACACCTGGGGTGCTCCTCTCTAGGACAGGATTGAAGGACGATGGCAGACGAAGCTTCCATTGACTGCCCATGCTGTTTGGATAAACAGAGGCCTTCAGTCTGCAGGGATCTCAAGCCAGCCGGCACTTTTCACCAGCACTAAAAATAAACTAAACACTAAGATGAGGTTTCTCTCTTTTCAGTCAAAAAATTTTAGCTCACAAATCCAAGTAGAACTTGCTTTTTTGGCCGTCGTGAAGGTGACTTCATACTCGCTGCATTTGGCGTGGGCCCAGAAGAGACTGCAGTATGGGCTCCAGCTTTTTGAACAACATGAAGGTTATATAGACTACATGAATTTGAGAATGTGGAATGCTGGTAAGAAAGTAAAACCTTTCTAATAAGACCTCTTCTTATACCCAGGCCTCTTAGGGGATATCAGTGTTTCATATGTTTTTCCATTCAGTTCAAGGGCCTACACAGGCCCCTACAAGGGCCTTCCAGAACAGTTATATTCCCCAACCTTAGCACCCCGCCTTTTTGGTGGTGGGAGGGAGAGAAAGAGATCAGTTTTCTTGTGGCCTCTGAATGATCTTTTTTTTTTTTTAGTGCAAAGGCAGGAATGCAGTGCTCAAGGGAAGCCAGTGAGTAGCTTTGGAGGCATGATTTCACACACTGAATAGAGTATATACAATGTATCTGCAGACCTAGCTGCCTTTATTGGTGCATTAAATTATCATTAGGAGTGTACCTTCACAGGACTCCCAAAAGGCTCTTCAATTAGAAAAAAATAATCCAAATTCTTTGCACAGGATTTTAGTGCTTGTCATTTTCCAGCTTCTGGCTAACATTGCAGATGCAACAGAAAATGAAGGTGATTTTGTTTTTCAAAGGCTCAGTTAGCCATTTCATGGATCCAATTAATCATTGTGTAGCCATTTACACCAGTGCAAAGGGTGTGCAAGACATGTTACCATTTTGATTTGAAAGCATGTTTCAGATAAAACACAAAGGGGGCGGGAGAAACAGAGTGTGGAGAATCAAAATTTTGCAGCTCAGGCTCATTTGTAACTGAAACAGAAGAAGGTCAAACTGATTCATTTAAAAACAACAGGCCAGAATCTTGTGCTCTTCATATGAGCCAAATTCCCAATTCAAACTTCAAGGTTTGAAAGTGTTTGTTGAACTCACCCCACCATTTATAGTCCCCTCTTTGCTTCGCGGTGGAAGCAAGAGTGCGGCACTACTGAGAGGGATTGTTCTAATGGCATTTCTTGCATGACCCAAAATGAGAATTACCAGCAATCCTACTGCCCCAGTGAGTTTTCCAGTCCAATATTGCAGACCCGGGAGGCAGTGCTGGCTCTAAACATCAGCAAACCAAGCATGTGCTTGGGGCAGCACTTTTCAAGGGGTGGCATTCCCCTCCCCTTTTTTTTTTTTAACCGCTTCAGCGGCACTCTGCTTGGGGCGGCAAAAAACCTAGAGCCGGCCTTGCCAGGAGGTTCAGATCAATTTTAGCTAAGAACGTATGCCTCTGGGAGTTTATCCAGACTCAAGCTTGTGTTTGTCCATTGCTAAGTGAAACCCAGGAAAAAAAAAAAAGAGAGAGAGACATGGTTGGTATGTAGCCCCTAGATCGCATGTGCTGCAATACCTTAATTAAACTGTGCCCTGGTTTACTCAAGCCCTTAAGCATGTGAAACTGAAAACTTAGCAGAACTCTATTTATATGGTAGTGTCGCTGTGCTATACAACCACATAGTTAATCACTTTTTCTGATGTCTAGTGTAGCTGGCATGTGGGGCAAACTCCCCTCTAACGTAGGTCAGTGTAAACAGTCAGTCTGATTCTTTACTGGCTTGCATCTTGGATAGTCATTTACACCTAGCAGCATTTTATACGTACTTGACACAGAGACAAATGACTGAATAGGTTAGAAGCTGGAAGAGAATCAGGGCCATTGTGTTGCTCACTGAAATACTGCAGAGCTCAAAGATATATTACAAAATACAGAGCTGGTTTTTTAGAGCCCAGGTGATGGTTCGTATACCTGTGAGCCAGTGTCTGATGTCACTATTGCAAATAATGCCAGATAGCTAGTCACATGGTGCCATATTAGCATAACTGGATTGAGCTACCTGATCCCCAGTGAACAAGGGGTTAACTCAGCACTTAGTTTTCCATTGGGCAGGCACTCAGAGAAAAGTCTAACAACAAAACCTAGTTCTTATATGACATGTATCATCCCTAGATCTCAAAGAACTTCGCAAGAGAGGGCACTAGAATTATCCCCATTTTACAGATAGGAAAACTGAGGCACAGAATGGGGAAGTGATCTGGGGAGATCCCCTGGTGGGAATCACCTTTCTCTCTGGTTTCAGAGTAGCAGCCGTGTTAGTCTGTATCCACAAAAAGAAAAGGAGTACTTGTGGCACCTTAGAGACTAACAAATTTATTTGAGCATAAGCTTTCTCCTTTTCTTTTTTGTGGATTTCATCAGATTCTCTCTACCACTCATCTTTTGTGATGGGAGAGGATACTGGGACTTCTACCAAGGACCCTAATAGGATCAGCTTAGAAGAGCTTGCCTTTGGAGAAGCTGGGCTTCACACCTAATGGTGAAAGGACTGGTTAAATCCCAGGCACCACCCTCTAAAGGAAAAGGCCAGATACTTCTCATGTGTGAATCAGACAGCGTGCTTTCCTTGAAATCAGTAGAGTTATGCTGATTTCAGCTAGCCTATTTTTTGTGCCACTGAACTATTCCATCATCTCACATTAGTGTATATAGTTCAAGGGCATGTGGTGATTGTTGAATATACATATTGAGTTGGTTATGAGGGCGGGGTGTTACGGTCAGAGCACTAGAGGACTAAGCCTACTAATTGGGGGTAGATACAAAAAAAAATGAGGGTGGGGCAATCTCCTGGTGAAAATCATCTTCCTCCCAGCACTCATCTGTTATGATGGGAGAGGATGCTGAGACTTCTGCCAAGTTGTGGTCCTCAAGGCAGTCCTGGGCAGCAGTATCAAAGTGACGTGACTTTTGACCATTTCACTAAGGCTTAGGGGTGCAAAGACCTGAGCCATACTAACCAGCGACTCATTACTTTCACCCTGATGCCTGGCCAAGTTCTGAGCAGCAGCAGCAGAAGCACTGGAGCGGTGTGTCTGCAGATTCAGAGCCAATACAGCACCAGTGACACTCTATCTATGTTTGGAAGGTCATTTGCACCAACAGAAGGACAAGACACAGTTCCCCCCCTCTTTAAAATGAAAACTTAAGTTCTCAGTAATCAATGTTTAGCCTTCCCCCCTCCCAAAAGGCCAAGCTTCCCATACCTCCAGGTGAGTGGTTTTTCTAAGCCCTGGTTATGGCCTTTTAAAGATAAATCCATAAAATGGTGTTACAGAAAAGCCACTGGAAAAAACTAATCTGCAGCTTTGTCATCATGTTTTCACACACTGTATAATGAAGAGGAAGAGAATTTCCCAAGTGTAGTCGAGAAATGCTCCAACAGTCGCTTATTAAACAATAAGCTTAAAAAGAAAGTGACAACATATATTGTTTCCCCTTTTGTTACTTTGTTCGCTTCAAGGACATTAAATGTGATGAAACAGTCAAAACAGATGTGGGCATAATACAAATAGTGTCCTCGGAGATACAAGGAGGATGGAAGAGTCAGGATCTGACCTGCAATAGATGAGTCATATAGGCTTAAGTGCTAGTATGTGGCTGTTTGCAGTAATATGCCAATCTACCCTATCGGTACATTGGAAACATGGTGTTTTACTGTAGCTGAGGTGTGCATATGAAATGTCTGTGCACACAGTGATGAATAACTCTTAAAAGTCTATACTTTATCCACTTGTACAGTGAAACAGACTTTAGATTTTTTTAAAATAGTTTGATATTTAACCTTAAAACAACATAATTGGATTCAAGTCCTGAAACAAGGTTATATTAAACAGCATCCAGAAACTCAAAGTGTAGGAATGAGCCAAAATGATCTAGTGCTGAGAGCAGCAAACTGGAACCCAGGATTTCTAGGCTGTATTCTTAGCTCAGCAACAGATTTTTTATGTGGTCTTGAGAAAAGCAACACCATTCTGGGTTTCTAAGCTCATCTGTAAAATAAGCATTCTTAAACATAACACCACAGTGAAGTACAGAGAGTAGGCTTAATTAATTGCTCTTAAGAGCTCAAAATCCTTGAATGAAAAAAACTATATAAAAACAAAATATGAATGATTCAGATAAACTTCCCTTGAATAAAATCTTGGGACTCAATCCTGTAAATGTATGTACGTACATAAATTTACGCACATGACTAGTCCTGATGAAGTCAATGGTACTACTTGTGTGTAAAATTATGCAGGTGTTCAAGCCTTTGCAAGATCAAGACTTTAGTGCTAATTAAGTTATGCTGGATACCATGTATCCCAGTAGAGACAGAGCTCTGTGCACTGATTTCCTTCCAGTAGAACAGCCTCAGGCATTCAAATCTCATAAATCAGGATTCCCCCTCCTCCTTCCATGAGATTTGATTGAAGACAATGATATTTTTAATATATACACTACATTTGTGGGGGAGGCAGGGCGGGGGGAGATCTTTTTATTTGCCTTCTGGTTTCTCAGCCTTTAGAACACACTTACTTCATGTTTTCAAGCTCCACAACCATGAAGGATAAAACTCTTTTCTTAAATAAAAGCGGAGTTTCTCATGCAGCCTCTTGATACTATCTGATGGAGCAGTGATTAAAAAACACCACCACCAACAACAAAAAAAAACAAAAAAAAACAAACCACCTGATAGCACAAGACTTGCAATAAAATGAGGAGACACTGCATTTCACTTTTGCTTAGTCACAAAAGTGGAGCAGGCTGTAAGCAATCTAGAAGTTTTTATACTTATACAAGAGACGCCTGGCTTCAATCCAGTTGCAAGTGTCCACATCAAGCAAAAAAAAAATCCAACCCATTGTCACCTGAAGTCTCAGCACAACGGTCAAAGGATGAATAAGCAATAAGCTAAATATCCATTTTACCCCAAGTGGCCCCTTCTCATTGGGATTGGGGCACATAGCCATAGCAGTGTGGGGAACTTTCCTCAGATGTACTTGTGCTGTGAATTAAACAGAGGACTTCAGTCTCAAAGGCTGCCAGTTGGAAACCTTTCCAGAGTACCAGATAGTTGCATGGATGGACATCAGTGTAACAGAAAAAAGAATCTAATCCATTGCTTTTCTACTTTCCATGATTCCTAAGTGTTTCTTATGTTTGATTGTCTGTCCATATGGTATTTACTTTGCAGAAGCCCTTTATTCCATAAAGTGTAGTTCTTTAGGTTATGTGCCAAATGACGGCTAACCATATTTCCTTTATTTTCCCATGACTGCTTCAGAAATAAAAAGACAGCAGCCATCAGAATGGATTGACAAAGATCCAAACACTTATTCACAAGACCAATAAGATTTCAGTCTAACTTTTTAAAATTTTTTAGAGTAACCCCACCATCTAGAAGTAAATTACCAAAAGATAAGAAATACCACTTGGGCAGTACCAAAAGGCAGAAAAAGTCAAAATTATCTGATTGTAAACAAATGTCTACTGTATTCCTGTGTTATGAGCTATTTCAGTCTCTTTAGGAGTTAGTACTCAGCTAAAATACCCTAGCACACTACTAAGACACGCCGCCTTTGTCCTCTAACTCTCTGGATTAGGACAACTGTATCCTCCACATTGAAATTCAGGTGTTTAGTCCTTAACCCAAGAGGGTGCAACCTGCTTCCACCCAGGGCACATTGCATGGTGGCTTTACCAATTGAAAATCCCAACCAGAAGAGATTCTTTGCCTGAATGCCTAGTTGTCATGATGAGAGGTAGCCAAGAAGACATTTCAGGGTAATTGGAGTCTTAACATGCATACCATGAATATTTCAGAAGTACCATGAAAGTACCAGTTGAAATGTTATCCATGAAGAAAAGACTCCACACCCTTATGGCTCTTTCGTTTACAGTACAAAGAGTGACCCTCACTATGATCTCTAGGAAATGCATTGCACTTCCAAGGTCATTGCTTAAATTAGAATACCATATCAAGGCAATATCTAAACTCAGATTATCTTTTTCTTTAGGATAAATCTTGTTTCTGTTGGAGCAGCAGCGTATCTGCAGGCTACAGTTGCAGACTACAAAACATGAGTCAGTAGCTATGCCACTGACTCACTGTGTGACATTTAACTGTCCTGTGCCTCTGTTTCCTCAAAATGTAGAGTACATAATGCTTTCCTATCTACACTATTTGATTACAGTAACAATCCCAGGCACCAGTCAAGATCGGGGGACCCATTACTGTATGTGCTATACAAACAAACAATGATGATTTGTAGCTTAAAGAGCGTTTGTTAACTGCTTTGGGAGTCTTGACTGGAATGAACCGTACGGATGCAAAGTATTCTCTGGCCTTTTCCGAGATCTAGAGGAGGGTTGTACAGCTAAAACTCAAATGTTTAAGAAAACTTCCATTCTATTTATGTAAGCCTTTTCTCCCTCCCACCCCCACTTTCCTAACATATGGAAAGTAAGACAGGTTATGGATGAGGGAAATGTTTACTTGAGAAATGAAAAACTCTTGCTGGAATGCACTTTTTGCAAGTGGGTAGCTTTTTGCTTCTTTCAAGGAAGGTTTGTGCAGCATGTGTATATTAAATCTTGCATTTCTGTAAAATGCCATTTGATTTGTCTGCACCAATGTTGTAAACTTTTTTAAAAAATGTTTGCCTTCTTAACTGGTTGCAAAATAAAGGCCAAGATTTAGTTTTCCAACCAAAGTGTTTTCCCCTTTTGATTTGTTAACAACTTTGCGTTTGTGGGATCAGTAGTACTGTATAATACTAAGTAAATTAGAGGTAGTGCTGAGAGGCAGGATTGTCTAATGATTAGGGCACTAGCCACATACTTTGGAGACATGTGTTCAAGTCCTTTCTCTGCCATGACTTCTTGAGTGACCTTGACTAAGTCATTTAGGAAACTGAGGCACAGAGGCTCTTTGTACTGGGATGGGGAGGGAGGAAGATTAACAGCACTTTTCTACCTCACAGATGATGTATTCTCAGAGTTATGCAGGATATACTTTACCATGAAGAGAGAGAGCCTGTCATAATAATAATGATGCACTCGGATTTCCCCTACCACTTCCCATTTGTTTAATCTCACCATCTTGTTTTAAGCTTGTTGGGGCAGGGACCTTCATTTCGTGTATTTGTACTATGAAGCTGTGATCTGGTTGAGATGCTACTGAAACATCAGTGAATGAGAAGTAACTGTTTAGGGGCTACCATCCTTCAGAGAAGTCAGAATGCAAAGGATGTGACTATTTATGGGGTCTTTCATGAAAATTTTCCAAAGTACTTATCTGACTAAGGAGCCTAAATCTCATTGAAAGTCAACAAGACTTACGCTTGTGTATGCCCAAGTCATTCTTGAAAATGAGACGTCTTAGTTACTTAAGTGTTTTTGAAAATTTTCCCCTCTGGTGGGTTTGTTTTTGTTTTTTTTTTTAATTAATTAAACAGAAGTGGAAGTGTCAACTATACTGTCCTGGCCAAATACTTCCTACCCAGGTTCCCCCTGTAACTTTGATTGGATGTGGTATTCTTCTCCTCTTGTCTTAAGTGTTGTGTTTTGTTGGACTTTGCTAGTTGACAGCGGTCCCATTCTGTGTCAGAGGTGGCTGCATGTCAGTGATCCCCGTATATACAGCTTGAATGTATAAACACCTTACATATCTATGGCACAGTATAAATAATTATCTCTGTTAAATTGGTTAAGTTTGGGGTTTACCAGGACAAAAAGGCAAAAGTGTGAGTTGCTATTATTGCGGCCTTTTTGCTGGAGGCAGAGTTAATGGTGTTGTAGAAATAAATTTGACCCCCGATCCTCCAAGGTGGTGCAGGCCTTGTGAAAAGGAAAAGGAAGTCCACTCCCATTGACTTCAAATGGGAACCCGTTTCGGGTTCTGGATCATGAATAGTTCACGCACCCCTTGAAAAGGCTGGAAGATAGATCATGCCTCTTAAAGAGGCTTAAGAATCTGCTGCTATTCTGATAAGGTGTTGAACAAGAAAAAAAAATCACTTCTCCCCTTGACCCGTTTTTAAACTTTCCCTGTATTCCTTCCATAGGCACTGAAAGCACTCAGAACCCTGTCTCATCTGGGATACAGCTAAAGTTTTATTTCAACTGTTTCATTCATCCACTTGTGAGACAACAATCTCACACTACAAAGTTACCCCACAATGACATTCATTAACCCTTAGACATATCTGGTGTGCTTCTCATGTGTGGCAGCAAAGTTGTGTAGAAAGTTAACAGCTCCTTGTAGTATTGCAGCTTTTTATTGACATCAGTGAATTAAGAATTTCTAAACTTCGGAAACGAATGTTGTAAATAGAAAACCAACAAGAAGTCACTCCAAAACAAGTATTTAGAGACTAACACTTCTCCAGTGTGTTACAAGAATGGACAGCCATAAATGACTACCAGCTTCGCAAAACTCCACTGCCATTCATTTAGGGCTTGTCTACACAGGGAAGTCATTCTGGATTAAGGTAGGGAGTGAATTTAGAGCATAGTAGCTAATCTGAAATAGCTCCCATGTGAACATTTTTATTCTGAAATAAAAATATCCACATGGGGAGTGTGACGGGGCAAGGCCAAATGGCTATAGAAAAGTAGTGGGAGATAGATATATTAGCTCCAGGCTAAACAAAAGCCTGGTACCAGGTTAAGTGAAATGGAAGCTGCTCCAGGTCAATTAAGACACCTGGGGTCAATTAAGAACTTTCCAGAAGGCAGGGAGAATGCTATGTTGATTGGGACATCTGAAGCCAATCAGGGGCTGGCTGAAACTAGTTAAAAGCCTCCCAGTCAGTCAGGTGGGTGTGCATGTCAGGAGCTGTGGGAAGAAGTTGCGCGGTTGGAGAGGCTGAGTAGTACACACCATATCAGGCACAAGGAAGGAGGCCTTGAGGTAAGGGGGAAGTGGAGCTTGAGGAAGTGAGGGCTGCTGTGGGGGAAGTAGCCCAGGGAATTGTACATGTCATGTTTCTAAAAGGTCAGCTACCATAGCTGATACTATTAGGGTCCCTGGCCTGGAGCCTGGAGTAGAGGGTGGGCCCGGGCTCCCCCCCCCACCTTTGCCCCCGATTAATCACTGAGACTGGGAGACAACAGAGACTGTGCAAGGAAGGATAACTTCTCCTCACCTCCCTCGCTGGCTTATGATGAAAATGGCTCAGTAGACTGTGACCCTTGTCTCTAGGAAAGAAGGGTTACGTGGAGGGTCACAGTGAGCCTCTGAGGCTAGCGAAATCCGCCAGGAAATGTGGGACCCATGGAGGCAAGGGCAGAGCTTTGTCACAAGAGCTATTCCACAATTGCTATTCCAATTAATTTCCCCCATGTAGACAAACCATAAGAGTTCAACCTGTTCCTCTTCACCTTCCAACATCAAGGACCCAGGAGTGAACTACAGAGAGTAATAATCTCTGTGTGGTAAATGAATCAAATATACCATATCATTCTCTCTACAGGTTCTGTATTAAGGACTGCAAAAACTGTTTGGAACAATGAGACTGTAGCTTGTTTAGTTCCAGAGATAAGGACAAGCAAATGATGTATTGTTGTCACTTCAGATAATGTTGCTTATCTAGCCAACACTGTCGAGATCCTGCATTTCAGCAGAGAAGACTGAATATGGTTACTGACCCAGATTCTTAGCTGAACCACAGAAGTGCTGCCCATAGGTGCAAAGGTGCAAAGGAGTCATTTAAAGCATCTACATCCTGAAGCTGATTCTATGCAAGCCCATCCCTTGGGTAGTAGGGATCAGCCTCAACCATGTGCCAGCTACCTCCAGCCCTTAAGGGCTAAAGAATCTGGCCATAAGAGCTTAAGGAAGCTCCTTGAACAGAAGTGGATAGGGCTGATTGATGTAGCATTCTTAACTGCAGAGGTGCCACTACCAGCAGTACATAATACTGTGGTTTCCATTAATCCCTTAGGTCAGTTGGCACCCATTCAGGTGCTGTACTGTGTTTCACTATTCCTCTTTTCTAGCGCAGATCTGATCGCACCTAGATACCACCATAATGAGTGCTTTGCAGTGATAAGCATTTGAGATAAACAGGTGACTCCTATGCCATTATGATTTGCCACCACGGGGATCAAGCCAAAAAGTTGTTGGCTTCTAGTGAACACATGCAGATTATGTGTAGGGGTTTATGGTGGCTCCTTTGTTAAGATATGGGATTTAAGAAGCTGCTAATAAGAGTGGGCATAGAGGGATCCCCTAACATGCAAGGGAAAGTAGGGAATATTCAATCCTGGAAAAGCTGGCTTTATCGTTGTTGAGTATCCCATAGAAACGACATAACATTTTCATTGGATAAATGCCATCGACAAAGGATTCCAGCTAAAAGTCTACAAAAAAACCAAACAAAAAAATCCACACTGACGAGTATTAGCTCAAGTGCCAAGTCTTCAGGATGGAACATTTTCTACCTAGGTTGGTTGTTCAGTGCATTTCCCACTAACTGAAACAAGGCACCACCTCAATTTCAGTTGTCATGGAACAAAATCCTCGGCATCCTTTTTACCATGTACACAAAGTGGTGTCCCAGACTTTCCTTTGTTTGGGTCAGACAGACAATAGAAGGGGTTTCAGTTGTTGGACAAGCGTTTGTGCTCCTTCTCTGGGATTCCCTCACACTCGTTCCCTTACCTCTTGAACTCCTGAATCCTCTGTGTTGCTCCATCCTTCCTATTAGGATAGCTTCGGTTGTGCCTAAAGACCCAGATGACAGCCACATTGTGCTAGGCTCAAATAAGTAACACAAAGACAGGTCTTGCCTCACAGTGTGCCCTCCTCCAGGATATCTTCCTATTTCCCTTTTTCCTCCGCCACCCTTTCCTCCCCTCCACAAGCCTTTCTCCTTACACCATGGACGCACTTCTCAGAAGCTCCCAGTCTGCAGGGTTTGTCCCTCTCCCTCCAATCACCACTTTGCTGTGCATCCAGCTGTGCCTGTATCACACAGAGAGCCAGGCAGCAGGCCCAGTAATGGGGGACAAGGAAGTATTGCATTGGTCCCTAGGATAGAACAGCAGAAGCAGCTGATATCTGATTATATTGCAGAGACATGGAACAAAGTAGAAGACTAGCTAGGATGGAAGGGAGAGCAGAAATTAAGAGCTGTTGAGAATAGCATTGCAATATACCAGCTATATACACCAAATATTTGATATATTGAAGAAAGCCAAATATAGGTCATCCTTAGGTGTATTTGGCTTCAACTTGTGCAGGGCCTCTGTCCATCTCTCATAAGTGCTGGTATACATTGTGTGGCTAAAACCCCGTGCACCCAGTGGAGAATCATCTAATCTAAATTAGATCACAAAATTGGCCCTTCCTACTTACCTAGTGGGAATGTGCCTTTAAGGAAGTTTGAAGCAGAATTCTTAGATCAGTCCCAGAAGTGTGGGAAGGAAAACAGTGCTGAGTGAACATGTTGGTGTTCCACTTTCACCAATCACCTAAACACAAGGATCTTGTGGCACTTTAGTGCTGGTGGGATTCCCTTCCCAGGTGATGGGAGAAGACCCTGAAAGTCTGGTTGCTCCAGCACCCCATTTAGTCTGAATCCAGCCCTGACCCTGCACACAAGAACATTAAGTACCTTGTTTATATTTCTAGTATAAAGTGGCATTTCTATATGAAGAACCATCCACATCTTGATAAAACAGCTTTATGTTAATTTGACTAGAAATTGAGTTCATTGCCCTAATTAGGCTGAATCCAAGTGAACAAAGGAAACACATCCAACCCAAAAGGAGTTCATCACAAACATCTAAATGAACAAAAAGCACTTTAGTCTCCAAAGATGTTTCATGTTCAATGCAGTCCTGTCCTCAATGACAAGCAAATCTCCCTTGACATTTATTGCAGTGTTTAAAAATCAAAACCCTACACTTAAAAGAAAAAATCAGCAGCTGCATTACATAGATGCTAAATGTCATTGAATTTGCTTTGCCTTATCCTTGAGCAGAAGCTGATGATTAAAAAGAATAAAATGGATGGAGAGCTAGTTTTATGACATCTCAGCATGACAGATTATCAGATAAATGCTCATTCAACTCCTCATGTAACATACTCGGAGACATGCAGGCCACAGTTTAGGATTTGTTATAAAAAGCCATCACCACAATACACAGGACTGAAATTTAAGGAATAAGTATTAGTTTTGGAAGAGAGTGATGATCCAGGTTTTTAGAGGAGTCTTTCCTTGCATAGGGTTATCTTCTCCCAGAACCTGTGCATCGTGGATTGATGAAAGGCATTAGTAACTTACAAATCCAGCCTCAAAAGCTGAAATGTGATTCAAAGCAGTTTTATAAGCCCACCCGTTTACAATGGTGGCATGCTATCTCTCTGGCACAGGAAGGAACTAGTCCATTTCAGGGCACTTTTTATTAAATACATGCTCACAAGTACAGCTGGTCTAAATGTGGAATTTCCATTTTGTGGGAAATTCTCACATTTAGAAGTGTATTTTCATTCTGAAGTTGAACATTTCAAAACTTCCCATTGACATTTCTGAAAAATGTTAGTTGGGTCAATTGAAATGAATGGTTTTCTTTTTGAAATATTTTTATTGTATTTATTTTTCTTACACAATATAATACAATTTCAGAACAAAACTCTAGTGGTCCAATAATGTCAAAATGGAGCATTCTGACCTTATCAAAATGCTTGGATTTCAATTTTTTTCCCTCTTCAGAACAAGAGATTTTATCAAAATTAACACCTTCCCATGGAACATTTAGATTTGGATGAATCAGCAGTTGAAAATTCTCTACAGCTTACTAAGGAGTAACACAAAACAAAGCGATTTCCCTGACCAGCCTGGGCTGCAGTCCCCAGAGCCTTTCGCCTTGCCCCTCTCAGCTTCTGGAAAGAGGACACATCCTTCCTTTAAATCCCCTACTGGGTCATGTCATAACTCTTCACTGGCAGTTTTACACAGCCTCAGCCACAGCAAAGCAAATTGGTACCAAGCAGCAGGTCACCAAAAGTCAGCAGGCACCATAAATGGAAGTGTGATTGGTGGAAATATGGGTGAAGACAGGAAAAAAACCCATTACATGTATCAAATCCTGTAGACAAATTACATGTATGAAATCCTGTAGACAAATCAAATTTGCTACAGAAGAGGCACAGCGAGACAAACTACTGCTGCAGTGACAACAATGTGCATCTTAATACATTGTAAGAACAATGGATTTCCAAAAACAGTGAGTGGGGAGGCACAGGGCAGGGCATTGGAAAGTACTGTAGGTATGGGTGCTACATCTCAGATAGTAAGACGCTTGAATGGTCTCTCGGCACTTATGCCTATTTTGACTATCTCCTACTATTGTACACATAGATATAGAAGCTCCTAAGATTCTCATGAATACTTTCCATAGGTTCAACTCTTTCGTTTTCTTAGTCATACACCCCAAATGTAGACTTCTGCTATTTATCATGTATTGTACTGGTTCTTACCTTTCTAGTGTCACCATCTCCAATTCCCTTCTGGCCTCCCTCCCTTGGTTTCCAACCAAAGCAACAGTCCATCTCATCTAGAGCAAACCAAGTCCCTGACAAAACAAAGAAAACACTGACCCCTGACCCCGCCAGGGATTCATTAATCTTCTACCCAATCGGCACAGTGCTCTTTACCCTCCCCAGGCTAAATAGCCCCTTTCCTGTTGATGCAGGGCTAAACAGTTCTTTCCTTGGTCTTCCACAGGCCATAAACTTCACCCCATGTGAGGCAGGGGAGTGAAGAGGGCCTTCTTCTAACCTTCTCTGGAAGCCCCAGTCTGGAGCTTCTAAATAATTTGAGATATCAGCATCAGGCCTCGAGCCCACAGAACTACTGCATAATCCCTAGCCCTTTTACTTCACTAGCATGCTCTCTCTCTCCCCCCCCCTTGGATTTCTTTCTTTTCACCAGCCTCATTCTAGATTTCTTCCCCAAGCTCTGCACGTGCCCTTTTCCTGGGCTGTTTCACTCATCTCACTTGGTGGGGAAATACACTCCAGGTCTGGTCTTTCCCAAAGAGCACAGTGTTTGCAGTCCACCCATCACCTGATCTCTGTCACATGACCCACTGACTACACCTCCCATCAGCCAGATTACATCTCCCAGAATGCCCTTATTCGGAACTTCGCTAGAATCAAGACTATTCCTGGCCTGTAGGATCCTTTAGTGAGCACATTTACACCCTGTTACAGATGCCTATCAATTTGGTATCTAAGTGCAATGAAATAGATGGGAGGCAAAATAACATCATATACAAATATTGAATAGGGGTTTTGTTTTGTTTTTTGCAATCAGCTTTGACTTCTGCAAAAGGGGAGCATTCAGTTCTTACAATTAAAGTTGATATTAACATACTGAATTGGTCAACAAAACTTGAGCCTTTCAACTCAGAGTATACGAAGTTATAGAGGCAATATATCAGTTCCTCAGTTAAGGCCGTGCTGAGATTTGCATTTAAAGCAGAAATTCAACCTAATTTTTTTTAAATGAAGAATAAAGTGTATCTGCCCAAAATTATAGCATGTAGTTTGTGAGTAAAGACTTAATTTTCTGAGGATTTATAAGTAAATGTATTATTTAGCTTATTAATAAATCTTCTACTATAGTCTTGCATGCTGTCCAGTTTTCAGTTTTCCCCAGTAAAGTCAATCAGTTTGTACTGGATGTACCTCACCATGGAATTTGGCCAAATGTGTGCAAAGGCAGGTCTGCCTTGAGAGATTTTGAGCACTCACCCCTTGATCCACACTCCACTTGAGCCATGGTGAAACAATTGCTAGACAAAAAGAAAAGGAGTACTTGTGGCACCTTAGCGACTAACAAATTTATTTGAGCATAAGCTTTCGTGAGCTACAGCTCACTTCATCAGATGCATTCAGTGGAAAATACAGTGGGGAGATTTATATACACAGAGAACATGAAACAATGGGTGTTATCATACACACTGTAAGGAGAGTGATCACTTAAGATGAGCTATTACCAGCAGGAGGGGGCGGGGGGAAGGAAGAAAACCTTTAGTAGTGATAATCAAGGGGGGCCATTTCCAGCAGTTGACAAAACCATCTGAGGAACAGTGGGGGGTGGGGGAAATAACATGGGGAAATAGTTTTACTTTGTGTAATGACTCCCAGTTTCTATTCAAGCCTAAGTTAATTGTTTCCAGTTTGCAAATTAATTCCAATTCAGCAGTTTCTCGTTGGAGTCTATTTTTGAAGCTTTTTTGTTGAAGAATAGCCACTCTCAGGTCTGTGATCGAGTGACCAGAGAGACTGAAGTGTTCTCCAACTGGTTTTTGAATGTTATAGTTCTTGACATCTGATTTGTGTCCATTTATTCTTTTATATAGAGACTGTCCAGTTTGACCAATGTACATGGCAGAGGGGCATTGCTGGCACATGATAGCATATATCACATTGGTAGATGCGCAGGTGAACGAGCCTCTGATAGTGTGGCTGATGTGATTAGGCCCTATGATGGTGTCCCCTGAATAGATATGTGGACAGAGTTGGCAACGGGCTTTGTTGCAAGGATAGGTTCCTGGGTTAGTGGTTCTGTTGTGTGGTTGCCGGTGAGTATTTGCTTCAGGTTGGGGGGCTGTCTGTAAGCAAGGACTGGCCTGTCTCCCAAGATCTGTGAGAGTGATGGGTCGTCCTTCAGGATAGGTTGTAGAACCTGGATGATGCGTTGGAGAGGTTTTAGTTGGGGGCTGAAGGTGATGGCTAGTGACGTTCTGTTATTTTCTTTGTTGGGCCTGTCCTGTAGTAGGTGACTTCTGGGTACTCTTCTGCTCTGTCAATCTGTTTCTTCACTTCAGCAGGTGGGTATTGAAGTTGTAAGAATGCTTGATAGAGATCTTGTAGGTGTTTGTCTCTGTCTGAGGAGTTGGAGCAAATGCGGTTGTATCGTAGAGCTTGGCTGTGGATAATGGATCGTGTGGTGTGATCTGGGTGAAAGCTGGAGGCATGTAGGTAGGAATAGTGGTGAGTAGGTTTCTGGTATAGGATGGTGTTTATGTGACCATCGCTTATTAGCACCGTAGTGTCCAGGAAGTGGATCTCTTGTGTAGACTGGTCCAGGCTGAGGTTGATGGTGGGATGGAAATTGTTGAAATCATGGTGGAATTCCTCAAGGGCTTCTTTTCCATGGGTCCAGATGATGAAGATGTCATCAATGTAGCGCAAGTAGAGTAGGGGCATTAGGGAACGAGAGCTGAGGAAATGTTGTTCTAAGTCAGCCATAAAAATGTTGGCATACTGTGGGGCCATGCAGGTACCCATCACAGTGCCGCTGATTTGAAGGTATACATTGTCCCCAAATGTGAAATAGTTACAGGTGAGGACAAAGTCACAAAGTTCAGCCACCAGGTTAGCCATGCCATTATCGGGGATACTGTTCCTGATGGCTTGTAGTCCATCTTTGTGTGGAATGTTGGTGTAGAGGGCTTCTACATCCATAGTGGCCAGGATGATGTTTTCAGGAAGATCACCGATGGATTGTAGTTTCCTCAGGAAGTCAGTGGTGTCTCGAAGATAGCTGGGAGTGCTGGTAGCGTAGGGCCTGAGGAGGGAGTCCACATAGCCAGACAATCCTGCTGTCAGGGTGCCAATGCCTGAGATGATGGTGCTTCCAGCATTTCCAGGTTTATGAATCTTGGGTAGCAGATAGATAGGGGTTCCAGGGGTGTCTCTGTGCGGATTTGTTTTTGTCAACCATTCACTGCTGTGGTTAAATATGTTGCCACGCGGTCTTCCCATCACTGGGCAAAGTCTCTTTGGCCTCATTTACTGAGGTCTGTTATTCTGAGATGCTGTCTTAAGTAAGTCCACGACCAACCACCCTGCTTAGTAGGGCTGAGAATTAATAGAGGAAGTTGGGCCATGTGGAGTTTGAGGTCGAGAAGGGAACAAGCTGGGGAGTTGGTGCAGGGATATGGGTGAACAGAGGAGGACAGAGCCAATAACAGGGAGTCAATTTGCAACAATTTCTGGGAAGAAATGCATAGAGAGTGAGCAGGGAGAGGGTCAAGTCTCTAGTCGGATCTAAGGAGGAATCCACAGAAATAAGGAGGGTTGGGAGAATTTAAGTTTAAGAATGAGTAGTAACCAGCCACACTTAACCAGTCAGAGTCCCTCATTTTCAGTAAACTCCTAGCCCCATTGAAGTCAATGGGAGATTTGCCACTGACTTCAGTGGGAATAGGATTTCACCTTTGGGAGCTGGACTTGCTCCTCAGTGGAATTCCACGAAGGATGAATTTGTTCCACCATGTGTATGTAGCACATATAATTGTAGTGGGGGACACAAACTGTCTGGGAGTCTTGTGGTCAATACAGGGCTGCTACCAGGTGTGTTTTTCCTAGGATTGGCTTGACCATGGGACCCAGGCAGGAGAACCACTGATAATTAGTAAGGCTTCCTACCTCCTCGCACTCAGAACTTCAAGTGTCCTGGTTGGTGGTATTATATATATATATAATTTACATATATATATATTTACATCTTGTCCTATGTTGTATAAATTGTGGCTATAGCCCTATGATCACATACAACAGATCTAATAGAAGAGCTAAAACAAATAAGAACCCAAGTGCTTCACAGGCTGCACATTTGCTACCGCTCACCTCACGCATGCTGGAATACAGCTGTCTCTGGGATAGAACACAAACACCATTATGAGTCAATACCACTCCAGGTAAGATTTTAAGGAGAGAAGATGAGAAAAATGGATGATTTTGGGGTGAAGGCAATAAACTGGGAATCAGAAAGTCTAGGTTCTTTTCTTGTCCCTGCCGGCTCATGTTCTTAAAGTTAAGCATGTGCTTAAGTGCTCTGCTGACTTAGGGCCTTAACCAGTCTCTCAGTTTGCCTCTGCAGAAATGGAATGATCCCTACCACATATGTCCAGAATATTAAAAGACCTCATCACACACAATCAGTGCTAGATTTTTCCAAAGAACTCAGCTCCCATTTAGCCAACAAAATAAGTGAACAGATTTACAAAAGAGTTTAGCACACTGGATACTGAGCCTCTTTGAAAATCTGGCCATAAGTGTCACAATGGGAGATTCCGAGTGCTTGGAACCTTTGAGAATCTGATCCTTATTTACATGCCTCAATGAAAGATGAGGTCTTATGAAAATTTGACCCCCAACTGTGGGTGTGGAGCAGTCAAAAATCTGGCCCCATAATACAGGAGGATTGTGAGGATAAACAATTAATGCAAATGAGGTGCTGGAATAACATAGAAAAACCTGTAAATAAGTGAGGAATAGCTTCTTGAGTTGAAACTTGAGCGGGAATGTCAAATAGGCAGAATGTAATTACCCGTTAGAATTATGCCACAACACATCCAGAACATGAGGTATTGCAAGTTGCAGGCAGCCATTTCATTGGCATGCCATTTAAAAAGCTTTAAAATATTAAAGGACAGGCTTTTAATAAAGAGGAGAAGCACATTGTGAATCTGTAATGCTGGCTTTATGGTGAGAAAGTGTAAAGGGTATTTAAAACCTGCTCCTGCAAACTTCACCTGAATATCCATGTATTGTCAGCTGGTTTTACATTTGTCAGATGACACTGAAAAATGAAAGGAGATGGAAATGAAATCTATGAAAGCAAAAAGCATGTTGCTAACTCTCAGTTGTTCCTTCCTATAAGAGTTTTTGAGGGACTTTCTAAGTTGCTGGGAAACAGAATCTGTAAAAGAATAATGAAAATACAGTGACCTCGAGCAATCATTTAGTTCTGTTTTTATTGTATATTCCCTAGAAGGCAAAGAGATGAGACACAGAGGCTCATTTATGCTTGTTCTACACCTCAGTGGAGTTGCACCTGATTTACACCAGTGCATGAGAGAGGATAATCAGGCTGTGTCAGTTCTGTGCTTTATTCCTCACCCATCTGTTCAGACCAGGCAGGTATTTCTTAGGTTCTCTCTTCTCACCTACCTCTCAGGTATTTTTGGCATTTTCTTTCATTTTCTCAACAGTTTCTCAAATGTGCTGCAAGATTTTGGCTTGATCCTGCAAGTCTTCTTTACCATTTCTTTACTTCTTTACTTCTTCACTGGGACCTCCATGTGCTGTAGCAGAGGGCCTGCAGGATCTGGCCCTCTCTGAGATGTAGTGATTATAGCTTCATGGTCCACGGATAATGTCTTTCACTTTGTTTTTGCAATGTTTATCACACAGTATTGGAACGTAACAAATAATGGGCCAGCTAGTCCTCTGGGGTAGCTCTGATGAAGTTAATAAAGCTACCCCAATTTACATCAGTGGAGGATCTTGTCCATTCAGTAATCCTCTTCCAAGTACTCCAGTTGCACACTCTCTTAGCACAGCACTGCAAGCCTATGGAAATTATGATAATTCTAGGGCTGTTATACAATTTAAAAATTAATCACTATTAATCATGCAATTAAAAAAATTAATTGTGATTAATCACACTGTTAAATAATAATAGAATACAATTTATTTAAATATTTTTGGATGTTTTCTACATTTCCAAATATATAGATTTTAATTACAAAATAGACTACAAAGTGTACAGTGCTTATGCTGTCATATAACTCTTGGAGATGAGACTTCAAGACAAGCACAAAAAATAAAATTATAAGAATTGGAAACACAACCTTCTTAGGTTAGAAGTCAGGTTTTTTCTTGAGATTTTTGAGGGTTCTTTGTCCTGGTTTCATCCAAGTGAGAAATTCCAAAAAAGTAGCTATTCTCATGGTATTGTCACATTTTTGCTTCCAGCTTGAATGCTGAGTGTAATAGCATGTGGTATACTCATTTACATTAATCATATTAAGGTTGTTTATGCTAATCATTCCTGAACCACTCTCTACTGCAGAGTGTGGCTTCCTATTTGTTGGCCAGACTTAAGTTTGTGGTCAGAAAGAGCAAATGGAAATAAAAATATATTCCCAACAAGGGTATGCTTGTGTGCTTAAATAAGACTGAAAACTTTACAGGCCAAGTACCCTGGAGAATAAAGAAGTTATTTGAACTTTAAACCTCAAAGCACAATTGTGTTCATTTTAATTTGAGGCTTTGATGAAAGGTCCAATCATTTTCTGTTTCATCCTAACTCTGGAAACTGTCTGGTTTCAGTGTTAAATTCCTGTGCTATGCAGTGGGATGAGGGAGTATTTACTAGGGTTGGGACACTTGTCTTAAGTAAGTCCACGACCAACCACCCTGCTTAGTAGGGCTGAGAATTAATAGAGGAAGTTGGGCCATGTGGAGTTTGAGGTCTAGGAGAGAACAAGCTGGGGAGTTGGTGCAGGGATATGGGTGAACAGAGGAGGACAGAGCCAATAACAGGGAGTCAATTTGCAACAATTTCTGGGAAGAAATGCATGGAGAGGGAGCAGGGAGAGGGTCAAGTCTCTAGTCAGCTCTAAGGAGGAATCCACAGAAATAAGGAGGGTTGGGAGAATTTGTGGTCAAATTCAATGCTGACATAAGCAAATGCAATTCCTTGTCTTCTACAGAGTTGCACCTATTGATGTCCTCAGTAAGATACATCCTTTTTGGGAAAGAGGCAGGGCTGAGGCAAATTTATTCCTCATCAGTTCCTTAGTTCTAGGGCATAAATACAGACGTAAAAATATACCCTACCTTTTATTACTCACTGATTATGACTCACCTTTCACTGGTGCCAGCAGCCATTTTAACCCCTGGAAACAGCATGCAGCAGAAGCAGTACAAAAGAGAGCCAAGTAACAAGATGAGATTACTGATTCATGCTGTGGCTATGTCATCACTTCAGAGCTGCTTCCCGTCGCTTGATGCTATCTAAAGAAAGGCACAGTCCATTGTCCCTTGCTAAGTAGCTCATGGTTTGTTTTATGTGTTTCAAGGAGAAGATGAATAATAAATTTTGGGCTGTAAATAACAGACCTAATACATTGCACTCAAAGAGGCACTAGTCAGTCTCCCTCCTGCCCTGCTTCTCTGCCTCCTCATCTCTTCCGATTTATTCAGAAATAAGAGTACATTGTGTCACGTGCATATGGGAATGAGAACAAACCGTATTCCAAAGCAAAATGCTCCACTGCACACACTTCTCCTCCTGGGGAGAGGATGTGAGAACAAACACAGTGACAGATGTTAGTCATGTTGCTGAGAGAACCACTGGAAGGTGCTTAGATACTACGGTGATGAATGCAGCATAGGAACTGATGTAGAATAGACTAGACCATGTGACATAAAACGAGTAGTATTTTCTAAAATCTTCAAACTAGACACTTGAATCATCTTAAAAGAGAGAGGAAAAGTAGTTTTATTTTTATAAATAAATTATAACAAAGCTCATCCTTAAACTGTCCATTCATGATGTCTCTCATAAGAGTCCCATATGCTGGATTCTAACCTTCTGTATAATAATCTTACTACTACTCATTTTCAGTTCTATGGTAGTGTATAGTACCTTTCATCAGAGAAGCTCAAAAAGTTTTACCAACACTGATTCATTCTCACAGACCTCTAAGAGAGAGGTGTTATTGTACCCACTTGATGATGGGGAAACTGAGGAACAAAAATTGCAGCGATGTACCCAAAATCACCCAGTAAGTCAATGGAAGACCTGGGATAAGAAGACAGCAGTCTTGTCTCCTAGAGTCCGACTCCAACCATTAGAGATGTTAGGTAAAGCTGGTCAGAGAAAATTTGAGAGAATAGTATTCCATCAGAACATGCAGTTCTGTCAAAATTGAAATGCTTCATGAAATCAGGTTGATTTTGCTGGAATTCTCTTTTGGAAAAAGACGAGGGAGGGGAAGAGTTCTGACAACACCAAAACATCCCATTCTGACATTTTTGGACTGAAACATTTCCATTTTTCATTTTGAAATGACTTTTCATTTCCATTTTTTTAGTTTGTATTATAATACAAAATAAAACATTTTTGAAATCAAACCAAAATGCCATGAGAGAATCTAGCCTATAGTTGGGCTTTTAGCAAGGTTATTTTTGTATATGAATGTGGGAAATTTAAATGTTTTCATATCTCCCTGATTCTTCCCTGGAACCAGCTGTGGGAGCCAGAATGGCTGCCTAGACCCATAGTCCCAACACACTGCAGTGCTCTGCTCAGTGGACCTTGTTCCAACTTGGCTGCTTATCACCTCTTATACAAGGGAGAAAATTGTCTAAAAAAGATACATGAGGCAGCCAATATGCAAGACACAGAAATAAAGATGAGTCAAATATAGATGTAGTTCATTTACTTATGAATTTATAGCACACAACCCTCCCAAAACTTTTAGTTTTCTTTCTGACAGTATCTGAAAGTTCTGTGTGTGTGTGTGTGTGTGTGTGTGTGTGTGTGTACATGTTACTGAGTGTTACACAGTCTTCTGCACTTAGGGAAAAAAATGCTACAGCATTCTCCACTATAGTGAGAACTTTACTACATTGATTTGGACAAATAAGGTTTGAAAAAAGCTGTTTTTTCTCTAATCGCTTGAAATTTGCCCGTCTCTTAACACAAGTTCAAAGCAATGTGTATAGGGCTTAGAAAAGGCAATAGATAGCCCATCAAACTGAAAAGCATAGAGAATGAGAAAGAGGAAGGGGTGAAAAAGGGATATGGGGTGGGTAGAAAGTACAGAAAGAAATAACACACATAGGTGTGATGGTGCCAGTAGCAGTAATATGTCTTCTTTCCTCTTGCATTGCCTTCCCATTATTTCATCCTTCAAGACTACTCCTAGGATTAGTCTGCTCATTCACCAAACGGAGCCACAGACTGGGCGAGCAAAAGGCAAAGGCAGATGCAGTCAAGTGTCCAAGGAGGCCCCAGGATCAAACTACCTGTGCTTATGTATTTAGGACACTATTCAGAACTCAGGAGGGGAACTTTGGCCATATCATTCAGTGACGTGGAAGGAGATAAAGGCAAAAAAGAAAATTAATAAGCTTTTGTTCTCTTAAGTGGTAGGGACTTGATCCTACCATGTGCCTAGCACTTTAGTCCAGTGCATCTAAGTACTTAAGCATGAGTGGTCCCACAGAAGTCGCTTCAATACAAATAATAATGAAAGCTGAATAGCAACCAGTCAGCCTAAGCCCATTTCTAGAGTAGGAGCACTATATTGGCATAGGAATACTGCTATACTATATTTGCAAAGCACTCCTACTATGGTCAGAGCTATACCAGCAAAGCTGTGCTTTGTACTAGTACAGCTAGACAACCCCGATCCCCAACCCCACCCTGAACAAAACAAGCTGCATCAGTAAAAGCACAACTTTGCCAGTACAGCTGTAATTCCTACACTAAGGACTTCTCTCCAGCACAGCTGTGTCAGACAGAGATCACACCTCTTAACACTAGTGCCTGACAGCTATGCTGACAAAAATCTATAGTGCACACATGGGCTTAGTCACACATCTCAAATATGTTTACATTTAATTTAAATAGGCAGCTCTTATATGAAAATATACCACTTAAACCAGAACATTTGAGATAATCAAGTAGAGTTTGTAGCCGATTATTTTTAAACACATTATTAAGGTACATTAACAGTCTTACTAAATCTAAATTAAATGTATATTTGGGAAGCTTACTTGAAGGCATTGCCCAAAATGTTTGGATGAAACATCATTAATTACAATCTCCTTTATTTCATCCAAACAGCTGCACTATCACATGTGCAGGATTTATTATACTCAAACAGTGTATTATTATAGATTTTGATTCAGCAAGGTATTAGAACACGTGTGTTTAACTTTGAGCAGACTCATTGGCTTTTATAGGATATTACACACATTTAGTTAGACTCTTATTGTACCTTAATAAAATAATAATACATTGTTAAAAACTTATTTATGAAAGTTTAATTATAGTATGAGGTGTTTAAAAATAATCTATTACAAACTCTACCTGATTATTCCAGATGCTCTGGTATTCTATTTTCATATAAGAGCTGCCTATTAAAATTAAGTACTTTGCTGAATCCAGGCCATAGTTCCAAGTAAATGTCAAGAATGCTCAGATGTCATCAACAGTACCAGCTTTGGTGTGTACTTTAATAAACAAAGCATAAGCACATTCTTAATGATATATGCAATTAGTGGCAGTGACAGCTGCTGATCTGATAGCCCTGGAGAGTGAGGTCTTCATACACAACATACATACTGTATGAGAAATGCCAGAGCAAGCTGCACCATGTGGCAACTGCTACTAGCCTTGGAGGGATCCTCGGAATTGGTGAGAGGCGAGTTCTGTCTTGGGCTTTCTGCAGAAAGTGCCAACTCGTGCTTGTCATGGTTGCTTTTTGTTCAGTAGTTTGGATTTCTCTCTTTTAGAGAGGGGACGACGCTGAAACCCTGGGTCAGAGTTGGTGTCTCAAACCAGTCTTTACAAAGGGCTGAATCAAAACACCATGAACTTCAGGAAGGATCAGATTTAGAGCTGGACTTCAAACTCCCAAGGTGACGGCCAGCTCAGGGTCACACCAGTCTCCTGGAGCAGATTAGAACAGCCTGATCTGTGCCAGCTGCCAACGTTCCCTAAGGATCATTAGAGCAGCCGAGGATCTCTGGGGCACAGAGATGCTTTGCCCACGTCCCTTTTCTCATAAACTAGGGGCCCCATGCTGTGGGAACCCTTCCTGGCTAATTACACCAGCTTCGAGCAACTTTGGATCAAGAGACTATCACAGAGCTGCCCTAAATGGACAGGAACATTTGGCCTATGAAGTTCAGATCTGAGGTTGTGGTTCCAGCCTATTTCTAATATCTACTTGGAACTTGGCTGAGCTTCAGCAACTCACTTTATGTAAACAACCATCAGACACAGGGCTGGCCTTACCATGAGGCGAACTGAGGCAGCTGCCTCAGGTGCCAGACTGGGGGGGGGGGCGCCTCTGAATCCAGAGTGTAGATAATTGTGTCTGCTGCTGGTGCATATGTATTCTCTCTGCTCTAGATGCACAGAGATGGTGAGTGATGTGCTGGAGGAAGGAGGGCACAAGAGACATAACAGGCAGGCAGGAGAAAAGGTCAGAGGGAATACAGAAAGCAGCAGGAGCTGCAGGGAGAGAGAGGAGGAGGAGGAGCCTCTTATATACCTCTCTAGCACCCCCAGGAGCCTGGACTGATTAACACCAGCTTCTCAGGGAGCTTCCTGTTTCCTGATGCTTCCCTGATCCACTTGCGGAGAACAGGCAGTCAACTGAAGTAGTAGGAGCCAGTGAGGCCCTTAAGACACTGATATCTTCCCTCACTCAGGCCCTGCTACCAGCCTGCTTACTTGTCCCCTTCAATTGAGTGTTGAGAGCCACTATGACTGGGATATCATACAGGAAGATCTGGATGAGCCTGTAAACTGGAGTAATAGTAATAGAATGAAATTTAATAGTGAAAAGTGCAAGGTCATGCATTTGAGGATTAAGAACAAGAATTTGTGTTATAAACTGGGGACGCATCACTTGGAAGTAACAGAGGAGGAGAAGAATCTCAGAGTATTGGTTGATCACAGGATGACTATGAGCCGCCAATGTGATATGGCCGTGAAAAAAACTAATATGGTCTTGGGATGCATCAGGTGAGATATTTCCAGTAGAGATAAGAAGGTTTTCATACTGTTACACGAGGCACTGGTGAGACCTCATCTTGAATATTGTGTGCAGTTCTGGTCTGCCATGTTTAAGAAGGAAGAATTCAAACTGGAACAGGTACAGAGAAGGCTACTAGGATGATCCAAGGAATGGAAAACCTGTTTTATGAAAAGAGACTCAAAGAGCTTGGCTTGTTTAGCCTAACCAAAAGAAGGCGGAGAGGAGATATGATTTCTATCTATAAATATATCAGAGGATAAAGACCACAGAGGGAGAAGAATTATTTAAGCTCAGTACCAATGTGGACTCAAGAATAAATGCATATAAACTGGACATCAGGAAGTTAGACTTGAAATTAAACAAAGGTTTCTAACCATCGGAGGAGTGAAGTTCTGGAACAGCCTTCCAAGGGAAGCAGTGGGGACAAAAGACATATCTGGCTTCAAGACTAAGCTTGAGAAGTTTATGGAGGAGATGATATGATGGGATTGCCTAATTTTGGCAATTAATTGATCTTCGACTATTAGCGGTAGATATGCCCAGTGGCCTGTGATGGGATGATGGGGTGGGATCTGAGTTACTACAGAGAATTCTTTCCTGGGTGTCTGGCTGTTGAGTCTTGCCCACATGCTCAGGATTTAGCTGATCGCAATATTTGGGGTTGGGAAGGAATTTTCCTCCAGGGCAGATTGGCAGAGGCCACAGGGGTTTTTCGCCTTCTTCGACAGCATGGGGCATGGGTCACTTGCTGGAAGATTCTCTGCAACTTGAAGTCTTTAAACCACGATTTGAGGACTTCAATAGCTCAGACATAAATTAGGGGTTTGTTACAGGAGTTTATGATATTCTGTGACCTGCATTGTGCAGGAGGTCAAACTATATGATCATAATGGTCCCTTCTGACTTCAAAATCTATGATTCTATGATTCTATAGCTGGCACAGAACAGCAGTCATGAGTGAAAGAAGAAAATGCCCATCTGGGGCAGCAAAACCCAGCAAGCAAAGAAAGCTTTTCTATCTAAGCAGGAAGGAGCTCTCCTGAGATACATAGACACAAATGTTCATGATGAGCCTTACGACCTCAGTGAGGATGTGAGTGGTGGGGCAATGCCTGATCTTCCAGTTAGTCAGAATGCAGGTGACCTGGCAGCTACTGCAGCATCCATATCTCCATCTCAAATGGATGTAACCATGCATATTCATGAAGAAAAGTGTAGATCAGAGAAGAGTGTGGTGGAAGTGCAAGAAACAACTGCTGCTGAGTTTAGTTCCTTAAGTCTAGATGATACAGGACTGTGGACACACTTGAGCAGTAGCCTGAGGGACTTCCTTGTACTGCATGGGCCACAGCAAGTGAAAAACTTCATGTTCCCCAAAGACAATGGAAATAGAAGTTTCCATCCAACACATTACTGGCGTGAAATCCCCAATGGTGACAAAGTGGAGAGGCCATGGCTTATGTACTCAAAACCCCAGAATGCTGCATACTGTTTTTATTGCAAACTCTTCCAGTCTAATGTTCCAGCCACACTGGGTTTTACAGGAACAAAGAACTGGAAAAATCTGGCTAGAAATCTGGCATGGCATGAGAAGGCAGCAAATCACCAGAGAGCGTTCCATGGGTGGAAAAAGCTTGAGACGAGACTAAGGTTAAAGGCCACCATAGATGATCAGCCTCAAGAGAAGATTGCATCAGAGTCTCTTTATTGGCAAAATGTTCTGAAAAGGCCATTATGAGAATGCTTGCTACCCAAGATGGGTAGCAAACAATGGAAACTTCCTTAAAATTGTGGCGCTGATGGCTGAGTTTGATGCTGAACTCCAGGAGCATCTAAGAAGAGTCACCACCCAAGAAATGTACACCCACCACTACCTTGGAAAAACAATTCAAAATGAGATCACACAGTTACTGGCAACAAAAGTCAAACAGAAGATTTTGGCAGATCTGAAGTCAGCAAGCTATTACGCTGTTATTCTGGACTGCACAGCTGACATCAGCCATACGGAACAAATGACTTGAATGATTTGTTTTGTAACAACAAGAGAATCTAGTGAAAATGTCCCTGCAATGGTGACTGTCAGAGAGCATTTTCTAGAATTTATTGACATTGATGATACTACAGGAGCTGGTATGACAAATGGGCATCTTAAAAAGCTGGAAGATAGGGGAATTGCGATAGCTGACATGAGAGGTCAGGGCTACGATAATGGTGCCAACATGAGAAGAAAGAACAGAGAAGTGCAGACACAGATCCAAGAGTTAAACCCTTGAGCTTTTTTTGTCCCATGCAGTTCTCATTCATTGAACTTGGTGGTCAGTGATGCAGCATCAGCTTCTAGTGAGGCTGCTGAATTTTTTAATGTAATTCAAAACATCTGTGTATTTGTCTCTGCATCAACTCATCAATGGCAAATTTTGAAAAAACATCTGGGAACATCCTCTCTGACACTGAAACCACTGAGTGCCACACGATGGGAAAGTCGAGTGGAGGCGATAAAGCCTATCAAACACTAAATTGGGATGATAGAGGATGCCATAGTTGCCCTGATGGAGGATAATGCTATGACAGGAACTTTCGTGGGAGAACAGTGACAGAGGGAAATGGAATCACCAGAAACATACATAACTTCAAATTTCTGTGTGGCTTAATGTTGTGGCGTGACATACTGTTTGAAATAAATGTCGTAAGCTAGAGACTCCAAGGTGTTGACCTTGATATATCTGGAGCAATGGAACAACTGGACAAAGCAAAGTCATACCTACAGTCTTGCCAGTCAGATGAGGGATTTCAAAACGTTCTGAAGAGTGCACAGAAGCTGGCAGAGGAACTTTACACTGAAGCTATTTTCCCACCCATTCTAGAATACAAGAGTCACTGAAGAAAAAGACATTTTGATTACGAGGCACAGGATAATCCCATAAGAGAACCCAAACAACAATTCAAAGTTGAATTCTTTAACAAGGTGCTAGATTGTGCGACACAGTCAGTTGACAAACATTTCATGCAGCTCGAGGAACACAGCAGTATATTTGGGATGTTGTATGATATTCCAAAACTCCTCACTATACCTGAAGAAGACCTACACCAGCAATGCAGGGCACTAGGGACAATGTTGACACACGATGATATGCACGATATTGATGCGAGTGATTTAGGTGATGAACTGAAAGCCCTTTCAAGATACATTTCAGCAAGATCAACTCCAAAGGCAGTTCTGGAATATATGTGCACAAATAAGATGACCACCCTCTTTCCAAATGCTTTTGTTGCTCTGCGCATACTTCTACCACTTCCTGTAACAGTTGCCAGTGGAGAACGCAGCTTCTCCAAGCTGAAGTTAATAAAAACACATCTATGCTCCACAATGACACAGGAGAGGCTGGTCAGCCTTGCAACCATCTCAACAGTGCATGAGCTGGGTCAGACTGTGGACCTTCAGCAGGAAGCAGTTCAAATCTTTGCAACCAAGAAGGCACGGAAAGCACCACTTTGATTATTCAAACAGATAAAAATGCAAGTGTTTAGTATTCAGACAAGAAAAGTTACATTTGCTGGTCAGGCATTTGAAAGTGAAGTGTTCCTTAAAATTTTGAATAAGTCATTTTAAGTTGTTAGTTCTCCTTTATTGGGGTAGGTAGCAGAGCAGTACCATGAGAGGAGTAGAACAGGAAGAAGGCAGAATTTGAGACCTTTCAAAGTTTTAGCCCAAGTGAGAGGGCATGGGGGCGTCATTTGAGCTCTCTGCCTCAGGTGCCAAAATGTTGTGAGCCGGCCCTGATCAGACACTGGTGACTTGTTGAGTGAGTGAGAAAGAATTGGCCTCATGGCAAAAGACTCCATATCCAGTTACCAATCCCCCTGCATTTTTGCTGTATCCAATGCCAGAAATAAGAACTAGGTCTAGAAAACACATTCACAACTCACATAAAACTTTAAGCCTGAAATCTTAATTTAACTTCACTTTTCCTTTAGGTCTTACCAATTAAGAACTTTATTGAGTAATTTATGCCCTGCTATTTCACTGTATTGGGCAACATACCAGCATTTATGATAATAGAGGAAAATACATGTAAAGTATCTCCTAATATATTTCCCTTGAAATACATGAAGATTACAGCTGCTGTAATAAACTCCTAATCTCTGAATGCTGGACTGGAAATATTTGACATTAACAGGCTGCTTTTACAAATGAAATATCCACAGAAAGGATATCGAGAAATTAAGAACAAATCTGAACTTTGTACTAGAATTTGAACTATATTGACCCCCCAAGTGGATGGTGAGTGTTTTGTGGGGGGGGTTTGGTGCCATTCAGAAAAGTTCAGTGAACTTTTTTAAAGTTTTGCACATGCCTCTATACTTCTTGGTTTCAGCCAGAAACAGAAGCAGCAAAATACCACAAGAGGGACTGCTCTCGTGATTATTCATAGCTGACTGAATCCAAGTATCGGAAATCTTTTGGGAAACTCTGATCTCTCTGTATTTTCCTGCCTGTAAAACTGCCATGGAAATCCCAGCTTCTGGAGACTGCATTCACAGAGAGACTTACATCCAGACTGGAGCATAGACTGCAAGAATATGAAGTGGTTTGGACTTTGAGAATATTTGTACTTAAAATAACATTGAGTTCCTAACACTGTGTTGTTAATTTATCAATAATAGGCAAGCATTTTAAGATTAAGGGCCCAAATTCTCAGTCCCTTTGTCACGTGAGTTATCTCATTGCTTTTAGGACTATAGGAGCGGGTCCTCCATGTTACTGTGAAGTGACAGACAAAGCAGAGATTGAGGAGGATCACATTTTCTGTTTCAACAGTTTTACATCTGTGGAATTTTACTGACTTTGCTGGCCATAAAACTGGTGTAACAGAGTGTAGAATTAAGCCCAGAGTTGGGTTATTAGGCACAGCTGAAATTAGAGAATATGGTAGATTTGTACTTTATACCTACTATTAATGAGATTCAGCCCTTTCAAATAAAATGGGGCCCAATCCTGCACTCCTTGCTCACCTGAAACGCCCACTGAAGTGAGCATGAGTTTTGTGTACATTAGGCATGCAAGATTTTCTTCTTTTCTTCTCTTACATACTGTTTTGCTTCCACTAATCATGCCCCAGGAGAACATGGCAGTAGAACACAACTTAACCAAATGTTCGCCCATTACGCTGATGACTCATTATTTTGTTTCATAGTTTTAACCCTTTAGTACTGTTACACTGAACTTATTTCTCATTTTTTGAAAGGCCATAACTAATTATCAAATTCAAGCAACATTGCCTACTGTGAATTCCTCTTTCTAAGGAACTAGATCCTTTGTCGTGATGAATGATAGTTATTAAAACTCCTCTCTTGAAAAGTGTATTCAACGATGGTCTAAAAAATGAGAAGAAAAAGCATACCACCCCCAGTCTCCTTGAGTTGTGAAGCATATAATAAGGACCATTCATCTTCTGGAAGTCTTTTGTTTGCACTATAGAGTGCAGCTTAGTTACAAGAGGCGGCTGTGTCAGAAGTGAAAAACGATACCCCCTACTTGCCCCATCATACTTTATCAGCTGATGGAAATTCAGATCTAACTAGCAGCAGAATTTTAAGAAGTGAAAACATTTTTTTGTTTTCAAAAAATCACTTACAAATAAGAGTATCCATTTTGCCATGGAAGGGCATTAAAATATATTAATAAAGACCATACTGTATACATTTGCTTTCCATAGAAGAGAAGGAGCTTGTTTAGAATTTAATTTAGGAGTATGTTTCACTTCCCCTACACATATAGCAAACTGTAAACAACCCACTTACTTATAATAGTCCAATGAGGTCATCTGAAAACCATCTAGTTCTTAATTCTGGTGAATTAATACATTTATGACAATGCACCAAAGTCTATTGTCAATTCCACCAGTGTAAATCCAGGGTAATTTCAAAGGAGTCAATAGAATTAATCTCTGATTACTTGTGTAACTGAGAGCAAAACTGGGTCCTTTTCTACTGGCCAGCTGGACAAGTCACTGTCTCTTTCTGTGCCTCAGTTTCCTCATCTATAAAATAGGGATAATGATCCTGAACTCCTTTGTAAAGTACTTTGAAATCTACTGAGGAAAAGCACTATGTAAAAACTGGATATTATTATTTTTATCATACTCATAGAAGTTCTATCAAGATAAAAATTACGTAGGCCCAGATTCTATTATTTTCACTCGGCTTGAATAAAACCTTAGCCCTTGAATTGACCCGGAGAAATCTTTGGGACCACCTTCCTTAAAAAATACCCAAACAAGTCTTATTTTGGGGGCCTTACCTAAACTGGCAGAACCCCTTTAAAATGTTTCCTTTTGCACCTTTAGGGGGATGATTTGAAAGACACGGCGCTCTTCCAGTACTGGGAGGAATTATGTTTCTGTACTCAGAAACCTAAAAAAAGCACAGAGCAAAGCACCTATTCACACAATGTACATAGCAAATTGTAGAAGCTTAATAATACAGCCTGATAGTACAGCTCACAATGATAATCAGGTCAGCTGAGCTTCTGCATTAATAACAGGCACCAAAAGGCGTTGTACACTAATATGAATTATTATTATTAATTATTATTATTATTTATTGTTATTATGTTTAATAAATGAAAATGCAGATAAAGATGTCTTTGGATGATTTTCATAATTATATGATACTGAAGAGTGCTAGACCTGAAATACATGAGATTAGGTGGAATAGACATCAAAATTAAATAATAATAAAATACTTCAGCACTTTTTCAGAACCTGATTGCTGTGGGCATGGGGGCGGGGGGGAGCCATTCCGTACCTTTCAGGCAAAACTCAGTAGCTTGCACAACCAAATTACTATTTTACTGCATCATCTTCTTTAGTTCTGTTCAGTATTTGCCAACTCCTAATGTTCAAAAATCAAGTCAGGCTCCAAAAAATCCTGAGTGTGTCTTTCAAAATCAAGAGATGATTAAAGAATATGGGGGGGGGGGGGGAAGAAGGCCTTATTTGCCTTCCTGTTTCTGAGTCTTTAAGGTACACGAAGATAACATTTTCAAGCTTTTATCTGCAGCCATGAAAACTAGATTCTCACATAAACATATATCTCTAGGTGCTGGTGCATCATGTAAAATATGAGATATCATGAGAGTCATGATAAAATCACTGCTTTTGTGAGTTACATTTTAAAAAGACTGCTATGCTGTTCCAAATAGAGCTCACAGATTTTTTTTTCTCCCCCCGTGAAATTTTTTTACTTTTAATTAAAAAAATCAAACACTGAGGTTTTTGTCCAAAAAACATTACTGAAAATTTTGATTCTGAAATGCTCCCATGGTGCCTCATGCCCCATTCTCCTCGATGGGGTGGGGTTCCTGGCCACACTACATTGCGCATGATGCACTTTGGTCTCCTCTCCTGCTGACCCACTGAATTTTTTTCATGGGAGATGTAGTCCATCTGGGGACCCTAGCCCACAGAGGTGAGTTTTCCACAGAAAGCACACTTGTAATGAAAAATTTTGTTCCTTCAAAACCTCAATTTTCAGTTGAAAAACAGTTATGATGGAAAATTGTCAAACAGCCCTAGTTCATAACTATACAAAACTATCCAACTTCTGCAACAAATGACACAAGTCTCCTGCAACCAACAGTCTCACTTGATACAAAGCCCTTTTGTTCACCATCCACCCTGTGTATTGAATGAGGCTAGGGTCTTAAAGGGGGAAATTAAAAGTACATGGGCGTATAAACTAAAGACAATCATAACACATAAGCGATCCGAATTAAGTTTCCATGAGCAACCTTAATTCTGGCATTTCCAAATGTTTGACTTTGCAACTTAAACAACAGTCTTTAATGTAGATTTTTTGGTACTGAAATACATTAGAGCGGGTAAAAAAACCTGTAAATTTTCAGCAAAAAAAAAAGTGTGTGTGTGGGTATTTTTATCAAAATGTGAATTTATATTCTATATGAATGAAGTTTGTATGTATAGCTCTTTCTCTCTCTCTGTCACACACACACTTCTTTAGTGTTCTTTTTTTAAAAACTAAAGATCCTGGACAAAGATTGTACATGCATCTCACCCATATACATTTTTTTAAAGGACAATATTGTGACTTTAGTACTAGCAAGTGCAGATGTGTACAGCAAACATTATGATGGCCCCCAGTGGGATGATTGTAAAGGGATGAGGAAGTATGTGCAGCATCAGGAAGTGTTAAAGGTACACACTCTCATTCAGTATGTATGGTACCACCCATTGTTTCATGTTCTCTATTTGTATATAAATCTCCCCACTGTATTTTCCACTGAATGCATCCAATGAAGTGAGCTGTAGCTCACAAAAGCTTATGCTCAAATAAATTTGTTAGTTTCTAAGGTGCCACAAGTCCTCTTTTTCTTTTTGCGAATACAGACTAACACGGCTGCTACTCTGAAACCTAAAGGTACTTAGGTTTCTCCTTTGTTCACGTGGAAACAGGAGGCAAAGCTTTCCCTTATGCACATTTGTCTCCTACTGCTTATCTTTGAGCTTTTAAGGTGTAATACTGTTGATTACAATTTTTTTTAAAAAAAAGAAAAGGAGTACTTGTGGCACCTTAGAGACTAATAAATTTATTAGAGCATAAGCTTTCGTGAGCTACAGCTCACTTCATCGGATGCAATTTTTTTTAAGACTGCCATGATGGTGTCCTTGGAAAGCACCTGTTCTCAGTCAAGAACATTGCACTAAACACTGCCTTTTCCTTCTAGTGTACATAATGTCTTTGCGTCAAATCTGAGGTCTTTACTTGGTTAAACTCCTATAGATTTTAATGAAAGTTTTGCCTGGGTAAGTAGTGAGGAAAGACTGAGTGAGGAGCTCATGATTTGGCCCATTATGCATATGTCAAATATCCACTAAGTCAAGTTAACATAACACATTTATCTTCATGAGTGTGGAGAGGTCATCAGCCTAACAGGCTGTGACATTCATCTGTAATTGAAAGATTAAAATGCCCACACTAGCCTCTATTTGCTGTAATTGATTGGCTTTTCTATTTATAACTCATGCCAATGGCTCTGCGTTCAGAAATGACATTTAATAACTGGGCGACTATTGCCCAGGAATCTAATTTTTAGGTGCTTGTCAGACCTGCTCTTGTAACTGATCTGTGTGCCAGAGCCCTGAGTCTGCTGTTTCAGGATAGCATTGGAGGACTGCAATAGCTGCTGAAGAGGGAAACTGACAATTCTGGTCATGGACTACCACTTTGTTGTGTGGCTTTTGCAGCTGCACAGTAAGTGTCTCTGATGCACAGCATTAGATTTCTAACTGAAAACTGTGTTAATTACTCAAACACCGTACTGTATGTTAGACACCTTAATGCATCCAGGCCTGCTTTGTGTACAGCATCAGCTCTGTACACAGCATTAGTCCATGTATGTTGTGTGTACAGCATTGGCTGCCTGCACACTATTAACTCAGGTCTTCTTTGATCCACTTTAATACTTGCAGAATAATCTAGCTCTCAAATTCATCCCCTGATGTCAGGTGGGGGTCATCATCCTGTTTGAATGTTTTATACAAGCTTGCCATCTTTGGACTGGTTATGTTGCAAGATTCCAGGTTGTGTTTTGTTTTTCTCTCTCCTGCTTGCTTTCTCTTTAGAGTTTCCTGCTCTGCATGCTAAGTTCAAGTAGACGACCTATGTATATTTTTATTTTTGAAACTTAAGAGCTGGGATCCCAATGAGTAAGGCGTTGCTGGAAGTTAAAGATGTACAGTACTGAACAAAGTGTTTTAGATAATTTGATACCATGAATAAACTGTTCCCATTCTTGTACAACTGTAACACTCGATAGTGGGAGTTATCTGGTTCATTTCACGCACGTAATGCTATAAATTTAAATATGAGGTGCAATAAGGCGATGATGAAAATGAAATGTCATATCCAGGTGCTTGCTGTCTGCTCAGAACTTACTGCTATGTGATATTTAGCCAGCATGATAAACACTCGGGTCTCCATTGTGCCATTATGGGGTGGAGGGATGGCATGGAGGTACACCAGCCCAGTGAGAGCACCTGAGGTACTTTGCCTCACAGAAACTGAATGCCTCCAGGAGAGCCCCAGTGCACAGGGAGAGTGTGTGCACCGCTACACACCTTTAAGGGATGCAGTGTACTCTCTCTCCCCCTAACACGAGAGTGGTCAACTCCATGGTTGTGCATAGGGGTGGAGCCATGACTTTGCCAACTCTATGCCCCTCCCTTGAAGTGCCTCATACAGCTCTGCAACTAACTGGTTTTTGGGTTCGCTGACCATTCTGAAAAGTTTAAAAAAAAAGTTTCATTTTGGTTGAATGAACATTTTGTTTGATGTGAAATGAAACATTTCCTGTCATGTTCAAGCTTCATTAAATGTTTTTTTATAAACAAAACTTGGAGAAGGAAAGGCAAATCCCCAAATTCCTGTAGTTGTGTAAAGACTCCTTGTCCTTTGGCATAAGACCTTACAATCAGATTTTGGTTTGTACATAGAGTAGGTTTTACTGTATCTGTCTTTATCAAGTGCCAGATGCTGATCTGAATTGCTTCAAACAGCATGTTTGGAATTCTAAAAGTTTAGACTGTAACAGGACAAGACACAGGGGATGTGAAATTATATCATTACATATTGCCAGAGATCAGCTAAAGTTCATACTGGAATGTCGGTGGAAATTTAATCTTTATAGAGATTTTTAAAATATTGTGGAGCATATGAGCTTTCAAAAAATCAAAGTATGTTTTATATATATATTAAGAAGACCTATCTATATTTTGACAAAACTTTGACAAAAGTCTTCTGGAGCCAATAGTGAAGACCACAGAAGTTGATCCTGCAAAATTCATCTCCTGAACTTCTACCGAAATTCTATCAAAACTGGTTCGAGTCAGATTGTGCTTTGAAGACACTGGTTTTTGCTGGAATCTGTACAGGAGAACACTGCCAGAGTTCTAGTGTCAAGACAGGAGTGCATGCTTGCGTGGGGAAGCTAATGACCAAAAAGAATGAGATGTTCCTGTAACCCATTCCTGGGGCATTGGGAGGGGAGGGGAAAATGGTGAAGAAGAGAAAGAAGCAGCCCAGGTTAGAATTTACAGTAGAATCCATATCCAAACATCTGTGTTTCTTCATGTCCAGAGGGAAACACTCTGCTGTCATTGTCCTGAACGTTATGGTGGTAGGGTGATACTGTGAACATGGCAGTGATTAATACAATGAATACTAGAAGTCTGCATCTGGGGAACATTGTTATATTCAATATGCTCTTAAAATCAATGTGCCTATTGAGAATTAAATCCTCAGGGTCAAATTTTACCTTTAAACCCCAGAAAGACATCCGTGGGGTTGCTTGCGTTTATTTGAGAGCAGAATGTGGCCCACTGTAATTATGCTCAAAAAAAGCCCTTTAGAGGAAATTACTTATCACTGGAACTACATTACTTACCACAAGACCAAGTTTCTGCCTTGATACTGGTTAGCTTTAGTGGCCTAAGATATACATGTTGTAGCTGGATTTTCTACCACTTTGTATTAGACTTTGATGGCAAAGAGCCTATCGTTTATGTAGACTCATACAATATAAAGCCAGAAGGGACCATCATGATCATCTAATCTGACCAGCTGCATGCTACAGGCCACAGAACCTCACCCACCCACTCCTGTAATAAACTCCTAGCCTCTGGTTGAGTTACTGAAGGCCACAAATCATGATTTAAAAGCTTCAAGTTACAGAGAAACCACCATTTACACTAGTTTAAACCTGCAAGTGACCTGGGTCCCATGCTGCAGAGGAAGGTGAAAAACCCCAAGGTCTGTGCCAATCTGACCCAGGAGAAAATTCCTTCCCAACCCCAAATATGGCAATCATGAGCACGCGCACAAGGTCCACCAGCCAGACACCCAGGAAAGAATTATCTGTAGTAACTCAGAGCCCTCCCCATCTAGTATCCCAATAACAGCAGTTGGAGATATTTGCTGCTAGCAGTCACAGACCGGCTACATGCTGTTATAGGCAGTCTCATCATACCATCACCTCCATAAACTTATCAAGCTTAATCTTGAAACCCATTAGGTTTTTTTTGCCCCCACTGCTCCCCTTGGATGGCAGTTCCAGAGGAACTTCTACACTGGGTCAGACAATAGTCCATTTAGTCCAGTATTCTGTCTTCCAACAGTGACCAATATCAGGTGCTTCAGAGGGAATGAACAGAATAGGTAATCATTAAGTGATCCATCCCCTGTTGCCCATTCCCAGCTTCTGGCAAACAGAGGCTAAAGACACTTCAGAGCGTGATTTTGATTCCCTGCCCATCCTGGCTAATAGAAATTGATGGACCTATTTTCCATGAATTGATCAAGTTCTTTTTTGAAACCTGTTAAACTCTTGGCCTTCACAACATCCTCTGGCAAAGAGTTCAACAGGTTGACTGTAAGTTGTGTGAAGAAATACTTCCTTTTGTTTGTTTTAAACCTGTTGAGCATTAATTTCATTTGGTGACTCCTAGTTCTTGTGTTTTCAGGAGTAAATAACACTTCCTTGTATACTTTCTCCAAACTAGTCATGATTTTATAGACTTCCACCATATCCTTCTTTAATTGTCTCTTTTCCAAGCTGAAAAGTCCCCGTTTTATTAATCTCCTATACACCTAATCATTTTTGTTGCCCTTTTCTGTATCTTTTCCAATTCCAATATATCTTTTTTTTTTGAGATGGGGCAACCAGATCTACATTCAGTATTCAAGATGTGGGCATACCATGTATTTATATAGAGGCAATATGATATTTTCTGTCTTATCTCTCCCTTTCCTAATGATTTCCAACATTGTTAGCTTTTTTGACTGCTGCTGCACACTGAGTGGATGTTTTCAGAGAACTATCCACAATGACTGCAAGATCTCTTTCTTGAGTGGTAACAGCTAATTTAGTCCCCCATCATTTTGGTTGTATAGTTGGGGTTATGTTTTCCAATGTGCATTATTTTGCATTTATCAACATTGAATTTTATCTGCCATTTTGTTGTCCAGTCACACTGTTTTTTGAGATCTCTTTGTAATGCTTCACAGTCTGCTTTGGACTTAACTGTCTTGAGAAGTTTTGTATCATCTGCAAATTTTTCCATCTGACTATTTACCCCTTTTTTCAGATCATTTATGAATATGTTGAACAATACTGGTCCGAGTACAGACCCCTTTAATCTCTCTCCATTCTGAAAACTGACCATTTATTCCCACCTTTTCTTTCCTATTTTTTAAGCAGTTACTGATCCATGAGAGGACCTTTCCTCTTATCCCATGACAGCTTCATTCCTGTGATGGTTAGAAACCTTCATCTAATTTTCAAGCCTAAACTTGTTGATGGCCAGTTTATATCAATGTGTACTTGTGTCCACACAGGCGCTTAATTTAAATAACTCCTATCCCTCCCTGGTATTTATCAATCTGATGTATTTATAGTGAGCAATCAGATGTGTCCCCTGCCCCCAGCCTTCATATTGTTATGCTAAACAAGCCAAGCTCCTTAAGGCTCCTCTTAGAAGGTAGGTTCTTCACTTCTCTCATCATCCTAGTAGCCTTTCTCTGCATCTTGGTAAATAAAAAGGTTTCCTCTCTATTGCAGTTTCATTTAATTCCTTCTGTTTCAAAGGTTCTGTGTGACTTTCAAACCCATTATCATTCATATATCATTCTTACATGAAAGGCCTGGAATAATATATATGGTATTAAAATACAGGGAGGAAAACCAAGCTTGTAGGTTAGAGTGCTTAATTGCTTTAAAGATGGCTATGACCATCTTGCCTGGACTTGGATAATTTCTCATAAGAAACGAGGTCAGGCAAGACAGATGAGTCATTGACTAAGTCTTTCTCCTGCATACAAAGCACGCAACAGAGACAGAAAAAACACTTAGTGAGGTAGCTAGGAAGCCTAATTAAGGCCAAATTCTGATCCCAGATGCAATTGTGCACTACTTAATTATTTCTGTGGGAGTCTTGAATGCTCCTAGAAGAACAGAATTTTGCCCTTAGGTACTAAATAATAAAAATACCAACAGTTTATATAGCATGTTTCATCAATAGATCTCAAAGCACTTTACAAAGGTGGTAAGTATCATTATCCCCATTTTACAGATGGGAAAGCTGAGGCACACGGATGGTAGTGATTTGCTGAAGGTCACCCCAAAAGCCAGTGGCAGAGCTGAGGTGTGTATATGTGTGGGATCTTTGTGGTAGGCAGGTGTGTTTTGCCATCCCTGTGAAAATCTTCCCAAATTTTACCAAATGATAAGCCTTTGGAAAATCAGTTGGCACATGTTCAGTAGAGACTTCAATTCTAGGAGCTAAAATCTCCAAAGATTCTGTCCCCACTGAGCATGCACAAGCCTCTCTCAGCTCCTAGTGCTGACCAGGCTGTGCATGTGCCATCCCCATAAAGCAAATGAGCATGCTTCCTCCCAAAAAGCCAAAGCAAAGCCAGACTTTCACTAGAACAGCTGTTGCCGGGCAGGGTTGAGGAGGGTACTGGAACAGAGAAGCGGGAGCCAGTGTCTCCTGTGCTCTCACTGATCCCCCTGCTGGCACCCAGGCAGCATGAAGGAGGTTAGTGGCTAATCTGAATGCTAATCTGAAGTGGGGACAAAAGTCTGATGAGTGGGGAGGGAAAGGAGTTGGGACAAGGCATCAAGTGAGACTGAGACTGGAGAGGGAACTGGGGCTGATTGGGACAGGAGACTAGGAAGGCAAGCTGTGGGGATGAAGCTGGGAATGGTTGAGCAAAGACACTGGGAGCTGGCGGGGAGGGGGACTGGAAGCCATTGAGGGAAACAAGGGGAATGACTTGGAGTCAGTTGGCTGTGAGGGGCTGGTGAAACTGAAATTAGGCAAGGAGTTGCGAGCAGAAGGATTGTCTGGACAAGGAGAACTGGAGAGTGGGAGTGGGAATGGGGAGATTGGGACTGCTTGGGCAAGGAGCCTGAGATTGGAAGACACCAAGTCTAGAGAAGGAGATTAGGACTGGGTAGGAAAGGAGAATGGGACTGGGACCAGGAGCCAAGAATAGGGAAGGGACAAATCCATTGGATGAGTCAGGGTCCCTGCAGAAAAAAATAATATGCAGTCATGTAACTAAAAGCTGTCATACTGCCTACGCAGAAGGGGGCTGAATGAAGGTTGCACCAGAGCTGTCAGTGCTGGCATTTCCTACCTTTTGAGGGGTTGACTTTGCAACCTCAACAATGTTCTTTTAATGTAGTTTTATAAATGGTAAAAATATGCATATAAGAATTTCTTCAAAATGATATCAATTTTTGGACAGGTGTTTGGGTATAGACAATACTTGTACACAGTGGAAACATCCCCTAGTGAGTTACCCTTGTGAAGAGAATCAACACAAGGCCTACGCACTACCCTGAGGGTTTAAATAGGATGTAGATTGTGCCGATTCCTTTGGTTGCCTCTCTGCCCAGAGATTAATTCCCCCCACTCCACGAAAACAATCTCACTACAGTGAAAATTCACAATACCTTGACCTAAGTTTTCACGTGGTAATGTCCGGAAACAATTCAAGACCTTCATTCCACTAAGCTGTACATTGTTTTGTTATATCCAAGCAGAGGATAGGCCAAATCCCTCAGTCCTTAATCAAGCAAAACTCCCATTAATGTCAATGCCAGTTTTGCCTGAATAAGACCTGGCCTTCTAAGCCGATCCCAGTGAATATTAGAGATGAAGCATACTGGAACCATTTATGTTATACCCTTTTCCCAGTGCCACAATATACCATCTCTCCCCTTTTACCTTCATTTCTTTTGTATTGACCCAAACCCCAATGAAATAGTATTTTTAAATAGACAGACCTATTCCCATTAAATTTGGTACCCCTATAAAAGACACCACTTTATTTCATGCCATAGTTAAGATAGATGGAAATAACATTTTAAATTCCATTTACCTTTTGAATAGATTATTAATTATCCAAATATGATGGATGGTTACTGTGGCAGTAAAAATAATCTTGAATTTTTTTCCCATTCTTTCCCTCAGATATAAATTACGTAACAATCTGAGATGGAATATAGTTTTCCAAGTGAATTGAGCCAGTAGAAATGAGATACAAATTATGATGGATGTTCTAAGAATATAATGGAAAAACACTGTAGGCCAGATGCTCTCCTCATTCCATGTGCGGGATTCCCATTAATATCAATGGAAGATCTGCAGGCAGAACGAAGGTGGCATATAGCCTATGGGCCTAATTAGCTTCTCTGTTGCTGTGGTGTAAATCAGAAGCAGCGCCACTGAAGCAAATGAAGTGACATAAAACCAGCATGGGGGGAGAATTAGTGGTTACAGTGGAGTTACACTGGTGTAAAACTGGAGTAACATAGTGGTCAATCAGGTTCTCTGTGGCTTAAAATATCCCGCATTGTTTTTCATAGAAATGTATCTCTGCAATATGTTTTATTATGGAATTTTCAATATCACTTATGCCCCTGGGAGCTGCTTATGTTTGTCTTCTACACAGAACAGCATTACATTGCTGTTTGGAATATTTTGCTGCTGGCTCAGAAGTTTGGAGCATGTTCTTGTCCAATATCATCAGGGGAGCTGCTAAATACATGGGTGTTGATAGACGTATCCCACGGTGCACAAGTTCTATTTCCCTGGGGAAAAGCGTTTCTGATGGCAACAGACATGGCTTATTTTATTTTTTCCCATGTCTGGATTTCTATCAAAGTCAACTGAAAAGGTTTTGCTACAGGATAACCACTGGAGGCGGTCTGGATCACTGGGTGATTAGTAGTGGGGTTAGTGGGGCGGGGAGCCTTTCATTATTAAACCATTGGTTCAAATCTAGTCCAAACAGTTTTTGATCAAAAGTCATTTTTTATTTGCTTGACAACTTTTGTAAATGAGCTGATGATTTCAGTCCTGCTCCTAAGAGCCACATGTCTGTACCACAGAAGACCCACCATAACTGGCTTGCACTGGACTTTTTTCACACTGTTTTAACCCAGACTAAAGAGATGGTCTATCCTATCACTCTGAGGGTTTGTCTTCACTGCATCACTTAGCTTCCATTAGTGCAGTTGAGTTATTCCACTTGAGCTAGCCTAGCTCCAGTGAGAAAGGCGACATTGTGAAACAACAATTGAGTTACCCCATGAATTTGATTAGCAGTGCAGAGTATTTGGATTAGCATCTGATGAGTTGTGCTAACTCATGTTGCAGCTTGTAGCTGCATCCCCATTAGTCCAAGCACCACCAGTGCTCAAGCTTCAACCCATAACCCCTGAGGGGCCAGTTAGCCTGAGTTTAAAATAAAGCCCCATTTAACTCCAACTAGAGATTTGTGTGTGTGTGCATGGGCGTCGGGTTAGGGGCAACACTCAAGTTATAACTCAAGCTAAAATCGTAGCAAAAGACAAGCCCTTAGTGGTGGACCCTCTCCCCTCCCGCCCCTCCCCACTTCCGTATGGATACACAGTAGTGGAGAAAAGTGTAGGAGCCATTGTACACATAGTACCTATGCTGTGGATAAATAAGAGCTTCATGTTCCAGCATTGCCTACACAGCACTTTTCAGCAGCAGTAAATTCACTCTCTGGTTTGTGAGAGCCCCAAATAGGATAAAGTACATGGTTGTAAAAATGACAGGTTTCAGAGTAGCAGCCGTGTTAGTCTCTACTCGCAAAAAGAAAAGGAGTACTTGTGGCACCTTAGAGACTAACAAATTTATTTGAGCATAAGCTTTCGTGAGCTACAGCTACCGCAATTCCTACCTACATGCCTCTAGCTTTCATCCAGATCACACCACACGATCCATTGTCTACAGCCAAGCGCTACGATATAACCGCATTTGCTCCAACCCCTCAGACAGAGACAAACGCCTACAAGATCTCTATCATGCATTCTTACAACTACAATACCCACCTGCTGAAGTGAAGAAACAGATTGACAGAGCCAGAAGAGTACCCAGAAGTCACCTACTACAGGACAGGCCCAACAAAGAAAATAACAGAATGCCACTAGCCATCACCTTCAGCCCCCAACTAAAACCTCTCCAACGCATCATCCAGGTTCTACAACCTATCCTGAAGGACGACCCATCACTCTCACAGATCTTGGGAGACAGGCCAGTCCTTGCTTACAGACAGCCCCCCAACCTGAAGCAAATACTCACCGGCAACCACACAACAGAACCACTAACCCAGGAACCTATCCTTGCAACAAAGCCCGTTGCCAACTCTGTCCACATATCTATTCAGGGGACACCATCATAGGGCCTAATCACATCAGCCACACTATCAGAGGCTCGTTCACCTGCGCATCTACCAATGTGATATATGCTATCATGTGCCAGCAATGCCCCTCTGCCATGTACATTGGTCAAACTGGACAGTCTCTATATAAAAGAATAAATGGACACAAATCAGATGTCAAGAACTATAACATTCAAAAACCAGTTGGAGAACACTTCAGTCTCTCCGGTCACTCGATTACAGACCTGAGGGTGGCTATCCTTCAACAAAAAAACTTCAAAAACAGACTCCAATGAGAGGCTGCTGAATTGGAATTAATTTGCAAACTGGATACAATTAACTTAGGCTTGAATAGAGACTGGGAATGAATGAGTCATTACACAAAGTAAAACTATTTCCTCATATTATTTCTCCCCCCACCCCACCCCCCACTGTTCCTCAGATGTTCTTGTTAACTGCTGGAAATGGCCTACCTTGCTTGTCACCATGAAAGGTTTTCCTCCTCCCCCCCGCCCCGCTGCTGGTGATGGCTCATCTTAAGTGATTACTCTCCTTACAGTGTGTATGATAAAACCCATTGTTTCATGTTCTCTGTGTGTGTATATAAATCTCCCCACTGTATTTTCCACCAAATGCATCCGATGAAGTGAGCTGTAGCTCACGAAAGCTTATGCTCAAATAAATTTGTTAGTCTCTAAGGTGCCACAAGTACTCCTTTTCTTTTTGGTTGTAAAAAGGTTTGCCTCCATTATACCAGGACAAACCTTGAGGCTGTAATTGCTTCCTTGAAGCAATACTAACCTCCTTAACAACATGAGAAGTTTAATATACACATTTTCTGGGCTTGGCCAGAGGGAATGAACTCACAAGTATCATAAACAGAGTACGACTGAAAGTGCCCTCTGTTCTAATGAACTCCTATTTTCAGTCCTTCATAACTTAAAAAATCAAACACCACCAAACTTTGAGACTGAAATTTCTTACTCCTACTTTCAACCAAAAGGTGAACTCCTTTATAAAGCTTTGAGAAATGAGAAAGTTGAGCCATTTTTAGATTACGTGTGTGCCTTTTGAATTATGTGAACGTGAAAAATGTCTCTTTAAAAAAAAGCAGCACACACATACGATGGGCTAGATCCTCAGATGGCATAAACCCGCATAGCTCCATTGACTTCCATGGAGCCATGCCAATTTACACCAGTTGGCCCAAAGCTTTTTTTTGGCAGTCAGATAATTCAGAAAAAGGTTAGTTTTTAAACTTCAAGCTTGCTCCGTCCTTAGTTCCTAAATGAAAATGGATGCTTGTGGTGACATGGAAATGAGAAATGAGAAAGTTGAGCCATTTTTAGATTACGTGTGTGCCTTTTGAATTGTGTGAACGTGAAAAATGTCTCTTTAAAAAAAAGCAGCACACACATACGATGGGCTAGATCCTCAGATGGCATAAACCAGCATAGCTCCATTGACTTCCATGGAGCCATGCCAATTTACACCAGCTGGCCCAAAGCTTTTTTTTGGCAGTCAGATAATTCAGAAAAAGGTTAGTTTTTAAACTTCAAGCTTGCTCCGTCCTTAGTTCCTAAATGAAAATGGATGCTTGTGGTGACATGGTTATGGAAATTTGGTTCACAAATTAAAGGCTACAAGAGATCGAAAAAGCTACAAATGAAGTATTGTGCATGGCCAGTGCATCATTTCCAATCTCCTTTAATTGTGTTTGTGAACCACATTTTTCCACCCATTCTACAAGGTATTTTTTCTCATAGAGTAGAAAGACTGGAGAGCTATTGGTGGTTCCTTTGTGGGATTAACAACATGGGTTTGAGAGCCAGAGGAGAAGGAGCAGTCTATTTCAGCTGAAAGAGATTAGGGTACCAATTGGAAGAAATAAAGTTAGGCGGGGGGGGGGTTGCTGCTGCAGGGTAAGGAGGGAACAGAAGACCCAGATAGGTCTGGAGGAGGATCCAAAACAAGGATGCTTATCCAAACAAGAGGCCAAATACACCACTGGTGTTAGTATGAGTAACTCCATGAAAGTCAATAGAATTGCATCCACTTATGCCAGCTGTGAATTTGGCCACCCAGCATTTCAAGGTTTGTCCAGCACTAATTTCCAACCCTTGCATATAGACTGTAACTGTGGGATGTACTCAAAGTATTTGCAAAGCATTAGTAGGAAGGAGTTTGACATAACCCAGATCTCAGTGGCCTTCTTAGAAAAGGAGCTTGAAGGTTCTGACTCAAGATTGTAAGAAGCAGAGAAAAAAAATGAAGATATAGGTACCATGATACTACTAGAAGTGAAGTTACCAAAGACTAGCACTCCTAGAGCAATCATTGCCAAGACATGGAAAACAAACTCAGTCTGAGACTTAAGGGGGAGGAAAGTGAGGTTTATGATGGCGCTGAGAATGGATAATTTTGGCTTCTATCTATGATGATTAGCTGAGCTTCTTAGTTTTACATAAGTGCTGGAGCGTTTAATTGAGCCCCCTTGTTGTTGGGCATCCAGTCTTTGCTTTCAAGAATGTGGGGTACAGCAGGCAGAAGAGGTAGTAAGCATGTGAAGGGAAGTGGAGCAGACAGAATGAGTGTATCCAGAAACATGGAGTACTGTGCGACTGTGTACTGTACTTGTCATGTGCATTGGCACAGGTCTACTTTCTGATCTTGTATCAGAGACAAGATCCGCTGGGTTACTGTCACGGCTAGTTCTGGGTTTTAAACTTCCTGCCTCCAGTTCAGGGCCCATAGTCCTAGCACTTTGCCAGAGTCCCAGTTCCATATACTCCAATTCACAGTATGATACCTATTTGTTTGATCAGGCTTTTGACTAACTTTTCCAATAGTAGGAAATTGTGTGTGTGGGGGGGGTGTTTGTGTTAACAAGCAAGGTTTTATTGAAATTATAAAGCAACAGAACATACCAAAAATATTGTAGCTTTAAAAGTTGGTGACGGGGGTTGCTGATATAAAGAGCCTAGATGCCTTGGTGCTGGGCACCAGATATAAATTTCTAAAGTCCAGATTGTGGTGTTAGGCAGGGCCATAATCAAATGTCAGTGCATAAGAAGTATCACTTTAGGAATAGCCTAAGAGGCACATCTGAGTTGTTTTTCCACTTCTACTATCTTCTTGATCTGCTGGGGGTTAGTGATTTAGAGCTGGTCTATGCCAGTAGCAAATTACTAACCCTAGCACCACTCTATCCTGACTCTGCTACTCGACCTTGTGAGTAGGGGGACTAGACCCACAACTCCACCCATCCCCCACCCTTCCCACCCATGTGCCTCAGGGACAGAGATGAAGCAGATGAGTAGCTTCCCTTACTTTTACCCACTCTCTAGGGAGCCCGTGTAGGGGGGGAACTGAAGCTCTTACACCCTTGCACAAGAGAATAATCCAAGTCACAGTCTAGCCTTCAATCAATGAATACTTGTGATGCTTTTACAATTCATATGCATTTCCCTTTCCCCAAATAGATGTTGCCAGACAAGAATTAATGTATAATATGATAGCTGAATGGTGGTAGAAATAGCCTTGCAGTATCTGTTCAGTTACTCTTGTTCTCTGTCTGACCTACTCTGCTTTTGCTCAGGGTTTATTTTAAGGGACAGGAACATACTACTATTAATGCGGTGTCACAGCTGCTGATGCTGAGCACTTGCAGTGAAGGTTTCTGTTTGATCTCACTGGTACAAGAGCATGTATGTTATTTTTTATCAGGAGCTTTCCATTCAGTTGATTCATTAGCCTTGCTAGTGCAAACCAAGAGTTGTAACAGTGAGCAAGGATGGTGTTGCACAAAATAAAGTTGTAGAAGTTCCTTTATTTCCTTGCAGACAAAAGCTGGTTGAAATTTCTCTCTCAATTTAGGAAAGATTCATATTTTCCCTCAGTGGATCATAATAGGGAAAAAGCAGAGGAATAGCCTTGTCTATATCCAGATTTATTATCTAGAGTAATTTTATAGATTTGCCATTTCAACTACCCCGGCCTACTTTTCTACCAATTCCTTGTCTTGTTAACTTTGTTTCCAAGCGGCACTTCCTTTCTCCTGGTCAGAGATACCTTGTGTCCCTGACAAAAGAATGTCCATATTTCACACTCTGTCCTGTTTTCTTAGTCTGTTTTTTAAACAACCAACCAACTAGCCATTTGCCCTGGATCCCTGAAAAAAGTTACCAGCTTAGCCAGAGACACTGACAGCAAGTGGCTGTGCACCTCAAGAACTAGCTCCTACAAGGCCTGTTGGATGTTGCAGCCCTTCTCCCACACAATCAAACCCATAGAGAGAAAAAGATACTCTGTGCCTGGACAGCGTGGGGAGTGGCAAACCTAAGCAGATTGGTTGTATTGCCACCACCAGCAAGTTGCTATTCTCCTTGCACATACACTGATGCAAATGAGGAGTATCCTCATTGAAATAAATGGAGTGAATCCAGTGTGGAACAGGTGTCAGTTCAACCATCTGGAAAAAAAATTACATCACATCACCTGCCTCACAAGGGCAGCAAAATTAAAGCTTGATGCTTCATTAAAATGCTATGTTTACTCCAAGGTTATTCTGCCTTTGTGGATGTAAACCTGCGTGCACGGTCTTCAGGGAAGAAAGCCTGCCAGAGAGAGCGGTTGAGAGAGAGCAAAGTGCCCTTAACCTCCCATGTACAAGGGGTAGAGGGACAAGTGGAAGGGCCTCCACAGCCCAAAAAGTGGATGGCACTGGCTTGTGAAGGTGATGTGGTCAGCATTATCAGGAAAAAAAATGATTCAGCACATCCGCTTGTCAGATGCAGTCAGAAGGGTTCCCTGGGAGTCACTAGCAGAAACTAAAGATGCCCCCTGCTGGAAATTCCAAGAGATCTGGGCCTCACCTGCCTACAGGAGAACACTGCCCTGTATCCTGGCCCTTGCTGCCAGGCAGAATGAGTTAGGCCCAACATTTGAAAAATTCTATGAGATGCTGGGATGACGGAGTGTGATAATTAGTGGAGTCATGTGTGTGCCTCAATTCATTCCCTGGTTCCTTTGGCTTTCTCAGAAATTCTTTGTAATGTTATCAGTGAGGTTGTATTTGGGGCTTATTTTAGGATTAAACACATTTTTTTACATTACTCAGAAGGGACTGTGTCGTGATTACTCTGGGTACTTCACGGAATACAAGTGTTTCAGAACCTAGAAGCACATTGTTTACTATTCAACAGGCCCCTTGTATATCATCTCCTTCGTAAATATGTGACTCATTCATCCCACATCAGTATACAACCATAAACAGCAGAGGTTTAATCACTTGAGAGAAGGCCATGTTGATGTGTGAGCGATGAATGCATGTCTCTAGATATTAAATCATTAAGCCGAGAAACAATCCAAACTTCATAACCAAGTAAAAAAGCGTCTTTGTTTCAGGGAATTTAATTTTAGCAAGACCAGCCTTGCAATTTTAAGCTAAAAAAGAATAGTCCCTGCTGAGATTTTTGAATTCTTCTTTTAAAAACAAACACATATTATGATAACTATTAACCAATCCTTTTTGTTCCTGTTTTAATATCCTTTTAACAGCCAAAAAAACATTCATTGTGATGCAGGCTGCTTCCAGTCAAAATGTTCCTGACAGATCATAAGTAATACATAGAAAGAGACAGTTTTAGTGCAATTTCCCACAGACACTTCTACAGGAATTGTGTTTCTAGGGAGCAATAAAACCACAGGGAGGTTTTGCAGTATAATAAAGCTTGGCTGTTTAACTGAGCTTGCAGTTACTTGGCCACTGCATGTTCTTACTCAGTGGTTGGGGACTGAATTAAAAAATAACTAGCCTTTCACCTTTTGGGACCTTGAGCTAAATCGAGTTAGAATATTTTCAGTGAAACCAATATGGTGGTCTGAGCTTTGGCAGAGTTATATAGAACCTAGGGTCACATGTTGCCCCATGCACTCATATAAGTTCCCACTGACACCACTGTAGCTCTGCAGCAAGTCAGATGCAGTATCGGTGACTCCATAGTTACAATTACATTGAGATTAGCACTGAATGCAGGATTAAAATCTCTCTAGTTCCCACTGTCATGGCAGAATTTAGGTTCCAGATTTAGTTTCCACAAGAGCTTTCCAGAGGACAACTGAACTTTCTATGGATGAAATACTTATGATCTCTTCCAAAGGAAACAGTTTTAAATGACCCTTGTTTTAATTTGACTTTAGCAGTGCCACTTTTTTGGCCTCCCATCAGCTATAGCAGTCACCTAAAACTGAGCACTTCATATACGTACACATTGTCATAAGAATCCAGATATGTGGCACTTTTCAAATTTTTAAACAAAGACAGTAAACATTATTCCCTTTTATTCACCTCGCTAATCTAGTTCTGCAAAGAAAAGACAAACTGTCAAGCTCCACCGGTTACTTCCATTTGCCTCTCACATTCACTACCCCTTTTACCATATTATTACTCTCTCCTGGCTACACCTCTGACCAGACCCCAACTCTACCTGCCTGTGTTCCTTCCTCTCACCTTCCAAACTTCCTTGTAATGTAACACTCTTCAGTAGCAGGAGTTCCAGTCTGAAAGTTTTGGTTTCATTTGACCAGGGTTCACAGGGGATTCACTAGAGGGAGAAGTTATCTTCATAGCAAATCTTCAAGCTCTGCTTCTCAGGAAAGTATGGCAGTACATCTCTCGCTCTTTACACCCTCTGCTGGGAGAGAGCAGGGGGGAGAGTTGGAGTGAAAGAAAGTTTTCTGAGAAGCTGAGCTTGCAGCTTCACTTATGGAGGCAGCTTCTCTATCTAATGACCCTCCTGAGTTCCAGGTACACCAGTGTTGGCCTCCCTGAGCTGCAGTTTATCTTGTCTGGTAGGTGGGTGGTGAAACTAATGGGGGAACAGGGAGAGCCAAGATATACAAAGGCTACAGAGCAGTGCTGGGGACAAATGAGTAGCAATGCCACAATGTCATCAGGAAGCCCCTCTCACTGAAGATGGGAGTTCTCCTAAAAGCTGTATAATATTTTTCACTGAACTGAGCACAGCCAGTGACAATGCAATCATTTTCCTGAGCAATATAAGGCCCCGATTCTGCAGTCAGTGAGTCTCTATGCAGTCACAATGGTCTGCAAACAGGCATTCAATTGCAAGACTGGGGCCTAAATAATTAGTTAACCTGTGCCTTAGACCTCAGGAGCATTTACCTGGATGGAGGTATCAACAGACATCTACTGACTCATCACACAATTGTTATCAGCCATTCATGAGCCTGTGTTTTCTTATTACACTGTTTGTAATAAAAGTTAATGCTGACTTCATGCCTGCACTTTCTAAGCAAAATATGTTTTAATTAAAATTGTGGGCTATGATAGGTTAAACCACAAAATCTCTCTAAAGAAGGGCTGCAATTTCATCTTCTTCAAGCTTTGCTATAATTGTAGGAAAATTATTACTGGTGTCTCAGTATTATAGGTTCCAAAAAACCTCCATTGCTTGGATAGAGTAGACAAGAGTTAGGAAAATAACCAACTATTATAATGAAATTATACTGAACAGTGGCTCATCTTCATTATTATCTATTTGCCAAATGCTGAACTGTAGCCTGTTGGAGTGGTTTCACTTTAAATAAGATATAATTGAGTTTTAAAAGGTTCAGAGGAGGGCAGTAAAAAATGTCAGCTGTACAGCAGAATTTGCATTGCAAAGGTTAGAGATAATTAAGCAGGGATGGGGATCTGAGGAGGATGTGAAATTATAAATGGCAAAGTGAAATCCAGTCAGTTCCTCCTTTTTGGCCAGTCCTATAATGTGAGAACACAGGCTCATTAGATTAGATTAATAACTGGTACATATAATTTTAGAGCAATATAAAAGGAAATGTTACTTACCAGTGGGTTGCATATCCACAGACTGTCAGAACATCAAATTCTCTAATTTTTTAAAAGAGCTGGAAGATTTTACAACCTGCAATAACATTTGTAATTATATATGCTAGGACAAGGGGCATTTTTATAAAAGATCTGAATTACACCGTGAGCTGAACACTATCAGACCTGGACTGTCTGGTCTCTATTGGCAGGGATTTCTACATCTGGGATCCCCCAACCAAGAATGCTCTGTTCCCAGTGCTTGATAGTCAGAATCTGGGTCTATCCAGCTGCAACATTCCTCTCTGGAACATTTTTATCTTCAGGGAGACTATGGAAGGTAAAGCAAGAGCAAGCCCATTTCTTAGTAACAGGGCATCTCCAAAAGCTCAGAGATTGAGGCTGGGATAGGCACCTAAAATTTGGGTGGTCATCTGAATATATTTATTTAACCTAGAAATCAAACTGAAAATCTCATGCTTTCTTAAGAGATTATTGCCACTTTTTCTTCCAGGTTGAGTCAGATATGCAAGAACATTCTCTTTCATGGTATCTGCTTCCAGGCCCAGCTGAACACAGGAAAATACAGAGATGCACAAAATTGGAAAAGATAAAAGTTGTTCACCCTCTCCAACTTAACTAACTTTTTTCAAATCCCACCAAAGTTTTGGTGAGTTCAGGTTTGTGGAGAAGGTAGGAGTCTAGTTCTTAATATTTCTGAATTGAAACTCCTTCTTCTTTCAGAAAAATTATCCAGTGTTATTGAGCCAGATCCTCAGCTGGTATAAATCAGCTCATCTCTGTTGACTTCAGTGGGAACCCAAACTCTTGACTTCAGTGGAGCTACGTGGATTTACACCAGCTAAGGTCCTGGACCATTACTTCAGACAGTTAAATGCTGATCGTGCTTCACCTATTTCCCTAGACTCAGACAGAGCCATTTGAGCTTCTATCCTACTCTTCTTAGGGTTCCCATAATCCAGCAGGGAAGCAGGCAACAGAACAACCAGAGTCTCTCTCTCATCCTTACCTCTCTATGGAGCTATTGAGCAGTTGCAACAGAGAATAGAGAGCAGCTCCCAGGAGCATTCCCATCTCAGATCACAGCTGCTCCTAGGGCTGAAGGAGAACAATGAGGAGACAGCTGGGGAGAAAACACTCCCAAACCACCCTTCTATATATTTGACCTGACTCAAACAGCTCTGTTTGCAGGGTGTAACTGTTACACAATGCCCCGGGTGCATCATTAACAATGGGGATTGAACCTGGAACTTCTGGATTGTAAAAGCATAAGTCTCTACAGCCTGATTGAAAAGACCCTTTTGTGCTAGCCAAGGCTATAGCAGGCTCAACCTCCTCCCTATGTGGCCCAGCCACCACTATGGGGGGACAGAACACCACACTGGGAAGGTGTGGGTTACACAAGTGAGAGAACATGCTTCCTATCCATAACCAAATAGATACTTTCTTATTAGCATAGTGGCTCTTATAGGCTACACCTTAGAGACTCAAGGGACTCCACTGACCTAATTTATCTAATCTTTGATGGCGCCAATCACCATACTATGTGAGTACCCAAATCTCTGAACAGCTTGGGGGACTCAAATTCAGATAATCAGATTGGGAAAAGTATAGACAGTCAAGAGAGAGGGAGATATACTTGTACTTTGTTAGATAGGGCAATTCAGATACTGGAGATATGGAAAATTAGGAATCTACTGTATTTTTTTCACACCTTGTACCACAGCCTTGTTTTTATACACCTTCAGGTGTTCACTGCTTTCTTTGACTGAATGTTAATGGTACAAGAGAGTCATTGATGGCAAATTGAAATAAATGGTTAATTTAAACACTATCTCTTTTGAATATCCATACTATTAGGAAAGCTCCTTAAGCTGCCATGTGTTAATGTAATGCATTTGCCATTCATAAACTTTCAGCTTGGGCATCATTGGATGTAAATTATTCAGTTCTGCATATGCACACTAGCATGTGTGTTCCAATTTGAGATGTCATAGGACTACACATGATGTGTATAGGTGTATAAAAGTCTCAAATGTTTGGGTCAAATAAGCACCCAAACTTTGGGTACTTTGATGAAGCCTACTCACATAGTTCAGCGCTTTTGGTTCCGTTCTCATCCAGAACCCAGAAACGCACAAGAAAAATTAGTGAAAAAAGTTAATTGAACTCTTCAGAGCTTATAAAAGGAAATGATGAAACAATCTGAGTAAAAGATAACGATTTGGGTTGATTTTTATTCAACAAATCCATAAAGATTTTGAAACAACTGAAATGATCGAGTGGGTGAATAAAACACAATATACAAAACCCACTTGATTGCTTTTTTTCCTGGTAGAATTACACTTAAAACACAAAGTAAAGCATTAAAAAGTACAATATCTAAAACCTTGAAAAAATAATTCAAATCCATAAAAACTGTTTCCTGGCATAATGGATAGGTAGGCTTGGCAGCATTCAAGATTCTCTCTCTAATTTCAAGATTTAATATTTGTTTTTAAGCATTTTTAAAATGTTTTGTATAGGTTTACATTTTCACAGTTGTACAAAAATATGGGAGTGACAGGGTAATCTCCAGGGCTAGCTTTACTATGAGGTAAATTGAAGCAGCTGCGTAAGGTGCCAGACTGTGGGAAGGCGGGGCGGAGGGCGAGGGATGGGGCATCACTAGGACCCATAGTGTAGAAAATTGTGTCTGCTGCTGGTGCATATGAATTCTCTCTGCTCTAGATGCACAGAGATGGTGGAGTGCTGTGCTGGAGGAAGGAGGGCACAAGAGACATAACAGGCAGGCAGGAGAAAAGATGAGAGGGAATAACAGAAAGCAGCAGGAGCTTCAGGGAGAGAGAGGAGGAGGAGCCTCTTATGTACCTCTCTAGCACCCCCAGAAGCCTGGACTGATTAACACCAGCTTCTCAGGGAGCTTCCTGTTTCCTGCTGCTTCCCTGAACCCATTTGAGGAGAACAGACAGTCAACTGAAGTAGTAGGAGCCAGTTAGGCCCTTAAGACGCTGATATCTTCCCTCACTCAGGCCCTGCTACCAGCCTGCTTATTTGTCCCCTTCAACTGAGTGTTGAGAGCCACTATAGCTGTCACAGAACAGCAGTCATGAATGAAAGAAAAAAATGCCCCTGGGGCAGAATTCAGAAAAACCAAGCAAGCAAAGGAAGCTTTTCTATCTAAGCAGGAAGGAGGTCTCCTGAGATACATAGACACAAATGTTCACGGTGAGCCTTACGGCCCCAGTGAGGATGTGAGTGGTGAGGCGATGCCTGATCTTCCAGTTAGTCAGAGTGCAGGTGACCTGGCAGCTACTGCAGCATCCATATCTCCATCCCAAATGGATGTAACCATGAACATTCATGAAGAAAAGTGTAGATCAGAGAAGAGTGTGGTGGAGGTGCAAGAAACAGCTGCTGCTGAGTTTAGTTCCTTAATTCTAGATGATACAGGACTGTGGACCCACTTGAACAGTAGCCTGAGGGACTTCCTCGTACTGCATGGGCCACAGCAAGCGAAAAACTTTATGTTCCCCAAAGACAATAAAAATAGAAGTTCCCATCCAACACATTACTGGCGTGAAATCCCCAATGGTGACAAAGTGGAGAGGCCATGGCTTATGTACTCAAAACCCCAGAATGCTGCATACTGTTTTTGTTGCAAACTCTTCCAGTCTAATGTTCCAGCCACATTGGGTTTTACAGGAACAAAGGACTGGAAAAATCTGGCTAGAAATCTGGCATGGCATGAGAAGGCAGCAAATCACCAGAGAGCATTCCATGGATGGAAAGAGCTTGAGATGAGACTAAGGTTAAAGGCCACCATAGATGATCAGCCTCAAGAGAAGATTGCATCAGAGTCTCTTTATTGGCAAAATGTTCTGAAAAGGCTCATTGCTTTTGTGAGAATGCTTGCTACCCAAAACCTAGCACTGCGTGGCACTTCAGATCAGCTGTATGTGCCAAACAATGGAAACTTCCTTAAAATTGTGGCGCTGATGGCTGAGTTTGATGCTGAACTCCAGTAGCATCTAAGAAGAGTCACCACCCAAGAAATGTACACCCACCACTACCTTGGAAAAACAATTCAAAATGAGATCACACAGTTACTGGCAACAAAAGTCAAACAGAAGATTTTGGCAGATCTGAAGTCAGCAAGCTATTACGCTGTTATTCTGGACTGCACAGCTGACATCAGCCATACGGAACAAATGACTTGAATGGTTTGTTTTGTAACAACAAGAGAAACTAGTGAAAATGTCCCTGCAATGGTGACTGTCAGAGAGCATTTTCTAGAATTTATTGACATTGATAATACTACAGGAGCTGGTATGACAAATGTGCTTCTTAAAAAGCTGGAAGATAGGGGAATTGCGATAGCTGACATGAGAGGTCAGGGCTACGATAATGGTGCCAAAATGAGAAGAAAGAACAGAGGAGTGCAGACACAGATCCAAGAGTTAAACCCTCGAGTTTTTTTTGTCCCATGCAGTTCTCATTCATTGAACTTAGTGGTCAGTGATGCAGCATCAGCTTCTAGTGAGGCTGCTGAATTTTTTAATGTAATTCAAAACATCTATGTATTTTTCTTTGCATCAACTCATCGATGGCAAATTTTGAAGCAACATCTGGGAACATCCTCTCTGAAACTGAAACCACTGAGTGCCACATGATGGGAAAGTCGAGTGGAGACGATAAAGCCTATCAAACACCAAATTGGGATGATAGAGGATGCCATAGTTGCCCTGATGGAGGATAATGCTATGACAGGAACTTTCATGGGAGAACAGTGACAGAGGGAAATGGAATCACCAGAAACATACATAACTTCAAATTTCTGTGTGGCTTAATGTTGTGGCGTGACATACTGTTTGAAATAAATGTCATAAGCAAGAGACTGCAAGGTGTTGACCTTGATATATCTGGAGCAATGGAACAACTGGACAAAGCAAAATCAAACCTACAGTCTTGCCAGTCAGATGAGGGATTTCAAAACGTTCTGAAGAGTGCACAGAAGCTGGCAGAAGAACTTTACACTGAAGCTATTTTCCCACCCATTCTAGAATACAAGAGTCACTGAAGAAAAAGACATTTTGATTACGAGGCACAGGATAATCCCATAAGAGAGCCCAAACAACAATTCAAAGTTGAATTCTTTAACCAGGTGCTAGATTGTGCGACACAGTCAGTTGACAAACATTTCATGCAGCTCGAGGAACACAGCAGTATATTTGGGATGTTGTATGATATTCCAAAACTCCTCACTATACCTGAAGAAGACCTACACCAGCAATGCAGGGCACTAGGGACAGTGTTGACACACGATGACATGTGCGATATTGATCTGAGTTATTTAGGTGATGAACTGAAAGCCCTTTCAAGATACATTTCAGCAGGATCAACTCCAAAGGCTGTTCCAGAATATATGTGCTGTGACAAAACTCTGTTCCTGCCTCCGTGGGTCCTGCGTTTCCTGGCGGATATTGCTAGCCTCAGAGACTCACTGTGACTCTCCACATAACCCTTCTTTCCTAGAGACAACGGTCACAGTCTACTGAGCTATTTTCATCATAAGCCAGCGAGGGAGGTGAGGAGAAGTTATCCTTCCTTGCACAGTCTCTGTTGTCTCCCCGTCCCGGTGATTAATCAGGGGGAAAAGGGGGGGGGGAGCCCGGGCCCACCCTCTACTCCAGGCTCCAGCCCAGGGACCCTAATAGTATCAGCTATGGTAGCTGACCTTTTAGAAACATGACATGTACAATTCCCTGGGCTACTTCCCCCACAGCAGCCCTCACTTCCTCAAGCTCCACTTCCCCCTTACCTCAGGGCCTCCTTCCTTGTGCCAGATATGGTGTGTACTACTCAACCTCTCCAACTGCGCAACTTCTTCCCACAGCTCCTGACATGCACACCCACCTGACTGACTGGGAGGCTTTTAACTAGTTTCAGCCAGCCCCTGATTGGCTTCAGGTGTCCCAATCAACATAGCATTCTCCCTGCCTTCTGGAAAGTTCTTAATTGGCCCCAGGTGTCTTAATTAACCTGGAGCAGCTTCCATTTCACTTAACCTGGTACCAGGTTTTTGTTTAGCCTGGAGCTAATGTATCTATCTCCCACTACTTTTCTATAGCCATCTGGCCTTGCCCCATCGCATGTCCTCCCCCTCTGCTCAACACCATAGAGTTGGGCAACTTGGGACCTCAGACAGTATGCTCATGACAGACCATCAGCGTTGCCATGGTGGCATCCAGCCCTGTGCCGTATGCGGAACTGGAATGGTTGGAGGGATAAGAACCACCTGGTGACCCTTGCGTTCTTTTCCTTATTCCGCTGCATCCACTGGAGGGGTGCATGGTCCATCACAAGAGTAAATTGCCGGCCTAAGAGGCAATACCGCAGTGTCTCCATAGCCCATTTGATAGCAAGGCATTCTCTCTCAACTACTGCATATTTCTGTTCTCCTGGGAGAAGCTTTCTGCTTAGGTAGAGGATCGGGTGTTCCTCTTTTCCCACCATTTGCAACAGAACTGCTCCCAACCCCACCTCGGAAGCATCTGTTTGTAAAATAAATTCCCTGTTAAAGTCTGGGGCTGTGAGTATGGGGTCATTACAGAGGGCTGTCCGAAGGTATGTAAATGCCCCCTCTGCTGCATCGGTCCACTTTACTATGTCTGGACCTCGGGCCTTCACCAGGTCTGTTAGGGGACTTGCCCTAGTGGCGAAGTGGGGAATAAACCGTCGGTAGTAGCCTACCATGCCTAGGAATGCACGGACCTGCTTCTTTCAGGTCAGCCGGGACCAGTTTTGAATTGCCTCTAGCTTATTCGTTTGGGGCTTCACTATGCCCCTTTGCATAATATATCCCAGGTACCTAGCCTCTGCTAGCCCTATGGTGCATTTAGCGGGATTAGCAGTGAGACCAGCCCACCTTAAGGTGCACAGTACTGCCTCAACTTTCTCCAAGTGGGTTCCCCAGTCTGACGTATGGATGATGACATCATCTAGGTATGCAGCTGCATAACTAGTATGGGGGCGAGCAGCTTATCCATGAGGCACTGGAATGTGGCTGGGGCCCCATGTAGCCCAAAAGGGAGGATGGTGTACTGGAATAGCCCATCCGGGGTGGAGAATGCAGTCTTTTCTTTAGCTTCTTTGGTCAGAGGAATCTGCCAGTACCCCTTTGTCAGATCCAGTGTAGTCAAGAATCGGGCACTACCCAGTCAGTCAACCAGTTCGTCGATGCATGGTATGGGACATGCATCAAACTGGGATATTTCATTCAGTCGGCGAAAGTCATTATAGAATCTCATGGTACCGTCAGGTTTAGGCACTAGAACAATTGGACTGGACCACTGAATTCTTCAATAACCCCTAATTCTAACATTTTCTTTACTTCGCCTTGATTTCCTCTCTTTTGGCTGCTGGGATTCGGTAGAGTCTCAATGTTACCTTGGCGCCAGGGATCGTGCGGATATGGTGATAGGTCTCAGTCGTCTGCCCTGGTTTTGTAGAGAACACATCTCTGTTGCGATTAATCATGTCATCTGCCTCGATCTTTTGGATCGGCGTCAAGTCGGATGATATCCTCACTTGCTCATGTAAGCTATCCTCCTGGGGAAGGGTCTTCTGCATGACTAAGCATGCCTCTCGATCGTGCCAAGGTTTTAGAAGATTGATGTGGTAAATTTGCTCCGATTTCTGGCGGCCTGGCTGCCACACCTTATAGTTCACCTCTCCCACGGCTTCAATTATTTCATAGGGTCCCTGCCACTAGGCCAACAGTTTACTTTCTGCTGTGGGCACCAGTACCATCACCTGATCCCCTGGTTGGAACCGTCGAAGCTTCGCTTGGTGGTTATAATGGATTCGTTGGGTCTCCTGTGCTCTCTCCAAGTGTTCCCGTACAATGGGCGTAACTCAGGCTATCCGATCTCTCATCTGCAGTACATGCTCAACTATGTTCCTTCCAGGATTTGGCTCCTCTTTCCAGGCTTCTCTGGCTATATCCAATATGCTCCAAGGGTGGGGCCCATATAGTAGTTCGAATGGAGAGAAACCCGTGGAGGCTTGCGGAACCTCCTGGATGGCGAACATGAGGTAAGGTAATAGGGTATCCCAATCTTTCCCATCCTGGCTCACCACTTTCCTGATCATGGCCTTGAGGGTCCTATTGAACCTTTCCATAAGGTCATCTGTTTGCAGGTGGTATACAGAGGTCCATAGGGCTTGTACATGGAGCAATGAACAGAGATCTTTCATCAACTTGGACATGAAAGGTGTCCCTTGATTAGTCAATATCTCCTTGGGTAGCCGAACCCAGGCAAAGATCTGTACTAGCTCCTTTGCTATTGTCTTGGAAGCTGTGCTGCGCAGGGGAACAGCTTCCGGGTACCGGGTTGCATAGTCCAATACAACAAGCACATGTTTGTGGCCCCGAGCTGTCTTCTCTAGGGACCCTACCAGATCCATGGCTATCCGTTCGAAAGGAACCTCTATTATTGGAAGAGGTATCAAAGGAGCCTGCAAGTGCGGGCGAGGGCTATGTAACTGACACTCCGGACAAGAGGTGCAGTATCGCCGGACATCTTCATGTACTCCTGGCCAGAAGAACCTCCGCAGGATCCGTGCCTGGGTTTTCTCTACCCCTAGGTGTCCTCCAAACAGGTGACTGTGGGCGAGACTCAATATGGCTTTTTGATATTTTCGTGGCACCAGAAGTTGTTGCATCTCTTGCTCCTGCATTTGCACCACGCGGTACAGGAGATCTTTCTTCACTATAAAGTAAGGTCCAGGACCCCGGACCTTCCCATCCACGGGTATCCCATCGATCTCAGCCACCTCTTTCCTGGCGTTATCATATCTGGGGTCCTCCGCCTGGTCCCTCCCAAAAGTCTCTCTCCTGGGACTAACCTGCCCAAGCTCCCAGGGGCCAGTTTTTGCTTCTTCCAATGGCTCGCCGCCATCATGGCTGGGGGCAGCTTCTAGCTCACCTTCTGTGTTGGGAGTTTCTCTGTTGGCTGCTCATGTCCATCTGCCTACTAGGGAGGTCTTCTGGCCCTGGGTCAGGATCTGGGTTCCCAAGGCCTTCGTGGCCTTCCTCTCTTTTTTTGTCTTCCGGGTCTTTTGAGGGGCTGAGAACAGATCCTGAGAAATTTCAGCGAACATCGGGGGCAGTCCTCAGGGTCCCCACCTCCCTCCAGCCTGTCCGGGGGGGAGTAAATTATCAAACTCTGGATAGTCCCTCCCAATGACTACAGGATATGGGAGTTTAGGAACTACGCCCACGGTCACCTCAATGGGGTTTCCCTGAACCTCTAACTCCACTGAGATGGTGGGATAATGGCTCACGGCCCCATGCACGCACGTCACTGCTATACGTTTGGCTTGTAGCAGTTGACTATTTTTTACCAGCTTACCCGATATGAGGGTGATAGCACTCCCAGAGTCCACAAGCACTGTAGTCTCTGCTCCATTTATCCTCACTGGCCTGGTGTAATTATGCAGGGCTAATGCAACCCCTGCGAGGTGGATAAGGGAGCATGGGACCTCCCAATCCCCCAAGTTACATTGCATTGGCTCCTCAGTGCTGGGACACTGTGCTGCTATGTGTCCCCACTCCGCACATGCATAACATCTATAATTGCTTTTAATCACTCCCCTATCCCAGGGGTTAGGGGGTTTAGTCCCGGGGTACCCCCACTCAGGCCAATCCCTTCCTTCTGGGGTCCCCGCTGGTTTTCGTCCCCCCCTTCTTCCACCTAGGACTCCCCGGGGGTTTGGCTGCCCAACCTTCCAGGGTTGGGGTCGGGTGCTTGCTTCGAAAGGGGCCTTCCTTGGGTAGTCGGGTCAGTTCCCTGGCTGTCATCCATCTTTCTACCAGTGTGATCATCTCATTGTATGTGGACGGATCATTCTGGCCTACCCATTTGCAGAGATCTGGCGGCAGTCCCTGCATGTAATGATCTATGACCAGGGTCTCCAAAATGTCCTCCAGCCTGCACGCCTCGGGCTGTAACCACTTCCGTGCGAGGTGTATGAGGTCGAATAGCTGGGACCTCGGGGGTTTGTTCTCCTGGTATTTCCACTCATAGAACCTCTGGGCCCTTACCGCTGCCATTACCCCTGATCGTGCTAGGATCTCTGCCTTCAGACGGGTATAGTCAGTGGCATCCGTAGCAGGCAAGACAAAGTAGGCCTTCTGGGCCTCTCCACACAAAAAAGGGGCGAGAATGCTGGCCTACTGCTCCTGGGGCCACGTCTCACGCTGAGCACTCCTTTCGAATGAGAGGAGATATGCCTCTATGTCATCTCTCGACGTCATCTTTGGCAGACAACCAGTGGCCCTCAGGGTTCATGTCCGGACCCCCGGGCCTGGGTGGTGAGGATCTTCAGCTGGTCCACCACCTCTCTCAAGAGAGCATGATCTTGGGTCACCTGGCTCATCAATAATTGATTGTTTTCCTGCTGTAGCTGCATAGACTCCGGTTGTGCCATTGTCAGAACCCGGGTGGCCTCCTGCTGGGCTGCCGTGGCTTGTACCAGAGCTCTTACCACCTCCTCCATTGTGGTACAAAGCAAACAAACAAACAAAAAAAAAAATCCAAACCCCCCCAGTGCACTTTTTTTTTTAAAAAAAAAACCTCTTTCTTCCGCCACGCTGTGAACAAATTCCCGCTTCTGACACCAGTTGTGAAAAAGCTCTGTCCTTGCCTCCGTGGGTCCCGTGTTTCCTGGTGGATTTCACTAGCCTCAGAGGCTCACTGTGACCCTCCACATAACCCTTCTTTCCTAGAGACAAGGGTCACAGTCTACTGAGCTATTTTCATCATAAGCCAGCGAGGGAGGTGAGGAGAAGTTATCCTTCCTTGCACAGTCTCTGTTGTCTCCCAGTCTCAGTGATTAATCAGGGGGCAAAGGTGGGGGGGAGCCCGGGCCCACCCTCTACTCCAGGCTCCAGCCCAGGGACCCTAATAGTATCAGCTACGGTAGCTGACCTTTTAGAAACATGACATGTATAATGCCCTGGGCTACTTCCTCCACAGCAGCCCTCACTTCCTCAAGCTCCACTTCCCCCTTACCTCAGGGCCTCCTTCCTTGTGCCTGATATGGTGTGTATTACTCAGCCTCTCCAACCGCGCAACTTCTTCCCACAGCTCCTGACATGCACACCCACCTGACTGACTGGGAGGCTTTTAACTAGTTTCAGCCAGCCCCAATTGGCTTCAGGTGTCCCAATCAACATAGCATTCTCCCTGCCTTCTAGAAAGTTCTTAATTGGCCCCAGGTGTCTTAATTAACCTGGAGCAGCTTCCATTTCACCTAACCTGGTACCAGGGATTTGTTTAGCCTGGAGCTAATATATCTATCTCCCACTACTTTTCTACAGCCATCTGGCCTTGCCCCGTCACAGTGCACAAATAAGATGACCACCCTCTTTCCAAATGCTTTTGTTGCTCTGCACATACTTCTACCACTTCCTATAACAGTTGCCAGTGGAGAACGCAGTTTCTCCAAGCTGATGTTAATAAAAACACATCTGCACTCCACAATGACATGGGAGAGGCTGTTCGGCCTTTCAAGCATCTCAATAGAGCATGAGCTGGCCCAGACTGTGGACCTTCAGCAGGAAGCAGTTCAAATCTTTGCAACCAAGAAGGCACAGAAAGCACCACTTGGATTATTCAAACAGATAAAAATGCCAGTGTTTACTATTCAGACAAGAAAAGTTACATTTGCTGTTCCAGCGTTTGAAAGTTAAGTGTTCCTTAAAATTTTTGAACAAGGCATTTTAAGTTGTTAGTTCTCCTTTATTGGGGTATGTAGCAGAGCAGTACCATGAGAGGAGTAGAACAGGAAGAATGCAGAATTGAGACCTTTCAAAGTTTTGGCCCAAGCGAGGGGAAATGGGGGGGTCATTTGAGTTCCCCACCTGAGGTGCCAAAATGTTGTGGGCTAGCCCTGGTGCACTCACCTCTCATGAGCACCGTCTATCACCAGGATGCAATCCTGCACTCTTTTTCTCTGCTCCCAGCATCCCATCGGTTGTTGCCTTCGTCAAGCGGGTCTTCAATGGATCAGCCCTCTGGCTAAGTCTAAAATGGACAAACCCCTTCCAGGGTAACAAAGGTCCAACGAGGAGTATCGCTGTGTCCTTGTTAGTGTCTGCAGCCCTGTCTCTGAGCACAGCTCTCAGCCGCTTCTGGGCTGACTTTAAGTCTGTCTCTGCCCTATTATGGAGAACTGCCATAAGGAGAACTCTTTCTCTTTATCAGTTCCCTGGTGTCCCAGTTCTCCAGCCAGTCACTCCTTTTCTGAGGTGGGTTGCAGTAGAACTCCAGCAAGGGGTCTCAACGGGCCTAGTATACCCCGTCACAATGGGGTTGTAAGCTTTTTTTTTTTTCAATTTTTATTGTTTTAATTTTCACAGTTGTGGGAAATTATGGAAGATCGGAGAATAATTATTTAATGGCAGTAGATGTGAACATTTTAAAAATTAAAGCTTTATAACCATTAAAACACAAATTGTTAATATCATGTGTCAAAATTTAGAAAGTAAATAGCCTTACATCAAATGCTAATAAGTTCTCAACAGCATTATTCTCACTTTGCCTATATGTCAGTTTTGATTATTATTGATGGAAATATTTTTTCCATCTGTGCGTGTGTACTGAGAAGTCAACGTTTATTGACATTTATCAGTAAAAATCTAATCTTTCAAAACCTATGGATAGGGGACTGGACTGGGATTCAGAGACTTAGGTGCTATTCCCAGCTCAACCACCAGATTTCTGCATGACCTTTAGCAAGTCAACTCACATCTGCGTATCTCAGTTTCCCCAGCTGTAAAATACACTCCTTTGAAAAGCACTTAGATTTATGGAGGAAAATCACTTCAGTAGAACCTCAGTGTTAGAAGTACCTAGGGAATGGAGGTTGTTGGGAACTCTGAAATGTTTGGAACTCTGAACAAACCATTATGGTTGTTCTTTCAAAAGTTTACAACTGAACATTGACTTAATGCAGCTTTGAAACTTTACTATGCAGAAGAAAAAATGCTGCTTTTTTAGTAGTTTATGTTTAATGCAATACTGTACTGTATTTTTTTGGGGGTGGGGGGGTTGGTCTCTGTTGCTGCCTGAGTGTGTACTTCCGGTTCCAAATGAGTTGTGTGGTTGACTGGTAAGTTCGTAACTCTGGTGTTCATAACTCTGAGGTTCTACTGTACACAAGAGCTAGGTATTAAATGTGGTTATAGAAAACTGAGTTTGTTGCCAAAAACAGAGTATGGGTGAAAGTGGCCAAAGAGCAGAGTTGTCTGGAAGTGCCTACTGGGGTACTAAAATATTAATGGTAGGCCCAGTCTTTATCTAATATCTGCATTAATTATCTGGGAGTCAGAGTAAACATCATGCATCATTCTTAATTGGAAGGACTTGTGAACACCAATAGGGACAGAGAAATAGAATGAAAGGGCCTAGAAATATATTCAAAAAATAAGAGAATAAGATTCAGCTTGGAAAAATGTAAGATATAGTAGGGGGCAAATAACTTGAAACACACACATTCAATAGAAAGGAGAAATCTGGAAAGAAGTAATGTTGAAAAAGACCTAGGGTGTGATAGCAGATAGCAAATTAGGCATAAATGTTCAATGTAATAGGACTGCAAAAAAGGCCAATGCAGTTTTGGGCTACATGCACAAAATCATCATATAATAATGCAGGGAGGTAGCTAGCCTCTCTATGCACAGTCCTGCTGTGTCAGCACCAGGAATATTAGGCCCGATCATCATCGTGATTATGCCAGTTTACACCAGATGAGGATTTTGTTAATTTTAGGGCATATTGTCAGCAAAATTGACATATTGGAAGGAGTTCTGAGAAACAATAGGTAGGGCTAGGGGCTGAAGGGATGAACATCTGAGAAAAAAATAAATAATCCTGAAGGGCATAATACAGTGAGAACTCAAAACAGGGTTTAACTGGTGTTATTGGTTTTGCCCTACTCTCTGTACAGAGGTGAGTTTCCTTTGAGAAAAAAAAAACAAAAAACAAAACAAGAATTCTAAGCATTATGATTGAAGTTATTGACCAAGCATCCTTGATTTTTTTGTGCAAACTGTGCAAAAACATGAAGAAACTCTAAATGAAATAGATCATAATTTGTATTTGCTCATACAATTTCCTGTTTTGTACAGAGAAAACATGTGTTTTCACATATAATCGTAAGCTTCCCATTTCTGACTGTGCAGACATTTCCTCAATTCACATATGCAATTGCACATTGTATGTAGTCAACTCTTGGAAAACGGACAGTGGAAAAAAGACGGAAAAAGAACGAGAAAAGACAACCTTAAATTAGAGAAAGAAAGAAGAGAAAAAGGAATGAAGATGAAGGAAAGGAAAAACCTAAAATGCAAAGCAGAGTAATTGTCAAAATGTTTTGCCACATTTTTTTCCAAATTTGAAAAACATTGTTTTCAAACTTGAAAAACAGAGTTAAAATCTGTTAACCACAATAGGGGGGCAGGAGAACTTTACACCATTCACCTTCTATAAAATCAGATATAGACAGGAAAATAGAATATTTTTTTAGGGTTGTCTGCTAAGGGAAGGAGTAGAGGTGGCCTCTGGATTGGTGGTAAGCACAGCTCTAGTTCCTCTGCTAAAAGCAAAAGGATAGCTCTCCTTCTTTAGTGTCTCCTTAGCTTGAGGGAGCTCAGTTTCCTCTCTCATCCTCTCCAGCTGGTGAAGTGAATCCTAGAATCATAGAACAGAAAAATGGCCATACTGGGTCAGACCAATGGTCCATTTAGTCCAGTATCCTGTCTTCCAACAGCAGCCAATGCCAAGTTCCCCAGAGGAAATGAACAGAACAGGTAATCGTCAGTGATCCATCCCCTGTCGCCCATTCCCAGCTTCTGGCAAACAGAGGCTATGGACACTTCAGAGCATGGTTTTGCATCCCTACCCATCCTGTCTAATAGCCAGGGATGGACCTATCCTGCATTAACTTATCTAGGGGGTTTTTTGTTTGTTTTTTTTTAATTCTATTATAGTCTTGGCCTTCACAATATCCTCTGGCAAACAGTTCCACAATGTCAACAGTCATTAAATAATTATTGTCTGGCACCTCACCCCCCTCTCCTGACAATTTTCGGCAACTGTTAACATTTAAATCGATAAAAATAAAAGTAAATGCTTAAAACCCATAATTTTGCACAACTGTGAAAATTTAAATGGATACAAATCTTAAAAAATGCTTCAAAATAAATATTGATATTATCCTACAAAATTATAAAAACTGAATTCTGCCAAGCCTAACTATACACTAGGACAGGGGTCAGCAACCTTTGGCACGCAGTCCATCAGGGTAATCCGCTGGTGGGCCATGAGACATTTTGTTTACATTAACCGTTTGTAGACATGCCCCCCCCGCAGCTCCCAGTGGCTGCGGTTCCTAGACATTCCCTAATTTACTTACATTTCTGGGGTTTCAGATAAGCAATCTCTAGGTATGATCTGATGGTTTTTCATACCTGGCTTAAAGCTTTTCACAGCATAACTGCTCCCAGTTTCCCACTTTCCCAGAGAACACCACCACCACCACAGACAAGGGTAAGTTTTTTCCCAATTTTAAATGTTCTAGCCCTCCCATTGGCTCTTTTGGTCAGGTGCCCACTCATTTCCTTTTACCTGTGGGCTTGTTAACCCTTTACAGGTAAAGCAATTAGAGAACCACCACCAAGAGGGATTCCATAGCCAACTGGCTGGCTGGGTGTCCACAAAAGAGAGTATCCCCCCCCCTCACTTATCACAAATGGAAATGTCAGATATCTAAAAGGAGGAATGATATTCTATGATAGTGCTGAAATAGGAGAGCATGGCTGTAAGAGGTCATTAATATTTTATGTTACACTAACTCAGAAATTCAGGAACCAAAACTTTACCTTGAAATACAACTGCTCAAATTCAAGAAAAATATTGAAAACATAATTAGTTTCGTTTAGTTTCTTTTTTTCTGAAAGAAATTACTATGGGGGTAGATTCTGACACCCTTACTCATGCCAAATAGTACTTCACTCCACGAGTAGTCTTATTCAATGGGACCATTCATGGAATAAAGACCCAAATCAGGAAAACATCCCTGTTTACTAAATCAATAAGATTTAAGCACATGCCTGAATTTAAGCATATGGAGAAGTGCTTTTCTGAATCAGAGCCAAAAGGTACTAGTTGGCTTACAGAAGGGTTGGAAGGGACCTGGAAAGGTCATAAAGTCCAGCCTCCCTGCACTGAGGCAGGACCAAGTAAATGTACACCGTCCCTGACAGGTGTTTGTTCAATTTGTTTTAAAAAGCTTTCAGTGGTAGGGACTCCATAACCTCCCTTGGAAGTCTATTTCAGAGCTTAACTACTCATATAGTTAGAAAGTTTTTCCTAATTTCTAACCTACATCTCACTTGCTGCAAATTAAGCCCATTACTTCTTGTTCTAACTTCAGGGGACATGGAGAACAGTTGATCACAGTCCTCTTTATAACAGCCCTTATCATATTTGAAGACTGTCATCAGGTCCCCACCTCAGTGTTTTTTTTCTCCAGACTAAAGATACCCATTTTTTTTAACCTGTCCTCATAGGTCATGTTTTATAAATCTTTCATCTTTTTGTTGCTCTTCTCTGGACTCTCTTCAGGTGTGTCTACATCTTTCCTAAAGTGTGGTGATGAGAATTGGACACAGTAAGCCTCACCATTGCCAAGTAGAATACAACCCAGAATGATATTTGTTTTATTTATTTTTTATAGGATGGGGAATCTGAAATAGGAGTACCAGGAGGTCCATGACTGAGGATTTCTCTTAGCCTTCTGCAAACGTGTTTCCATGTGGGAGAGCAGCAATAAAACATGAGCAGCAATGACAGGTTGTCTCAGCTGGGAATCCCCTATTCAACCTGTTCTCCCTAAAGAGGGATCTGCTCCCAGCTCCTGTTCCATATCCTGCATGGAACAGAGAAGAACAGGAACAACACCCAGTTGCCTCTTTCACTTTACAAAGAGAGGGAAGGAAGATCAGGTTATACTTCCCAACAAGGGAAAAGAGATACCAACCTCCCCTCCTCCCACACACATACCCTCTCTCATCTGGATGGTTAAATTATACAGGAGACCTAAATTCTTCATAACATCTGAAACATTTTGAAATATCACTGTTTTGAAATGGAAGAAATGTTGTAGGGCATTTAAAAATTTTCTGGGGACAAGCCCCCAGAACCTCAAACTGTATTACTTTTACAGTCATACAAATTTCACACATTGGTATATACTGGGGTGGGGAAGTTCCAGAGACCTTCACATCCTAGCACGCAGATGCACACCTTGGCTAGATACCTGCATGAGGACACAATGTTTGGATACAATCCTTCTCTTGTCCCCTTTCCCATGTCCTTGCTATGTCCCACATCCACAAGCTGATCCAACCCTGAATCACCACATAATGTCAAGATCTATGATGACTGGCACTTTACTCTTGTAAGCGCCCCTTCTTCCCTTGATCTACTTTAACCATTGCTCTGGCAGGCAGCCAGATTTGGCACTACTGCCAGAGGTAAGAGTGGGGCTGCTAAGCTGCAGGAAGCACTAGTTTCTCCTGCAGCTCAATATACAATGTTGCATGTGTGTAACTAAGGGCAAAATCTGATTTCTTTCTGGTTATTGCTCTTTGGAACTACTCTTGTTCCATGCCAAGTTCTGTACAGAAGCCCCTCTGATTGATATTAGATACATTAAGATGTTGATCTTTAAAAAGCAAGTGCAATTAAACAATCCAGCCACCCACACATCAGTCACTAATTCTAGGCTAGGAGAGGCAGGAACCAGAGGGTATATTCTAACAAATATTATTAATGAGGAAAGAGAGTTAGCTCCAGCTACAGAGTGCTTAGTACATCTGCTAATCCTGCTTACAAGTCTATTATGATTAACAGCAAAGACTAAAATCTGTTGCAGTCAGGCTAGAGTCCTAGGGCCTGATCTGAAGATACAGCGCAGCCACTTTGTGATGTATTGCCAGCAGAATATGGTCATACAGCTGGTAAAAAAAAAAAGCCCAGAGGGATCACCCAGTGCAAGGGAGATTTTCTGGTGGCATAAAGCCAGAACAGATGCCAGTTCTTTTCCCTAATATCAGCAGGGCTAGAGCAAAGGAATCTTGGCCAGGATACTGCATTGATCACTATTATGGTTGGGTTTGTCCTAATTATGCCTGGGGAATGGCCCTGTATAGAGTGTCTCAGGCTCAGGGAAGTACACAGGTAATCTTTGTTCCACCTATAGACACAGAGCTCAACTTGTACTATATACTCCTGAGCTGTAGCTGAAGACCTAGCCCTTAGACTCTAGTCAGCATATGTTGGTATTAGGCTACGAGGTCAATTCTCTCTATTCCCTGCACATCCTTATTAGAGATGGGCTCAGGTTGCAAAATGTGGATCCAAACTTCTCTGCTGTTTAGATCCAGGTTCTCAGCTTTCCCTTTTGAAGAGACAGGAAATATTGGTGAAATAGATCCATAGGTCAATCACCTTTTAAGCACCTTATTTTATCCAACCCCCCTATCAGTACTTTTTAAAAATCTGGCCCTGAGTGCCTCCTCCTCCCCATTGACATCAACGGAAGCTTATTACCATTGACTTCAACAGGGCTTGATCCCGTAATCAAGTGTTTACATGGGAACTAAGCTCCTGAAAACTTGGCCTCACAAGACTGATTGTTCCTCCTTCACAGGCCTTTGAAGGAGTTCCTAATCTAATCTATTGGATTGTTTAAATATCCCATTAATTTTCAGCTTTTTAAAGTTCATTTTCCATATTTTACATAATTTCTGTATGAAATGTCACCAACAGTATGAAACTAAATGAAAGTAAAGATATCCTTTATAATAGAATTCAGCTGTTAGATTTATGGTCTATTGGGATTCTGAATGAGTTTACACTTATGCCATCTAAAGAGCTATTGTTTCACAAACTAAAAATAAAGAGGAAGAAAATATATGGAAAAGTACTTGCAGTGAAGAGAAAAACAGGGCTTAGTATGTAAATATTTTGTAACAGTTTATATATTTCATGATATTTAACAAGGGTAATCCATCATGAAATTGATATTGATCTCATAGGTCCATCGAGTAAACATTATATACCAAAATAAATACCATCCTTGACAAGTCTGTAGAAAAACAACTTCCTAAATTCATTTCAACCCAATTCCATATAATCATCAATACTGTAGTTGCAGTTCCCATCCAAAAGTGATGTAGGAATAATAAAAGCAATCAAATACTTTTGTCTAAAATCTATGATGGAGCAGCTATTGAAACTGTCCTTCTCTTTCCTTGATATACAGTTTCCTTATACATTATTCACCCTGGCATATGTCAGTTTCCTAAATTTACACCAATGTGCCTGCAAATTCCCTGTCTTAAACTTACATCATCACTGTCCCAACTAGAGGGACCCTTTTTTTTAAAAAAAATACAGAAATTACAATTACTTTGATCTCCTGGACATCTTTAAAGCCAAAAGAGTCTATGGGAGCCAGCCCAAAATGAAAATCTGTGTTATAGGATAAAAGATGGCCCACTGTGTTCTCAGATGATTGCAGTGATGTGTGTGTGTGTGTGTGTATATATATATACATATATCTCGGCAGATATGGGTCCTAAAGTGAAATTTACCCATCTGCAGGGAGTCATCACAATGCCTTTTCACCACTAAACCCTCAAAATAGAGCTTAAGTGGGACATTAGTTGTGCTTAGATCTTCTGCTGGCCCTCTGCATGGTTGGATTTGAGCCTGCTTACAGTGTCACTGTTAAGAAAGGTTTCAGAGTAGCAGCCGTTTTAGTCTGTATCGGCAAAAAGAAGACGAGTACTTGTGGCACCTTAGAGACTAACAAATTTATTTGAGCATAAGCTTTCATGAGCTACAGCTCACTTCATCGGATGCATTCAGTAATCCGATGAAGTGAGCTGTAACTCACGAAAGCTTATGCTCAAATAAATTTGTTAGTCTCTAAGGTGCCACAAGTACTCCTCTTCTTTTTACTGTTAAGAAAGATTCCCACAGATCTAATGGGAAGTGAGGAATATTGGGAAATGGGATGCTGCTTATCTGATTGATACAACCACTTTATTTTCTATCTACTTTTAACATATTTAAGATTGACGGGAAAGAGTCTATCGTGATACTACTAATTAAAGCTGGACAAAAATAGTAAGTATGTTGCTCAGCAAAATTCAGAAAATTTCTTCTCTTCCTCAAAGTTTTTGGTTAAAAAAACCAAACTCCTCCCCCACCCCAAAAAAGCATAAACCCCCAAACTTTTCCAAACCTTTTTTTTTCAGGTTTTGTTTTTTCCAGGGGAGAAGAAATGGAGAGAAAAGAGAGGAATAACAATAACTGAAAACCCAATTTTTTTTTGTTTTTCAGTTTTTTGATTTTTGTAGAAAAATTGGAAATGTTCATTTTAAAAAAATCATTTTTTCATCAAAAAAATTTCAATAGAAAAATGTCAACCAGTTCTATTATTAATAGTAATATACAATAGTTGCTATTAGATGGCTTTAGTTTTTTTTTTTTTTTTTTTTTACCATATGCATGATTCTAGTTGCCTTCTCTTTATTCCCGCTCTCATTTTGGCCTATAAAAGAGAGCCCTGCACTGGACTATTTGTGAATCCCACATCCACCTGCTCCCTGTATTATGGCAGTGGGTCCTACAGGACCGATGGGATCCCAGTCCCACTGCAGGGTTCTACAAGAGACCCACACAGGGCTCTATTATACGATAGTTGTAATTTTACCTTGACCTCTTTGGCAAGCAACCCAGCAATGCAGACTACATTTTGGGATTCATTAGTCATCTGCTGATTGAATGCGTCCAGCTGCCATTAATTATGCAGTCTCTTAGCTGCTATAGAGAAACCAGCAATCAGCTTGATGAAATAAGTATCAGGGCAACAAGTGTCTGTAATGTAAGACTGCTCTATGGGTTAAGTAAGAGTACTGAGTATACATTAACTTTGTGTTTCTGGGTAAGCAATGCTTTTTTTGTTTAGCTACACATTATCTTTAGCAATTAGTGTAACTTGAACAAAAGATTTACTGGAATAAATTCATGATGGCTGGTAATTGGATTAATGAGAATGGAATGGAAAGGCAAGGTATACAGCATGAGTGACATATTTCACCAAAATAGGCCAAACATAAAATACAGTCACAGAGGATCAGGTGAGAGCAGGGACTAATTACACCAGTGTATTACACAGCAGTTGCCAAAACATAGCACATTAGTCACGCTACTCTGGTATCCTACCTCTGGTGACAGTCAGAAACTTTTGATTTCTCTCTGTAATGTATCTAATCAGTTGTGCAATGTCAGGCATAGGTGAGCAGATGGGGTTGGGGATTCCTTTTTGATCTCAAGACATCTTAGACTTGCATGGCATTTGAACGGTTGCTTTTGAACCCCAGTGTGAGTAATGAAAATGGGAATCCATATTGCAATTTAATGGTCTGATGATGCTCCCACTGAAATCAAAGGCATTGTCTATCCATTTCCATGGGAGTAGAAGCAAGGCCCATGTCCTGAGGTTCTAAGGATTTGTTGACACAGACACATTAACCAGAACAACTATTCTTCATTAGCTGTTCCAGAATACCTATTATGCTTTAAATTCACACCCTACATTCACACCCTTTCAAGTTTAGACATGCCCTCAGAGCCTTGAATGGCAAAGCCAGGTCAGTCTTAAGATCAGTATCTGGTGAGGGTGTTAGTGGATGTTAGTACTCACTTGGGGGTGGGGTTCACAGGGGAGATCAGAACATTAAAAAAAAAAAACCTTTCATTCTACAATGCAGGAATTTAACATTCATTCTGCAAGCTCCAGCTCCTTAGACTCCCTTTCTCTTTCTTCATGTGTGGGTGGGGGAGGGGAGACCACGGCACACTCCTGACCACTTGCACACAGTCCCCAACAAAGGCCTGATCCACAGCTCACTGAAGTCAAAGGGGAGGCTCCCATTGACTTCAACGGGTTTTGGATTAGGCTACAACAGAGGATCCATAAAATGGATTCAGTACAAAAATCAGCCTATAAATTCACGGCCAAGAGCGAGCAGTGACAGGATACTTCCCAGCTGTTGAAAGAAAAGGAGTACTTGTGGCACCTTAGAGACTAACAAATTTATTTGAGCATAAGCTTTCGTGGGCTACAGCCCACTTCATCAGATGCATAGAATGGAACGTAAAGTAAGAAGATATAGGAGTACTTGTGGCACCTTAGAGACTAACAAATTTATTTGAGCATAAGCTTTCGTGAGCTACAGCTCACTTCCTCAGATGCAATTGGAATTAATTTGCAAACTGGACACAATTAACTTAGGCTTGAATAGAGACTGGGTATGGATGAGTTATTACACAAAGTAAAACTATTTCCCCATGTTATTTCTCCCCCCACCCCACCCCCCACTCAGATGTTCTTGTTAACTGCTGGAAATGACCTACCTTGCTTGTCACCATGAAAGGTTTTCCTCCTTTCCCCCCCACCTGCTGCTGGTGATAGCTCATCTTAAGTGATCACTCTCCTTACAGTGTGTATGATAAAACCCATTGTTTCATGTTCTCTGTGTGTGTATATAAATCTCCCCACTGTATTTTCCACCAAATGCATCCGATGAAGTGAGCTGTAGCTCACGAAAGCTTATGCTCAAATAAATTTGTTAGTCTCTAAGGTGCCACAAGTACTCCTATATCTTCTTACTTTATGTTCCATTCTATGCATCTGATGAAGTGGGCTGTAGCCCACGAAAGCTCATGCTCAAATAAATTTGTTAGTCTCTAAGGTGCCACAAGTACTCCTTTTCTTTTTGCAAATACAGACTAACACAGCTGCTATTCTGAAAGCTTCCCAGCTGTTGAACAGCTTAAGAGCCTAACATAAAACTTCCACTTGCTGTAAGATCCTCTAAGAACAATCTCTGTGGCACGTGAAATCCTCTGTTCCTGATTGCTGAAGTTTTCTTTCCAAGGATTTCTGTCCTGTTTTTCACTCACCATGGTTTTATCTAGTGGAGCGGGTAATAGGCTATAGTGAAAGCCTTATGATCTCCCTACTCCCCTACCCACATTATATTTCCTAAAATGGGAATGTTCCAGGATTTTTTAAAAAGTGTATTTTATGTAGCCAAGGATGGGAGTGTTATGTATGCCTGTGTCACACACACTTACCCATTTAGACTAGTGGATTTTCCATGACTTCTTGCCATTCTGGACTCGGTTCTCACAGACTTTATTTGGTTGCGTGAGGTAGGGATGGCTAAGGAGCAATAAAGCCTCTCCTTACCGCCCTGCTCAGACTTTGATTCTGGTTGCAGTGGACAGAGCAGGAACAACTCATCTGATTCTCCCTGCTGTGAGAAAGTGGGCAGGAAGTGGGAGGAATCCTAGCTATGCTCCTGCACATTCACATGCGCATTAGACAGAATAGCTGGATGGGCATCAGAACTGCTCCAAATAAAGGTGTGAAACAGCTTAAGCTTAACTGAGGATTCCCCTACATGCCCCCCCCAACACCTCCATCACCCTTTAGTGGTCACAGTGTTACCAATTTAGTCATTTTCCAACCCCCCTGTAAATTTGAACAGCCCCTCTAATTTCAATTCCTGGGGAAAACACTGATTAACTCAGTATGTAAAGAGCAGGGGTAGAACTGTGACTCTCTGGATCACAGTGTGTCCTCTAAGCTGCCCCTAGGGCTGTGCAACAATGTGCTGCCCCCATAGGTGCTGGAATTAGGGGTGCTGCTTCACCTCCTGGCTTGAAGTGGTTTCATATGCAGGGTTTACAGTTTGGTTCAATGGCTCCCAGCACCCCCATTATACAAATTGTTCCAGTGCCCCTGGTTGCCCCTTATGCAGGGTAGACTGTAACATTATAATCTAGCCCTCTGAAATATTCTATAGTCTAAATTGGCAAGCCAGCCCTCTGGGGGGCAATGCCCATTAACAGAGTTAAAGGTGCACATCTTCTCTTTTAAATAACGGCAGGTAGATAACGAGGAGATGATACTGCTTTAAATAATAATAAATAAAATAATAATAATAATCTGATCCAGGGAAGCACTGAGGAAAGCCCTCAACTCCCAGCGGTTAGGGGGTGGGGGGGAGGAGGGTACTCTACACTTTGCAGGTGATCCATTTGTAAGATCTAGCCCTGCCTTTTGTAGAGGAAGTTTCAGGATATACCAGTAAAAAGAAAGAAGCCAACATAGTTAGACCCTTTGTTTAGGGAAGTGGTTTTCAATCTTTTTTGCATTTACAGACTCCTAAAAAATTTCAAATGCAAGTGCGCACCCCTTTAGAAATCTAAGACATATTCTGCGGACCCCCAAGCATCCATGGACCAAAATTTGAAAACCACTGTTCTATGATAACCACAACCTCTCGTGAACCCTTTAGATAGTCTGCAGACCCCCAGGAGTCTGTGGACCTCAGGTTGAAAACCACTATCTTAAGAAATATTAGAAAAGAGGTGGCTGTGGAAGACTCTCATTATCTATAAATATTTGATTAAAATGCAACAAGTTCTGACAAAATGCAAGTAATTTAAGGAAACTGAAATCCTTTTTAAAATATATGTGAAAAACAAAATGATTTTAGCTTCCAACTCACTAAAAGAATACACCCATTACGTTAGGTAGTTAGATGGTCCACCACCATAGCATCTGAGCACCTCACCATCTTGAATGTCTTTATCCTCACAACACAATGTGAGGTAGGGAAATTCTATTATCACATTTTACCAGATTTTCAAAGGTATTTAGGCGCCTAAAGATGCAAATAGGCACCTAATGGGATCTTTTAAAAACCATCTACACACGATAGGTACCATGGAAAACTTTAATGTCTATTCAGTGAAGACAAGAACTTGGTTTTTAAAGGTCTCCAACCAAAAGGAACGATGCAATCCCATTGCTTGGATGAGGTAAAACTAAACTGGACACACCACTAAATGAGATAATGAAAAAAAACAATCCTGGCTGTGTGGACTAGATAGCTTGAACATCTATAATTTCTATGGGCGTGATTCAGCTGCCCTTCCTCAAGCCTATTAGAATCTTCCTATGCAAGTTGGGGATTGCCCGTGAAGTAAGGTACTGTTCAGTATGAGTACAGGTAACAGAATTTGACTCTGGTGTGTGAACTACAACATCAACACAGCTGGAAAGCACTCCCTAAAGTCAAATACATTCTAAGGATGCAGAGTCAGGTCTCCTGGCAGCTGTGATGAACGTTATAAGCCAGTGATTTTACAATATTCATTATCCACTACTGTGGATTTTATTTTGTTAGAAGATTTATTATCTTTATTAACTAAATACCCTTCACTGTTGAAAAGAAAAGAAGGCTTTAACATCCTAGAACTTTACAATTTAAATTTAGATCATGTTTTTCCCCCACCCCATTTAAAAGTTTACTCTGCAAACTGTTCCCAGGGTAGTGAGTCCAGATCCCAAACATGATGCTAATAATAGCACTCACTTTGCTAAATAAGTGCTATACAAAGTACAAAATAAGTGCTATAAAGTGGTGTTTGCAGACTGAGATCTGAGATTACAGTTGTTTAGTTTACTGGGAAAATTAAGAGAATTTAGCACAGTTACCAGAATAAGGTGCCAGGCTCCCAGCCCTGGAGCCTTAAGACTTCCATTAATTCACAGCCTAGATGTTGTAAATTTCACCACATCACTCCCCACCAGTATGCCTCAGCTCTGGTCTGAAGGAGCCTCCTCCACGGGAAGGGATAGTTCAGACATCATGCCAATTTTGGGTTTTTTGTGAGATGAACATCTGCCCTTTAAGACCACAAATCTGATTCAGCATAGGTCACCAACCAGACATTAGACTGTAACAAAAACATGCAGTCCCTATTCATCTATTGTTAGGTACTCTATCTTTCCTCATCCAGCTGCTTACAACCACACCACAAAATAGTGGTCACAGTTTTTGAGAGGGCATTATCAGGTACTAGTAATTTCTCACTTTATTCCCCCCTAATAATCACTAATCACTTTCCTGTTTCACACTGCACTAATCACTCTCCTGTTTCACTCTGCAGTGGAAGTCTTGTGGATTGTGCACACTTTGCCTTCTGGAGATTAGGATTTGTATAGCATCTTACAGCACAGACACTTTTATCCTGTGCAGAGTATTTTGCGCCAATCTTTTATAAACCTTGCAACTGTGGCACTCAAAGACAAAGAGACATATGGCCCCTGGCATTTAAAAACAATTTTGCTTTTATTGTTGATCACATCCTTTCTTTATTTCTCTTCTCTTGTCCTTTTTGTTACCATGGAACCTTTGTTACCTTTGCATGGAAATGAGATCTGGTTCTTAAGAAATCATCCGCCCCAGCCACTGAGTCCCCTAATCCTCTGTGTGTGACATTAAAGTTGTTTACTGTGTAAATTGTTACATTACAGAGGACTTTTGGATACCAGGTGGTAAACAAGCAGCAGGAGCAGATGTCTTAATAATAAACAGAACAGAAAAAATAAAGATATAAAAGATCAGGTATGTCAGCAGCATGCAAAGCATATATCATAGTTTTCCAGAGGGTTTTAGAAGTTGTTTTAAGAATATATATTGGCAATAAATACTGACAGACATCTGAAGATCACTGTGGCCTACACCACACACTCTCCTGTTTTTGCTCTTTTGCCTCTCTCTCCAGACATTACTTTTGGACCCCCTCCCTGTCCTTGCAAGTTTCATATAGGAGGCTGTTAGCCCCTCAGATCAAAGAAGTCACACAAAGCAAATATTTATATAATCTGCCTCCAAATTTCCAGTTAAACAAGGAACTGTGATATGAAATGAACCAACTGCATAATCAGAAATGATTGATTCCCAAAACTCTCCTATACACATACTCGGTGCAAGGTAAGAAATGGTGCTGTAGTGGAGAATCTCCTTTAGAGGCGGGCTTATAAAAGTGGGAGGGGAATCATGAAAAATCTATAATGTCAGTTTTCAATACATTCATTGTTACCCTACAAATGTCCACCGCCCCATCACCTGTCCTCCTGAGTTTACTCTGTGAACACTGTAGAGATGTGTGGGATCGTGAGCAGTAGTTCTAGAATCTTTAACATTCTGATGTTTATCTGAACCTCTTTGGCCTGTCATAGTGCTGGAAAACTTGGAAGACAGATGCTTTTGCAAGACTTCCCAGCACTTCCTGCTTACAGTTGGGCTCAAACTGCAACAAGGAAGGGCTGTCTCTTGATAATTTGTTACTTCCCTGACTAATTCCAGCCAAAACCAGGAAGCAATGGGGCATGTGAACTAAACACAAAAATTAACCATTTCCAAACCCGAGAAAAGGTTTGGATGTGGATCACTTCTCATTTGCTTCAAACTTGCAAAGGACGCTAGTGGATGTAAAGAATATGAAATACTGAAATGGTCAAGGTCAGATTAGTGATGAGAAGTTGTGGTATTCTACTCAGGCTCTGTTCACAGTCCAAAGCAGCTGACTGTTTCTACTAAAATAAACAGTAGTGAATTATGTAACAATGTTGACCTTTACATTGTTATCATTAGGTTTCAGAGTCAACACCTCACTAAGATGATTGGGAGCAGTCACAGCTCATTCGACTCCTAGTTAATGTATTTTGGTCCAACTGTCTGCAGACTTAATAAGCCCCTACTGCATTGAGAACCATTCAGAAGGTTCCCTTTGCAATCAAGAAAAATAAAAATGTAACATGTGATATCACCTTCGATTCCAGTTGATTTTAATGGGCCATAAGAACTCTCCATGCCTTGAAGGATAGACCCTCAAGGAAGTCTAAATTCTGCAGATACTGATAGAACCAGAAATGGTATGGCATGCTTCCACCTACCAACTTAATTCAGAAAGAATGGTACAAATCAAAAGCCTAATTTTTGATTTACAGTTACACTGAGACTTTAACACAGCACTGAGCAAGAGGAGGTACGTAAGCTGCACCACTCCAGAAGTGGGCCTGGGAGACTTTGTATCAAAGAATCATAGAACCATAGGGCTAGACGGGACCACAAGGGTCATCTATTCTAACTGCCTGCCAAGATGCAGGATTTGTTGTGTCTAAACCATACAAGACAGATGGCTATCCATCCTTTTTTGAAAACCTCCATGACTTCCCTAGGCAGTTTGTTCCATTTTCCTACTGTTCTTTCAGTTAGGAAGTTTTTCCTGATATTTAATCTAAGTGCACTATGCTGTAGTTTGAACCCATTTTCTCACTGTGACAAGAGAGAACAATTTTTCTTCATCTTCTTTATGGCAGCCCTTCAAGTATTTGAAGACCACTATCATGTCCCTCCTCCCAATCTCCTCTTTTCCAAACTAAACATGCCCAATTCCTTCAGCTCATATGGCTTGCATTCCATCCCTTTGATCATCTTTGTCACTCATCTCTGGATCCTTTTCAGTTTCTCTACATCTTTTCTATACATTGGTGACCAAAACTGGACACAGTACTCCAGTTAAGACCTAACCAAAGCTGAGTAGAGCTGTATTATCACCTCCCATGTTATGCCTCTGTTAATGCAACCCAAAATAGCATTTTTTTTTGCAACAGCATTGCACTGTTGACTCTGTTGAGGTTGTGATCCACTACAATTCCCAGATTCTGCTCAGCAGTGCTGCTGCCAGGACAGTTATCCCTCATTCTGTATTTGTGCATTTGTTTTTTCTTCTCTACATGTAGCACCTTACATTTGTCTTGGCTGAATTTTATTTTGTTGTCCAGTTCTCCAATTTATCAAGATCCCTCTGAATTTTAGTTCTATCCTCCAAGTGTTTACAACCCTCACTAACTTTGTGTCATCTGCAAATATGATCAGTATGCTCTCTAATTCTACATCCAGGCCATTAATAAAGATGTTAAACAACACCAGACCCAGAACAGATCCCTGTGGAACCCCTCAAGTCCTCCTGCCAATCTGATGTCATATCATTAATGGTTACCCTTTGTTTGCGGTTGTTTAACCAATTATGTATCCACTTATTGGCAGTTCTGTGAAGCTCAATTCTCCAGCTCACTTCTGAGAATGCCATGTGGGACTGTGTCAAAAGCCTTGCTAAAGCCCAGGTATATTATGTCCACTGCATTCCCCCATCCACCAAACGAGTTACCTGGCCAAAGAAGGAAGTCGGGCTGGTTTGGCATGATTTGTTCTTAGTAAATTCATGCTTTATATTGGAACAGCATACTATGGGCTAGATAATGTATTTAAACTATACCTCCTGCTCATATTTGATACATGGCAACTGTTATAAAAACATTTTCTAATACAGATGGTAATAGGGTAGAATATTACTGCCATTTCTTTCTACTCATTAGAAATGGAGTGAATTATTGTTTTATTGACTAATTTACAAAATGGGTTCATTCTTACAAGCTGAATAATATATATAGGATTTTGAAAAGCTATTTCGTTATGAAATTTTACCACACTAGTAGCAGGATAAGAGATAATAGGAATAGGTAAAATTAACATTGGAGTGTGATAATTGCCAAAAGTTTTCATAAATAGCTCTCATATATTTCCAGCATCTTAAATCAGAATGATTATCTTTGCTGTGTTAAGGTTCTGAAAACAAAAGGCAGTGAATGGATCTCTTACCCTTCTACCGGCATCAATTTCTACAGCATTTAAGGGCAGGGTTTTCAAAAGCATCCAGGCATTGGTCTAACTCTGCTTCCTTTGATGTCAATGAGAGTTTTATTAGACTTCAGTGGGAGCAAAATTAGACAAATATTGTGTGCTTTAAAAAAACACACCATACGCTTTTATTTTTAAGATTAAATATCTATACTTTATTAATTGTGTTTATTACAGTAATAGCTGACAGCTAACCAAGATGGGACCCTATTGTGCTAGGTACATTACAAACACAGAGTAGTAGATGGTCCCTGCCTGAAAGAGATTTCAGTCTGGCATTTGTGAAGCTTGTGACCCAAGTGCAGTGCTTTCTTCAACATGGTTGAGGGGAGACTATTAATTGCATAAAACTCTTTGTCCCCTAGAAACCAGAATTAGCTTGTTGAATGAATAAGAACATAAGAAAGGCCATAATGGATCAGACCAATGGTCCAACTAGTCCAGTATCCTATCTTCCCACAGTGGCCAGTACAAGATGCTTCAGAGGGAATGAACGGAACAGAGCAATTAGCAAGTGATCTATCCCCTGTCATCCAGTTTCAGCTTCTGGCATTCAGAGATTTAGGGACACCCAGAGCATGGGGTTGCATCCCTGACAATCTTGGTTAAAAGTCATTGATGGAACTATCCTCCATGAATTTATCTAATTCTTTTTTGAACCCCATTATACTTCTGGCCTTCACAACATCCCCTGGCAATGAGTTCCGCAGATTGACTGTGGATTTTGTGAAGAATTACTTCCTTATGTTTGTTTTTAACATTCTGCCTGTTAATTTCATTGGGTGATCCCTGGTTCTTGTGTTGTGTGAAGGGATAAAGAACACTTCTCTATTTATTTTCTCCACACCATTCATGATGTTATAGACCTCAATCATATCCCTCCTTTGGTCATCTCCTTTCTAAACTGAACAGTCCTTGTGCTTTTAATCCTTTTAGTCATAGGAAAGCTGTTCCATACCCCTAATCATTTTTGTAGCCCTTCCCTGTACCTTTTCCAATATCTTTTTTGAAATGGGACAACCAGAACTGTATGCAGTATTCAAGGTGTGGGTATACCTAGATTTATATAGTGGCATTATAAAATTTTCTGTCTTTATTATTTATATCTTTCTTAATGGTTCCCAACATTGTTAGCTTTTTTGACTATCTTTGCAAATTTAGCAGATGTATTCAGAGAACTATCCATGTTGACTCCAAGATCTCTTTCTTGAGTGGCAACAACTAATTTAGACCCCATCATTATGTATGTATAGTTGGGATTATGTTTTCCAGTGTGCATTACTTTGCACTTATCAGTACTGAATTTCATCTGCCATTTTGTTGTCCAGTAACCCAGTTTAGGGAGATCCATATGTAGAACTTTGCAGTCAGCTTTGGACTTAGCTACCTTGAGTAATTTTGTATCATCTGTAAATTTTGCCTCCCTGTTCACCCCATTTTCCAGATAATTTATGAATATGTTGGAAGTGCTGGTCCCAGTACAGATACTTGGGGGACATCACTATTTACTTCTTTCCATTCTGAAAACTGACCATTTATTCCTACCTTTTGTTTCCTGTCTTTTAAGCAGTTACTGATCCATGAGAGGACATTCCCTCTTATCCCATGACTGTTTGTCAAAGGTTTCTGAAAGTACAAGCACATTATATCAACTGGTTCATCCTTATTTAATAAATTGAATGGATAAATACTTCTATCTAGACCCATTCATCCAGACAGTTCCCAAGGCATTTTAAAAATTGATTTTTTACATCAATGATTTCACTTTGATCAATCGGTCCTTCAGCCCTCATATAGATTGCGCCGATCACAATATGTCTTCCATTGTTCTCTTATCTTGGCCTTCCTTCTCCACGTGTAGCCATGCCTTTTCACGATAAAATCTTGCCATTTCTTTGGAGGTTGGCTGAGTGGTAGTTTCAGTTCCTGTGGGTACCACTTGGTGACAGCTGCAGTTCACCGATTCTCAGTGAGGCTAGCTGTATGCCTGACCCATCGCATTTTATTATACCTGCTTTCAACAGCGAGGTCCTGCACTCCAATCTGCTGTCTGATCACTTCATTGGGGACTTGATCACAGGTTGAAATCCCCAGAATTCTTCTTTCCATTGCCTTCTCCATAACAGACAATTGTTACTCCTCTATCTTCATCAGCGCCCAGGTTTCGCTGCTGCACAACATTGTCAGCAATACTGTTGAGTTGAAGAGGTTGGTGCGTGTTACCGTGTTGATTTTTCCATGGAGGACATTCTTGATAGAACGCAATGCGCACCAACCAGCTTTCTTTCTTTACGAGAGTTCACCTTCCTTCATGGCACATGTTAATTTCTTATCCCAAATAGATGTATTGTTCAACTTCTTTATTTGTTCTCCCTTGACTATTATTTGGGCTTTTGGAAAGGCATCAGACTGCATAAATTTTATTTTAGAGTGGTTCATTTTCAGTCCGATTTGGCTGCTTTTTGTGTTGAGTTTTCGTACCAATTTCTATAGTTTGATAGTGTTTTCAGCAATCAGCACACTATCATCTACAAATCTGAGGTGGTTTATCTGCTCTCCGTTGATGCTGATTCCACTTCCTGATCCTGTGCCTCATTACCATTTCGAGGCAGGCTGTGAAGAGTTTTGGTGAAACCGTGTCTCTTCGCTTCACATCTTTTTTGACTGGGATGCAAAGGGGAATGTTGAACAGAGTTATATCCATAGTGCAGTCACAGTTTGCTTCCTGTAGTAGTTTGATGTAGTTTATGTCAATGCCCTACTCTGCAAGAGATTTCAGCACTGCATTGATCTCTATGCTGTTGAATGCTTTTTCATAGTCGACGAAGGCAATGCATAAAGGGAACTTGTAGTCCCTTCAGTGCTCCAATAGCTGGCTTATAGTGAAGATATGGCCATTGTGCTGAAATTTCTTCAAAAACCTGCCGGCTCTCTCAGCTGCTGTTCATCCAGACTCTGTGAAAGTCGGTTTGCTATTATTTTGGAGAACAGCTTGTAGACAAGTGAGAGCAGGCATACTGGATGATAGTTCTTTAGATCTTCCCTTCTTGTACAGCAAAATGGTGTTGGACTCCTTTCAGCTAGATAGTATTCGTTGTATTTTCATGTAACAGCAAAACATCTGAGCAAGGAATTCCCAGAGGTCTTGGCTTCTGACTCTTATCATTTTAGTTTTCAGTCCATCTTTTCTTGGAGCTTTTTCTTCTTTCATTTGGTAAACTGCATGTCGAACTTCACTGACGAGGAGCAGCGCAGCAGTGACCCTGGCTTGTCTGACAGTGATGATAGCGGAGTGTATTTTCTAGTAGGTCTGACCATGTTATTAAGGTGTCAGACGGCCAACCCAGTGAGGGGAAAGTTGCTAAATTGAGGAGGTAAACATGCCACTGACAGCATAGGTAGCACGTGGTTGAAGAAATGGCTAAAACAAAATGAATAAATTGGCCCCAGTTCCCTGGGCGTCCCTTGATCCATTCCATGGCAGCAGTGTGGAGTTCGATTGATGAGAGGCTGCTAAGAATCTCAGGGGCCATAAAAATGACTGCCCTCTCAGTAAAAAAGAAAAAGAGTACCTGTGGCTCCTTAAAGACTAACAAATTTATTTGAGTATAAGCTTTCCACTGCATGCATCCGATGAAGTGAGCTGTAGCTAACAAATTTATTTGAGATAATCTTTCGTGAGTCTCTAAGATGCCACAAGTACTCCTTTTCTTTTTGTGGATAAAGACTAACATGGCTGCTACTCTGAGACCTGCCCTCTCAGGGTGTACCTACAACTGCAGGACACCGATGAGGGATGACTTGATCAACCATCTAATGGAAGAGAAGGCAAGGGCAGCCTGCGATGTCCTTGGTTTCTGCAAAACACAATGAAGAAAGGAGATGGAAGTACCATTGGAGGAATTGTTTTTTTTTGTCAACAAGGTTTTCAAAAATCATCTCCTGCAAGTTCAAGTCATTACACATCAGAGTGCTAAACCTCCAACTGAACATACACATCACCCTCAAGATTATCACATCTATACTCCCACAAGCACAAGTGAAGATGATGACGTGGAAGAATTCTATCAGGAGCTTGAGGAAACCCTTGCTTGAAAATCCACAAATACAATTGCAATGGAAGACTTCAACACCAAGGTCGGAAGAGGGAAAGAAGGCAAAAAGTTCATTGGAAGGTATGGCATCAGCAAACTGAATCCACGAGGAGAGTGACTGGAAACTCTGACAGGAGACAAAAGAAATGTTCATTGGTAACACCTGGTTTAAGAAGGCAGCCAGGAGGAGGTGGACATGGATCATGCCCAATGCAAAGAAGAATGAGATCGACTATATTCTGATCAATAGCGGTGCATTGTACAAGACATCTCAATAGTGCTGTCATTCAATACCGGTAGTGACCATTGCTTGCTCAGAGCATGGCTCAACTTCAATGAAAAGGTGGAGAAGAAAGCGCTAGAGATGGCAAATAAGAGACAGCAGCCTAAATATTCAACAAGGCAATCCTGAAAGTGAACATTACCAAGAAAGTCTGGAGTTTCATAGATAACTGTGACAGGACTATAAAAACTTTGCTGATAAGCTGAGGTAATGTGTGAAATAAGCCAAGAAAGGAAGACCAAAAAGAGCGAAGGGAAGAATCTTGGAGAAAATGAGGAACTTTCTAGAGAAGCAGAGGAATATGAATCAAAATAATAGGAACAAACTCGAGTACTCCTTTCTCTGCAAGCTGATAAGACGACGACTAAAGGAGGACTTTGAGAAGTACCAAAATGAAAGGCTCTCAAAGACAGCTGAAGATTGCAGAAGCCTCAAAAAATACAAATGGGAATTGATGCTGTACAGGTCGACAATAACGGTGCTGAAGAACAAGGATGGAAAAGCAGTAATTGACAGAACAGGGATGGAAGCTGTCTGCAAAGATTTCTACACTGAACTGTTTGCATCTGAAATAAATGTCCTATTAATTACCAGCATTTCAACAGACCAACAAGTATGTATTTCCAGTCCAATCATTTCACCCAGCATTAAAATGCAGGCATCTCTAGGATGAAATGCAACCACCTTTTCGCATTGTACAAGAACACTGCTCACCTCTTTAGTACAGAAAGCAAAAGAAGAATATCATACCAGATTGAACATACAGGGAAACTTTCAAATAAGTAGAATATAATACCCAGTTTGGAGTTTGGCCAGGGCACTACAATGAACACTCAGACCTTGTGAAAACTGCTCTAGTCTTATTAATAAACACATAGCTTTACATTTAATCTATAAGAGCCCTGTGTCTCCAACACCCTGGTGGAACATTGCTTCCCTTTTGACTCTGTGGAAGAGCTACCTGCTGAACTGCTGACATTCTGCTGTTGTCCAGACATTCCCTGATGTTCTGCCAGCCAAGCACTCCCATGTCCACCCTTGTTTAGCTGAAAGATGGACCCAAGATACAAACCTAAGATCTGTACTTCAAATATCTCAAAACCTGGAGGTGCTTGGATGTGGGATATTGGCTTGGGCCCTTATAGAATTGTGGAACAACTGTGGAATTCAGATTGAGGACTGAAGTTGGAATTCCAAACCCTCCACACCATTTTCACAATTTAGGCGTGGCTGAATCATCATGATGTCTGGTTTTGAGCTCATCTCTAGATTAATTTGAGATCTAATAGAATCATAGTCCAAGCTAATATGGTTGGACAAATTCCTTGGATGACAGTGATAGAGTGCAACAGCCAGGATAGGATTAAGGGCTGCCTGTCACACAATTCAGCAGGGATTTAAAGGAAGGGTATGTCCTCTTTCCAGGTTGGACAGAGATGCAAGGGGAAAGGCCTCTGGTCCCGTACAGCTGGCTGTGGGTCAGGGTTAAAACACAACAGCTTTGGTTTGCATCACTTTGTGAGCATTATATTCAAATAATAAACTGTGTCCTGAGATAAGAGCCTGAAAGAGACCCCAGCATGGCATTGCTTCTTTCTTGGGCTGGGGAGGGAGTTCACCAGCCTACAGTATCCCTAAACCACACAATCTCCTGAGAAAAAAGAGCAGTCCAGCAGCTCTCAGCACAGAGCAAGCCAGTCCCAATCTGTCTGCATTTACTATTCTTATTATTTATGTCACATATATTATCATAGCCTCAATAAGTATTGAGGGCCTTGTTGTACTGTTATTGCAGAAACATAGAAGTAGACAGTCTCTGGTCCTAAAGCGTTCACAATTTAAGACAATGAGTAAAATGTACTAGTTAGGGGAACAATGAGACAATGTAATATTTTCAGTTTTGGTGTTGATAATGTTTTCCTTTCTTTTTTCCCCTCGGATCCCGCTCCATAAGCCTATTAAATCCCCCCTTTTGTTTATGTGCTAAACCTCAACAATGGGATTAACCACAGTGCATGTCCTGAAAGAAGTTGAAATGCAGAGAAAAATGTTCCCTTAGTGTTTGCAGCACCACCACTGATCTCTATATCTAGCTTTGAGTTAGCTGAAAGAATGTCAGACAAAGACAATCCAGAGCCACGAATGCTGGGCCAAATGTATTTACTCTATACTGGTATAAATGAGATCAGAATATGGCTTGACATTGATGCAGATGTTTCTCCCGAGGGATCTGCACTTTTAGAAACAAAGAAAATACTTCTGCGTATTGGTTTAAAACAATCCATCCTCTTTTTGGATTGAATGCAGTGCCCTTTTCTGATCACATTGCCTTCCACAATACCGTAGGGCTGCCATCTTACAGGGCTTGTCACGTGCTATGAGTCAGAGGAGATTCAGATACACAGGAGACCATGAAAAGGAAAAAATAAGAAATGGACTCAAAGAAAAATATTTTTAAAAAATGACTAGCTTAGTTTACATAAGTACTCAAACCATCTTAGATTTTTAAAAAAAGAAATAGTCAAAATCAGGCATGATCATATAATATACAACCATTAAGATTTTGCTTCCAAAATTGACGCTTACTGTGACTCATCTGATGCTCGTTATAACAACTAGTTTTACCCACGTCGACTTCTCTTACCAAATATAGTTTAAAGACGATATACTATCATAACAACAACAACAGACTTGCTGATGTTTTAAATAATGTGATTACTTGAAGGCCATCTTATGGCTTCAAACATTCATTGCCTAAAAGAATCATCATTCATCAATTATTTCACTGGAGAGAAATGTAATTTTTCTTAGTGTAACTCTAAGCTCTATAGTCTTTATTTAAAAAACAAAACAAAAATCCTAAATCCATTTTCTCTCTCCCATTAAAAGCCCAGCTTGTATTAGTTTGTAGATAATAAATAAAGATAATACATTCATGAAGTCATGTATTCAGGCAGATTGTAAATTTAGCAGAAGCCAGAGCATTTGTATGTCACTGTATCCAAACAGAGATCCAAGTACAACTGGATGATTTAATATAATGGTCCAAAAGATATGGGTTGAGATTCGTAAAGCTGAGTAGGAGACTCAGTCACACATATCCCAGTGAAATTAATTAGTTGTGTGGCTAAATCCCTGAGCTGGTTTTGCAAATCTCAGCCCAAGTGCCAAATTAATTTCTGGTGTAACTTCCTTGCCTTCAGTGGAGTTACACTGTGGATGACAGATGCTCATGTTTCTTTTCCAAGAATAACTTGGCAGGAGACTTGAAAGTGAGTGAATGACAGTGATGGGAGAGAGTCTATCCTCACTTAAACTCTGCACAACACAAATGACTTCAAATCAGTTGAATGTGGTGACACTGATTCCTTTTTGTGGGTGTTGTGTCTATGAAAGGAAAAGCAAATTCTAATCTGGTTTTTCCTTCCCGACAAGTCTGAAAGATGAAGCACTTCACAAGCAATACAATGTTTTGAGGCGGCAGCTCGAGTGTTCTTTGTGGCGGACCCCGATCTGTGGAACTCGCTGCTATTGGAGATCAGGCTGAGCCAGAGTCCTACAACCAGAGGCATATTAGGAGTTTGTGGGGCCTCGGGCACAGCAAGTGAGGGCCCTTCCCCACCCTTTCCACCTGCAGTCCCCCTCTAGCACTTCTAATGGGAGCTGGGTCCGGGCGCAGGGGCTTGCCCTGCTCTCTGGCAGGAGTGCCGGGTGGACTGGGGGGGGGGAGGGGGAGAATGGGGCAAGCCCCCACACCCAGCTCCCCACTGGGTGTTCTGAGTGGGATGCAGAGATGCCCATTTTTTCAGCCCCCCCCATTGGCCAAGGCCGCTGGGCATGGCCCCATTGGCCCAGTGGATAATCATCACTGCCTACAACCCTCAAGAGGCATTACAAGAAGCATCTCTTTGCGCAGGCCTTTGGAACTGACCCCATAACATTATTGCTGAAAATAATCACCTAGATTTAATTTCTCATACATGGCTTCAATCTGAAGAGAAGCGGAGCAGATGTTGGTCCCTTTTCTAGACGGAACTGATGTTCTTCTAAATACATACAGTGGTGCCTGGTTAGATCCTACAGTGATAGATGTCTTAGCAATGCTGGCACCAGTAAAATGTATCTGAAAATACTATTTTTTCAATCACAATTGCATTTTAGATCAGAGCCTGTGGTTGGATTTTTCACAAAGGGATGGATTATCTGATGGTTGGTTATCATACCTAAACAAACCTCATGGTTCAAGGCAAAGATGACTCCTTTTATCTCTTTTATCATCATCATCAATGGATAAGTAGGTGAGTCACTGTTCTGTCCTTCCTGCCAAGAGTGCAGGTATCTTAAGATGTGGGTAGGGGAAACTAAGACAACAGGAAGGAAGTTAATCAATCCTCACAGTGTGAAGAGAGAATTGGCTTGTGGGGAAGTGATGGGAGGCTGGGAAAGGGAGGTGGGAAATAGCTGCTCAGATCCATTCACCGCTGGGCTCTGCATCTTCCAGCTCTCTCCCCACCTTCCCTCCTTGCATTCTGTTCCCTCCTGAGTGTATTACTATATTTTATTGCTACAGAATCTGAGGCCTCTATGGAGACAAATACAAGACAACTTACCCCACTTTCTGTCTCATCTCCAGAACTCACATTGATCTTCTATTCTTCAGCTCCCTTGTGCTCACCAACACTTGTCTCTTTCCTTTCTCTGCAGCCAATGCTGACATCTCCTCTCACGCTCTAGGTTTAAGGTCATAGTGGTGACATTCAATTCTTCTGACCTTTTCTTGTGACTTTTGGCTCCTTCAGGGGGAGGGATAGCTCAGTGGTTTGAGCACTGGCCTGCTAAACCCAGGGTTGTGAGTTCAATCCTTGAGGGGGCCATTTAGGGATCTGGGGCAAAAATTGGGGACTGGCCCTGCTTTGAGCAGGGGGTTGGACTAGATGACCTCCTGAGGTCCCTTCCAACCCTGATATTCTATGATTAACCCGCACACCTTGGTTATCTTTGAAGTCCACTCCAGACAGCTGCTCTCTGTCTTTTCCTTCAGAGTGGCTATTTCCCACCTCTCTTTCCCAGCCCTCACCCCGTCACTCATCCCCAAGCCTCCTCTTCTCAGACTCTGCTGCTTAACTGACTGACTTCCTTCCTGTCACCTTAGTTTCCCATGCCCTCATCCTAAGATACTTCAGTTTACATTGTAAGTGTAAACATGATTTTTTTTAAATGGGGAAAAAAGTGAATAGATTCCCTAGACCCTCATCCTCTCTTTGTGAGCAACCCCAGCTCAAGACACGGGCTCTCTCACAAGTTGTTACAACATGGCAGCACATCACCGCGTTGGCTGGTAGTAGCTGATCCATTCCAGTGCAGAGATTTTGTAACAGTGAGCCAGGTATTAAACTCTAAACATTCTTTTTAGTGTAGGATTGCAAAAGTCAGACAGGTAAGAAACGTTTCAAACTCAACATAAGTCACACATGGGACTTTACACTCTATTCAGCGGTTTAATGTACAGCAATAATTATAGGTGACCTCAGCAAGAACTCCTATACTCAGCTGAATAAACAGAAGGGGAAGCAGTGCTTAGTGTTGTTACCCTGCTTTTCTCTCATTGCACAGCATTACACAGACTATTCCTCTTTGCCTCTTCTGAGGTTATACAAATAAGTGGTGAAATGCTCTCTGCTAGCCATCTATGAGTATGCATCTGAGGAGTACTCACCAAGCATGTGTGCTGGTGCCCTCATAATTAAGGTTGCATCTAGGTTTTCCCTTTGACAGAATTATGTGTATAGTTCTCTATTTTAAAAAAGTAGTAACTATTGAGAAGGTCTTTAATAGAGCTCTTTGGAATATTAATTGTGAAATTAAGAGAGGTATTGAAATTTGCCGCCTTTAGATTTCACTGAGTTAAAATTATTTGGCCTGTTGCATGAAATTTTCTACATCAGCAAAACTTTTCTTAGCATATGGAATACATACCAATTTCTGAATAGCTGTGGAACCTTCATGGCAACATTTCACATTGTATTTTGAATTTCAGGCGGAATTGGTTGTGATGGACTACATACTATTAGTTCTGGATTCATGATTGAGTGAGAGCCTACTCTTCTAGAAGGCTACAGGGTTAACAAAAACCATTTGAAAGCTTATCTCTGAAGGAGAGGATGTAGTTAGGAAGCTTTCTGGATGCTTGGCTGAAAAACCCGGTCAATGTATTATTTCCCCACTCCAATATAAACTTTCTATAAAAAAACAAAACAATTCAAAGTCAAGGCTAAGGTCTTGCCTACAATTAAGAGTTTTGCCTCTTTAACTATGCCATAGTTAAGTGGCCAAAACCCCATAGTGCAGCTGCAGTTATAGTGGTACAAAAGTGCTTATAATATCAGTCTAGTTTATTCCAGTTCAGCAAAGTGAAATAAGTGATACCATTATAAAACACCTTATACTGTATATATATTATACTGATGTAACTGTGTCTGCATGAGGGCTTTTATTGGCATAATTATGCAAGTAAAAAAAAATCACACCCTCTCTGATATAGTTATACCAGTAAAACTTGTTAAATTTAGACCATTTCCCTGAGAAATGAAGCAGTCAAATGTCAGGTATTTTGAGAAGTTAAGATTGAGCCTTAAATCTTAACTTCAGCCCTTGTGCCCACATTTTAAAATATTGTCTTTCTAAAGTTAAATTTGCAACTTGTTTCCATCATAAAACCCTATTTAACTCTGAAAACTTTTGGCCTGGAAAATTAGTTTGGCCTGAAAATTGCCATATCCACTCTAATCAACTTTGCCTTTAATTTTCTTTATACTTAGAAATATTCTAAGAGCTGCTTTAAAAAAACAGATTATCCAGATTATCCAAAAATTACCCCAATTTGAAACTGACTTTTTTCCAATGTTGTCATCTCCCTGAGGAATGTCTTATTAATATTACCTCTCCAAACTTTTATGTTTAGTTAAGTGTTCTTGAAAACTCATGGTCTGGCTATATTTGAAGAAAATAGGTTGTAATTAAGCAAAGTTATTAACTATATTTTTTCGATCAATATCTTTTTGAGTAGGATCAGAAATTGCGTTATGTGTTGCCTTATATTGGTTGGTTGCAGCTTAGAAAGAACGTAAAAATGATTGCTTTGGCTAACAGCCAGCAGAGCTTTTCCTCTAGTTCAAATGGAAGAGGCCTGAGTTTTTCAGAGCTAAAGCAATAGGGTTTCTGTCCCAGCTCTGGAAACATGTATTTCATTATGGAGAAAGGATTATGGTTATCTGTTGTTTGTGAATGGCCTAGAATTGTCACTTCTAGAACTGTGGATTCAAACCAGGCTTTTGTTTCAAGTTAGATTGCTTGAATTACATCTATACTAGACTCAAGCCATCTTAGATTTTTAAAAAAAGAAATAGTCAAAATCAGGCATGATCATATAGTATACAACCATTAAGATTTTGCTTCTAAAATTGACACTTACTGTGACTCATCCGATGCTCTAAAGTATTTATTGCAGGATGCATGTATAGAACTACAATTTCATTAACTGAATTTGTTTAACAAGTAGATGTGAAATGCTATAGCTGGTTACTCAAGCTGGCAAGTAGACAAGAGAAAAATACCCCAAGAGAAAAACCAAACTATTTATCAGATTTATAGATTTGCTTTATGATATTTAAAAGACCTAAGCCAAGATTTTCAAAAGGGACTGGTTACTTTGAGTGCCTCAGGTTTTTCCTGGATGCCCAACTTGAAATGTCTTAAAGGGGCCTGATTTTCAGAGGGTAGGTGTTTGGAACACTCGAAGGCATTTCAAGTTGGAAACCCAAAACAGCTAATCCCTTTTTAAAATCTTGGGTCCCTTGGTCACTACACTGCCAGTATTCAGCAGCCAGGCCCTTCATTGGTGTGTGTTTCTGAGAAGTTATAAGCTATTGGGGAAAAGAGAAATTTAAACTGGGGAGTGACATCTCAACCTTATCAATAGCATTTTCACTGCAATATTATATGATGGAGTACACACAAGAAGTTAAGTTCTGTATATTTTTTGCATAATTTTGAGGGCTTAAGTGGTGCATAGGCCTGGTGTTTTCCCTCTACGTACAGATTAATTCTTCTCACATGTAATTCTACTCACTTAGTGATAAATTCCGGAAAGTAGTCTGCATTTAACTGAAATATCTCAACCTGCAATGAGACATAACTCAAGAATTGACACAGTGGGATAAATTTACTTGTACAAAGGTAATTACCAAAGACACCCAGGGACATAACACAGTATTCGAAGTTCATCCGCTTAAGTGAGCATTTTCCCCATCTAAAACATCTGTGCTGCCATGGCAGTAGATAATTAAAAAAACATAATTAAAACTCCTCACTGCTAATACACCACTCTGAAGGAAAATATCTACAGAGGTGCAGGTGAAGCTTTGTTCATAGTCATGCCACATCCATGAAAAGTGTTTGATGTTTATATTGGTTGATTTCTATCCCTCCAAACTCAGAAGAATAGTATATCAGCTGCTGGAATTTAGTATTCAATCCTATGTACAGTGGATTAAATTCTTCCTTGTGCAGATGGCCAGCACACAGAGTATGTACCACTTAAAGCCAAGAGAGGGATTTGGTACTTTTCCTCTGTACAGGGTTGAATTTCACCCAATGCGAGTTTTGCCTGGGTAACTCCTACTGGATCAAGTCCTTTATAAATTGCTTGTGACCTTGTCACTTGTGTTTTTTCTAATATATTACAGGTTAGTTTAAATGAATAATTTCCCATTATGAAATGAAAACTAAACATACTTTATTCCCCCAAATATATTCAACTGTATGAATGGGGGGAGGGAGGGAATAAAGATACCAAAAGCTCCATTTGCTATTACTCAAGAAATAGTTTGAAAACAAAATTCCAACACATAATTTTTACTGTACTACCGAACAAGGATTGTAGCATATTGTAGCTTAAAAATAGAGGAAACAAATGGTTAAGGAGATACAGAGCCTGTTGATCTATTTATAGATACACAGGTTCCAGTATTGGCACCCATCACTGCAATATCCTAGTGCCCCCCAAGAATAAAAAGCCAACAAAGTGCCCAATTTATCATCCTCCTGCATTTGTGCAAAAAAAATGTAAAATGCTATTGAATCAGAATGGTAGTTCTTTTTACAACTGCTCTTCCCTGGCTACATCAGGAGCAGGGAAAGGGAGGACCAGGCCCAATATCTTTCTCTTTTCCTTCTTTGCTGGGAAGAGCCAGGCTTATGTTTAAAGCCAGATAGGATTGGTATTGAAAGTTACCATTTGATGGTCCTTCAGTAGCCTATGTGTAGTTGTTTATGAATCTCAGTCTTGTTGTCAATTGGTACTTTTGTTGGCAATCTCAGCAAAAAAGCTGGGCACTAAAATAAGCTCTTGTGCTTATGGCCTGGTCCCAGAAGGATTGAGCCCATAGGCATGAGGAGAGCTTGCTTTGCCACTGCCTTTGCTTTAGATATTCTCTAAGTAAACCAAGGAATTCAGTTTTCAGGGTTGTCAATCAGGCATCTTTCTAAATTAGTAAGTTCCTCTTAAAAACAACCCCAAAAGAGTATGTACTATTGACACTAAAATTTATGGTGTTTCTCACCTAAACTGCCATGGAGCTGGGCTCAAGACAACATTCAAATCAGGATCCGGATTTTGAACACAGACATTTGGGGAAAAATCAGATTCAAGATTCGGGTTTGTCCTATTATAAAGAGAGAGGTGCTGTTTGTACAGTTCCGATCCAGATTTGCATTTGGATTTAAGTCTTCCATTGCCAATGCTTGCAGGTGTTTGGATTGGATGTGTTGGTTCAAGTCTATTCTATGAAACCTCTGCACTGTCCCCCCAAGGCTCAGCATTTCTATATGAGCCTACAGTCAAAAACCCTCCCCTCTGAAGTGAATGAGTCAGGGGTTTTAAAATTTCATGTGAGATGTTTTTGTCCCCCCAGCTCTCGTAGTGCGCTTCCTGACCAAACGGTTCATCTGGGAGTATGACCCCACTCTAGGTAGGTTACATTTTATTCTAAATACTTACAGAATGCTGCAGGTGTTGGCTTTGTAGAAGCAATGGAAAGGCATGCAGTAAAGATTCCAAAACCTCATTCATCCTTTAAATATGATGTTAAAGCTTCTCTGAGGTAAATCCCTAGCTAGAATGAACAGCCAGCTGATGTAGCACAATCAACAGGGATAAATACATTCAAATAAAGGCTGGATGTGGGGTTAAAACCTGCCCCTATTGAAGTTTATGGGAGTTTTGCCATTGATTTCTGTCGGGCTAGAATTTGACCCATGGAAATAAAGATGTTAGTTTTCTGCTTTGGAGTAACTGACCACTGTTTGTGGAAGGTAGAAGTGCTTGGGAAGAGTGCTCCAAGGGGCAAGGGAGGAATAATCCTGTGGACAGTCATTTCCTGTGTAAGCTGTGAAAATCACTTGGGACCACTGGAATGCACAGAACCCCGGCTGAAACACTGGAGGTACCTAAACTCACTCAGTGCCTACATTTTTGCAGTGAGTCAATGTTTCTGCCTCTGAGTAAGCACACTGCTGCCTCCCTGTGGGTGTCCAGATACCCATCTCCCACCTAAGCCCCTCAGCGATTTACAAACCAGGGGAAGACAGATGTTCAGCTTGAGGGGCTCTATCTGGTAGGCGTGATCAGAGACTGCCTACTGGATCAGGTCCCCATAGGCGAGCTTACACAAAACCGTTGGGGGCAAGGGAGGGAGAGGATGACTTCCCTCATCACTTCTTGCCCAGTGGTGAAGGTACTCACCTGGGAGGTGTGAGACTCCTCCCCCAGTTCAAGTCCCCCCGCCTAAGAGGGAGAAAAGATTTGAACAGGGATCTGCCACTTCTCAAGTGTCCTAACCCTTGGGCTATGGGATATTCTGATATGGAGATCCCTTTCTCTCTCCTGTTGCACTGTGGATAAACAATGAAAGTCACTGAAGCAGAGGGACTGGATCCTGGGTCTCTCACATTCTGGGTGAGTGCTCTAACCACCAGGCAACAGAGTCATTCTCATGCTTGTGCTCTCTGTGTGTGTGTCCCAAATGACTACCCCACCCATTCGCTTCTTGCTAAAATGGCAGAGGCACCCTAACTCCCTGGCCGAGAATTGCAAGCAGAAATAGACGCCTCCCTGCAGCCTGGACTTGGGCACTTATCTCTGGAGAGAGAGGTGCAGGGCTTGGCTTACACCATCTCTGGTCAGCATCTCCCATTAGCTAGCATAGGCAGCTCCCCACCTAGCTCCCTGCTGGCTTTTGTGGATCACATCTGAAGGTGTCTAACTCACTGAGTGTCACACCATCTAAATCCTATTGAACATTCAGCCCTTAGTCCCCAATTTTAAAAGGGTGCTTCTCATTTTGGGAGTCTCCACTTTTGGGTGACCACCTTAAGACACCCAGGTCCTTATTACAGCTCTTGAGCACCCACAGCTCCTATTGACTTCAATCTCAACTATGTTGGTGTTTGACACTTCTCAAAATTGGGCCCAAAGTGTTCAGATTTGGTCACCAAATAGCAAAGTAACCTAAATTACAGGCCCCCTTTGAAAATTTGGGCCCTGGAGCCTGATTTTTCAGAAGTGCTAAGTAATTACATTGTTGCATGCTCCGCCCCAGTTTGAAAATCAGGTCCTAGATGTCTGAAGCTGGGCACCCACGAAAGTAGAATCTATCTTCAGACCCGTACAACTAAGTGACTTGTGTTGGGTTACACAGGAAGTAAGTGGCCACAAGATCACCTGCCCTCCCATGATCCTTTGATATCTCCTTCCTTGCACAAAAGGTACTCAGCTTCTAGGGCTGCTACTCCTTTGATTTATTAAATTCTACATATTCATCTAATTTTGGAGAGAATTATCTGATACAGCTGTTGTGAAGCTAAGCACTTTGTGATATTCAAATGCAAAAATGTCAAATGTCATCAATTGGACATTAATCAATGATAGGAGCCTCTGGTGGAAGCAGTTACTATATCTACCTTTATCATCATGGTCATCCTTTGGTGGCTTATAGCATATAGGCATCTCTTTAGATAGTACGTAGCTGGGTTTACTATGGCTTTTTACTGCAAGAGGTTTGTTTTGTTTGGTTTTGTTCTGTTCTTCTGAAGAATCATATCAATCTGTTTCAAGCAACATAAACTGTGTCAGTGTGACATATTTACCGTACATTGAGAATAAGCATGTTTGTCAAGTGACTTTTCAAATGTAGAACTAAAACAGACGCATACCACACAGCTACTAAGCAACAAGAGATTTTGCCAGAAACACTGAGGCTGCAAGTGATAAAAAAGAAAAGAAAAGAAAAGAAAAAGAGTAATATTTACAGCTGATTTTTTATATCAGATCTAATGGGATCCATTAACTCTCCTATGCTAGAAGTTGGTTTTCCCTTGGCAATTCCCATTTCCACCAGGACTTACATCAAAACTTCCAAGGCACAGGAAATTCACTAGGGTTCTATTTAAAGTGAATAAAACAGCATAAAATTCCTTGTTCTCCTGTAATTTCTGAAAGGGATAATATATTTTAGATAAAAGGAATTTATGGGATTCAGTACCACTTTAAGCTTCAAGACAAAAATTAGAGACTCCATGTTACTTCTGTGTGCAGTGTATTATTATGTCTCCAGGATCTAAGTTAAATAATGTTCAGCTGCCACACACATGAAGAGGGAGCATGAATGAGTAGCATGGCTTTGCTAAGGACATGGAACTCCCATTTAAAGTGAGGGTCTTGCAGCACTAGTGTTGCTACTCAGGATATTATTTCTGTATATGTGCCCTGTGTGACAGCTTGGGCAATTTCCTGGACAAACCATATTGAATTAAGCTAAACCTTATTGAATTAAGTTTATGTATCATTGTGGGCCAGGGATTGTGTGTAATTTCATAAGGGAGGGAGACCACAACCCTCTAGGAACTAAGAACAGTTGGGAGTGGTTTGGCAAATTAACTCAGGTTGTAACTTCTCCAGAGAGCTGCTCCCACCATCTGGAAAGAGGCTCACATATACTGGTTCATATTGGAGTCTCCAGGCACAAACAAAAAAAGGACTTTTAGTTAAATAGCCTAAGTTAAAATTTACTCGTGACCTTTTTTCTGAACCAACAAATGTGCAAGGGTGTGTGTGTGTGTAATCTTTCCTGGGAAGGGTTGGAAGGATTTGGCTCAGTCTGCGTTATTGTTCTGAGAAAAGGAGTTATGAACTCGTAATCATGGGATAACCCCTTGGTGGGGATTGAAGGATGTTCAACAGCCAGAGTGAACCCTTAGAGTGAAGGGTTGATCTCTGGTAAGTTTATTAGCATGTGTGTAGGCTCTTTTATTGTTTTAACATAGTTTCTTTTTAATGCTTTTACCTTAAGAATAAATGTGCTTGCTTAGAAAGTGCTGTGTGGCAACAGCTTTTGCAATTATGCTGTGGATGGTCTCTGAGAAGAAAAGTAATGCAGGCCTGCTTAGGAAACTGGTCCTCACTGAGGAATTCTTAACGTAGGCAAGGAGCTTTCAGCCTTGAAATATCCCAGTGAAGAGGGAGAGAGACATGCATCTCCATTCAAGAGAGGAGGCAGATGGGGAGCCAGAAGCCTAAGAGTGCGTGCCCTTGCTGGACCATAGAAGGGGAATATAGGTGCAGTTGCCCTGAACTGTGACCCTGCACAACTATATCACCCTTAATATTTTATTTTTCCATTCTCAACTTACTAGGAATGACAATATCAGCAGAGCTCATTACCCAGAGAGTATTAACTATCTACCAACTCTTGTCTGCCCTACAACTTTATTGCTTAGTTATCATTTTCTAGGTAGGTGTTTGCTATCTTTTTTTTAAAGATACCAAGCCATTGAGGCTAATTGCTAGAGTCCTGTGCGGATACAAAATTTTTATCCACATCTGATTCTCAAACATGGTCTGCAGATATCTGTGCATAGCTGCACATTTGCAGGGCTTTACTAATTCCTCACCTGCCCGGGTATATGAGGCATATCAATATCTGTTTATAACAAATCAAAACATTATGTTATATATGCACACCGAGGATACAGAAGGTGCATAGAAAAAGAGATGCACCACTCCCATCAGCATAGGTAATGTGTATACTGAAGCGCTACAGTCTAAGTATAGACATAAACTAAAATTTTTGAAGTAATCTATATATTATATCTAAACCGATATCAGAGAGCTAATAATCTCAAACAATACTATCACTAATTCTAGTAGTCTGATCTATCAAGAAAACTTAAATGGCAACATAATTAAAATGTAAGACTCAAGATTCTTTACTAGCACATTCTCCATGAACATTTTTTTTCTTTTCTGATCACAGTCAAATAATACAGTGAAGTTAGAGAAATGCTACAGACAATGGAGTTTGTATTATTTACCAGTAAAATATCACTCCATGTTTTTTTAATATTACACTGGTAGATTCTTGCCCAAAATACAGCCTTTGGATAAACACTTTGCATTTCTATGCACTTTTCAGACATGGAACTTAAACAAGTTTACAAACATTAATTTATTAAAACTTCACCACACTTCTTTGAGATGGAGGATTTTACTGGTGAGGAACTGAAGGAGAGAGAGAAAGAGAGACTATGCAATTTGTCAAAAGCCACACAGCAAGTCAGTGGCTCAGCTAAGAGAAGTATGCAGGAACCCTGCCTTTCTATTTCCTGCTCTTACTAAATGAGCCACAAACACTTACATCTGCCTTATATCACTTAATGTAACTTATATGCCTTAAACTGCCTAATATCACAATAATGAACGTTATTAGAGCACACAACACATCTTTGAGTGTGCACATACACCCTCCCATCAAGGTGCTGTACATAAAGTCATATTAAATGATGTTGCTTTATATAGAGTATGATACCAAAAAACCCAGTTCAGCCATACCCTGGTTAACTGAAACCCCTATCAAATCAAGTGCAGTCATAGTGCCTAAAAGATCAGTATGTTCATTGCATTTCACCACCTATCATTCCAAAGTCTGTCTTTTGTGAACATTTTAATAGATTCCAAGGCCAGAAGGGACCATTGTGATCATCTCATCTGATCTACTGCATAACACCAACCAATGGACTTCCCCAAAATAATTTCTAGATCAAGAATCGGAAACCTTTGGCATTCAGCCCATCAGGGAAATCTGCTGGTGGGCCGGGACGATTTGTTTACCTGTAGCACCCGCAGGTTTGGCCGATTGTAGCTCCCACTGACTGTGGTTCACCGTTCCAGACCAATGGGGGCTGTGGGAAGCAGCATGGTCTGAGGGATGTGCTGGCCGCCACTTCCCGCAGCCCACATTGGCCTGAAACAGTGAACCATGGCCAGTGGGAGCTGCAATCGGCCGAACCTGCTGATGCTGCAGGTAAACAAACCGTCCCAGCCCGCCAGCAGATTTCCTGACAGGCCGCATGCCAAAGGTTGATGATCCCTGTCCTAGATCACATCTTTTAGAACAACATCCAACTTTGTTTAAAAATTGTCAGTGAAGGAGAATCCACTGCAACCCTTGGTAAATTGTTCCAATTGTTAATTACTCTCACTGCTCAAACTTTACTCCTTATTTCCAGTCTGAATTTATCTAGGTTCAACTTCCAGCCATTGGATCATGCACTATCTTTCTCTGCTAAACTGAAGATCCCATTATTAAATATTTGTTCTCCATGTAAGTATTTATCAACTTCAACCATTTCATCCTTTAACCTTCTCATTCTTAAGATAAATAGATTAAACTCCTTGAGTCTATCACTATAAGGCAGGTTTTCTAATCCTTAAATCATGGCTCTTCTCTGAACCCTCTCAAATTTCTCAGCCTCTTTCTTGAATGGTGGATGCCAGAACTAGACACAGTATTCCAGCAGCGGTTCCATCAGTGCCAAATAGAGGTAAAATAACCTCTCCATTCCTATTCAAGATTCCTCTGTTTATGCATCCAAGGATTGTATTAGGCCTTTTTGACTACAATATTGCGCTGGAGTTCATGTTCAGCTGATTATACACCCCTCTCCAAATCTTTTTCAGAGTCACTGCTTCCCAGGATAGAGTCCCCAATCATATAAGTATGGCCTACATTCTTTGTTCCTACATGTATACATATATTAAAACACACATTTTTTTGCTTGCACCCAGCTTATCAAACTCTCCAGATCACTCTGAATCAATGACTTGTCCTCTTCATTATTTACCATTCCCCCAATTAGTGTGTCATCCACAAACTTTATCAATGATGATTTTATATTTTCTTCTGGGTCAATAATACAAATGTTAAATAGCCAAAAACCAACCCCTGTGGACCCCATTAGAAACACATCCACTCAATGGTGATTCCCCATTTACATTACATTTTTAGACCTGTTAGCTAGCTTTTAAGCCATTTAATCAGTGCCATGTATATTTTATATGTCTAGCTTTTTAAATCAAAATTTCATGCAGTACCAAATCAAATGCCTTGCAGAAGTCTAAGTATATTACATCAACACTATTACCTTTATCAACCAAACATGCAATCTTATCAAAAAAATATCAAGTTAGTTTGACAAGATCTATTTTCCATAAACCCATATTGACTGGCATTAATTATATTACTCTCCTTTAATTCTTTATGGAGCAAGTCCTGTATCAGCTGCTTCGTTATCTTGCCTGGGATCAAAGTCAGACTGACAGGCACATAATTAACTTGATCATCCCATTTACCATTTTTAAATATTAACACAACATTAGCTTTTTTCAGTCCTCTGGAACTTCCCCAATGTTCCAAAACTTATGGAAAATCAACATTAATGGTCTAAGTGAGTGCCTCAACCAACTCATTTAAAACTCTTAGATGCAAGTTATCCAGATCTGCTGATTTAAAAGTGTCTAACTTTAGTAGCTGCTGGATAAGGAAGTGCCCCACATCAGCTGGTGCCTGAGGTGTTCTGATTGATTTAGTGCAGTGCCTTCCAGTTTGGAAACTGAAAACCTTTAGAGAGAGCAGCATTTGCTTCCCATTAGACCAATACCCTTTCCTCACCCCACTGCCAATCTGGGAGGAATCTAGCAGTGACATTAGACTTTCCTAATCCTTGCACTCAGGAATTATAAGCAATTGGATTCTGGTTGGCTCCTAAGCAAGGATGTAAGGGGAACAATCTTCTCCACTTTGGCTTGTGCTTAATGCTGTGCTGGAATGGGGCCTTATGCTGGGCCAGCTGCAATCTGCTTCGTTGGTGTCACCTGTGAATTTTATTAATGATGCTACTCATTCCTTCTTGATCAACAGTGTTAAATAGGATGGGACCCTACACCATTCCCTTTGGTAACATGGTATGCAGCTACCTCTCCTAGATTTAATTTTCCCATTTTCAAAGAAAAATTAACTTGACCTCATACAAATTTAAGATATCTTCTGTTGCCTCCCACTGTGCTCCTCTGCAGTGGGAATTTATATAAAATGTATTATGGAAATGAGCTGGGAAAACATTCCTTGTTTCTCTGAAAAAAGAAAAGGAGTACTTTTGGCACCTTAGAGACTAACAAATTTAGTCTCTAAGGTGCCACAAGTACTCCTTTTCTTTTTGCGAATACAGACTAACACGGCTGCTACTCTGAAACTTGTTTCTCTGAAGTATCCATAAGGAAGCAAATGGGCATGGCCTAAAACTTTTTAAATCCATGACACTGGCCTTTAAAAAGCATGGCAGACTCAAAAGCAAGAGGTCACAATGAAGAACAGCAGAGGAAGAAGCTTGGAACAACTTGGGAATCATTTATTTAATGTGTTTTACGTTTTCTTTAATATTGGTCTCAAGATGTAGCATTCCTGATGGCAGTGATAAAATACTGATGGCAGCCTGTTTTATAGCAGCCTTTACATATATACAGTATCCCAAAACACTTCACAGAATTAAACAAATGGAAGACAACCGGAAGTATTATATTGGGCACTAGCTATGCCTACAATAGTTATGATTGCAAAATACTTTGCCCTATTCACACTTGCTCATTTTCTGAAACATTCGCCGGATAGACTGAAATTTCCCATGCTTGCCCTATGCCTCAAAGTGATGAAAAAATAATCAATTGTGAGCAAAATCTCTTTGGCTAGTTTTCATTTATAGGAAGGAAGTACACATCTGCTCTCTAATGACGCTTTAAAAAAAGGTATAACTACAGCAAGAATGGCTTATTTAACTTGAAACTTGTCATGGACATAACTCGCCCTGAGGACTGGTACCTCTGCTTGGATTTGGGTGGGGGAGAATTAAAAAGAAAAAGTTAAAAATTTGAAAAATTCTGAGGCTAGTCAATACTGACACAGCAAAATCATTTAACGTAGCCTAGCGAATCCTGCATTCTTTCTGATATCATTGCTTATCTCCCTGCCTGGCCTTAGCAAGGTGTTGGTTAGGGGCAGAGGCTTCTGCTCAGACAGTTGGCATGAAGGGGGTTGTAAAATTCAGCCTTAAGTCCCATATTTTCTAGACCCAGATTTCTGGGGGTTTTTTTGTGTAGCTTAATATTGCTGTGGGTGTTGTAAACTTTGCACTGAGACACAAGCATATCGGACATAGAACGTTACCTGTTGAAGCCTTAAGTGTTGTATTTCCTGACTTTTTTGGGTTAAAAATTTTAAGTGATTTAAGAACTTAAATCACATTTTCAAAAATGACTTAGGAATCTAAGAGCCTAAATCACTAATACCCAAGTTTTTAAAGCTATTTAGGCATTACAACAGTAAGAACCACAATGCTTAACTGATTTAGGAGTCTAAATTCTATTGACAGTCAATGGGATTTAGACTCCTTAGAGACAATATCTTTTTAAAATGAAATTTAGGCTCCTAAATCAGTTAGGCATTGTGACACGGAGCATAGCAATGCCGAAATAGCTTTAAAAATCTGGGCCTAAGGGCCTGTCTATAAAAATACTTAGTTCACAAGTTGGGGTGTAATCTACCACACACTAGCCTGCCATGCACTAAGCATCCATGTGGACCCTGGTGCCCCCCACTAAAATTCCCCACTGTCCTTTAATGTACTCCCATTTCAAAGTGGGGTAGATCAAAGTGCGCTAGGGAACTTCTAGCGTTCAGCAGCTAAGGTCCATACTGACACTTAGTTCGCAGCAAGGTGAGGTGTAAATCTGCCCCACACTAGCCTACAGTGCTCTTAGTTGCTTTTGGATATTTTACCCTTTGGGGTTTTTGAGTGTGTAAGTTTAACATAGCGTGAATGGAAAGCCCCATGCATATTTATGGCTCTGCATATTTGACAATAAAAAAAAGAGGGGAAGGAATGCATTCACTATTAAACAAAAAAAAACTGTTTTATAAGCACGTAGGGCCAGATCCTCCACTGGGGTGAACAGACATTAGCTCCACTCCAGTAAAATAAAAGCATGTCATAAGGGCAATAAGAGATAGAGTAGGCAATTATGAGTCACAGGCAAGGAAGAAAAATATTTTTAGATGAGGTTTGACAAAAGATTTAGGGGTGGGGAAGAGTCACAGAGAGAGAGAGAGACAGACAGACAGAGTCATGCCCTAGATGGTAAGTGCTAAAGAGATGTACCTGGTCTCAGTAGTGATAAGATTGAAAAGGGCTGAAAGGAAGCAAGTGAGTAGATGCAGAGAGCAGCGAAGAGAGACAAAATTTACTCACGCAGCTGGAGCAAATCCATGGAAAACAATATGAGACAACACTAGGTTTGTGTGGAACGGAGGTAAACTGGGTGTGCCATGATTCACAGTTCTCAAATCAGACGGAGACGAATTCTGCAGGAATATACGCCATGCAATGCCTGCGACCTCCATGGAGTTTCATGGGGGTAACAGAGGAGATTTTGGCTCATTATTTTATGACAAGTAATTGTGGCAAGCATTAGTCTCCTATCCATATTTCTTCATCCAAGGAAAAATGAAGTTTTTAAATAATGGTTTGAAAGTTCAGTGCAATTAAGCAAGTAGAAGTTCACATGCTTGCATCTCATTGCACCTTATCTGCATCTTATTGGTCTACAGACTGGTCTGCAAATTTCACAGAGCAGACTCTCTAGGTCTCCAGTGCTTCCAGGTTGCATGGGGGTGGAAGACACTGTGAGCACAAACTTTCTCACACGATTTCTATACGTCACCTTCCAGCGAGGCTGTCTTTTTTGAACATTGAAACTAGAGATGGACATGAGCCAAAACTCTGGATGAGAAAGAATTTGGGCCCATCTGTACTCAAAACAGACTTGGCTACCATTCAAAGTTTGGGCATAAATTTGTGGAGGTGTTTATTTCATCCAAATTGGTTTGCCTATTCCTACAATAAACATGTTCCTAAAAGCATAAAGCAAAAATCTCCTTTCAGAGCTGTGACACTTTACCCCCATTTTCTGCTCTCCCCATATCCATGGAACTTGTACTGAGCAAGACATTGGAGTCAGGAGACCAGATCAGCTGGTGTAAGTTAGTGTAGTTCGATTAAAGACAATTTATGCCAACTGAGGATGTAGTCCAAGAGCTACAAAATGGATCTCAGAGGAAAAATTTTCCACAAGAATTGAAATATGCTCTTCTGGAACAAATGTATTAACCAATTCAGTTTTAATCAGGACAAGAAAATGTGTCCATTCTTCAAGTAAATACAACCCAAATCTCCCTTGAATGTATTTATCAAAACCTCAGGCTTTGGAAGATATTCAGATTCACATTCTGTGGATCATATACTTCAATATTTTCTTTATATAATTTTAATAGTATTTTTTTTCATAACGACTTTTTATCCATTGTTCAGAAAAATACAGTGATTCTCCAATACACTTATTAACAAGATAGCACAAATAAGCTCAGGGGAAGCTTTCAGTCTGCTTTTTGCTTCTCCTTGTAAAGGACTTTCTGCATCTGGGAATTTAGAAGTTGATTAGTTAATGGGGACTGAATAATTGTGCCAATATATTGTAGGCTAAAAAAAATAAACTGACTAATGTTGCTTCAGAAATGCTTCTGGGACCCTTTGGTATGGTCTAAATATTTAAAGGATGAGCTTTAATTTTTCAAATGATGAATCTTGCAAGAGTTAAGTGTGTATTATTGAAAAAAAGTGCTGCAGAATGCACTATTATACAAAGTGAAGCCATCAGAGTAATAAGATCAACTGTAGGTCCAAAGCAATATGGTCAGCAACCCTTTTCTTTAAATTACCAAAAGTATTATATGAAGTGTAACACCCCAATAGTTAACAAGGACTTTCAAAGTTTATAATAAATTGGGGCCAAGTGGTAAGTTTTACAGCTGCATTTCAGTATTTCTGATGTTGATTGGCTTACCACAGCTCTGACCATAGTAGCTGTCTGGCTCCTCAGGGGCCAGCAAAATCCTACTTTGATTCAAGCATTTATGGACAGAGAAACACAACTATAACATTTTCCTTCCACCTCATTGGTGGAAGCCATATAATTACAGTATGGAATTATTACCAGGTCATATTGTGCGTGGTAGAGGCAGAAAATCCAAAGTTCAGGAAATTGCCCATGGTCACCTGAAAAGTCCATATCATAACCATAATTAGATGACAGCTCTCTTCTGTTATACCTATGCCTCATCAACTAGATCATGCCAACTCCAGTCAAAGCACTTTAACGTCTCTGTCACAGTTTCTCTATATGTACAGTACAGAAGAGTAATGATATTGAACTACTATAAAGCAAGGTGCTGTACAGTGTGAAGTACTACAGAAATGTGAAGTCAAGACCATTTATTTTCAGAAAGGGAATACAACTCAAGATGTCATGGTTGGCAGCTCTGTGCTTTAATCCACTGGGCTTTTAGGAGGCTCCATCCCCTTAGTCAAAATTCATACTTGTCAATTTGAGATTAATAATAGCTATTTGCTTTTTCACAAATATCCAGATAGTGCTAAATATCATTAAAATGGACCCAAATCCACAAACCTTACTCAAACTCAAAAACAGATACATCTTTATCCAAAAGAACTACCAACATTTCATACCTCTCTTACCCAGAGCAATGCTACACATCCAAGATAAAACCCGCACTTCAGTAGAAGGCCAGAATAAGGCACATGCCCTACATAAATCCCAATTAAGTATTATTTTGAGGGTAACTGAACTTCCAGAATGGACCCAGATGCAGAAGAGATGGAGATGGTGCCCTCATCTCCTCCACCTCTTCACTTCTGGCCTACTTTTCTCTATTTGTTGCTTTTTTCCCTGTTCTCCCATCCCTAGTATTAGCTTGATATTACCCAGAAAACTGTGAAGTTAATTTTTGCACCCATTTTTGTCCATTTTGACATTTTTGTAACAAACACCAGTAAGTTCCTGGGAAATTTTAAACAAAATAAAAACTGAAAACAAAGGAACTTGCCATTTGGCTTCTGCCTGCCTGACTGACTGATGGAGGGACTTGCCCATTTGTCCATACTGGTGACAGCTGCACCACTTAAAGCAATTTGAGTGACAAGGGCAAGTTACTTTTTTGGTGGGGGAAGAGGGTGTTTGGTGGGGGAAAATAATGTGAGAGTTTAAACACATTATTCTGGAGAGATGGCATCCCTCAGTAGGGAAGGGAAACATTCATAGAACATAAAACCTTTCAGAAGTTCTGGTTCAATAAATAAGCTTCCTTGAGCACATCCTCCCATTCCCATTGAAGAGATTTGCACCAAATAAAATGTAAATCTCTGACAATGAAAAGCGATCAAAATTGCTGGCTACAGTTTTACATCATGTGCATTTGACTTTTGATATAGACCATCTGTGAGTTGGCAACAGTAATAAATCTGAATGTTAGCACGGATCATTTTCCAAGTTGTAGGTCAAATGCTATCACACTTAAGTGTCATACTCATTAAGATAAAACAAGTGTCCTTGTTATTAATTATTTGATAAGTTGCCTATTTCCAGAACTTTAGAGGCAGCAAATGCACCCTTATTTTCCTATAACATGGATAGTGTGTATGTTTAACTCCCCTTGGCAATTCTTATAAATCGTACACATTGCTTTGAGCCTTTGCTAGAAAAGGGGAAAGTGATGGTTTCAGCATTTTTCAAAGAAACATTCCAAAAATAAATCCCAGCATTCTGTAATTTCATCACAGTTTAAGGGCTATACTTAGTGGGTAGCTTGAGTAGATCCCTGGTCTGCAGCCACACCATTTTCAGCTCTGATCTGGTCAGATTTCAAGCTAAGCAGGGACAGGCATTATCAGTTTTTGAATTGGAGACCTCCAAAGAAGTGGCATTGGTGTTTCAGGAGGTGGCACTCTTTCCTTCAAATCAGTAGGAAAAGTATCACAGCATGGGATTAAAAGGCTCTCAGTTGCTGTGCTTTCATTGAGGCACAAATCCAAGATCCTGACCACTTAAAAAGTATCCATAGTAATTGACTCCAACCCCCATATGTAATACTAGCAAGTTAGATAATATCTGTTGGAACAAGCAGGAATGTGAGGAGTACATCAAATATTCTAGGAAGAGGTTATAAACAGACTAAATACGATTCTGAGAGATATCCTGAGTGAACCCAGGATTCTTCTTTTAATTACAAGCTCTTACACCAAATTCATGTCTGCTGTAAACCCATTTTATACCATGTGTGCCCATTTGGCTTTTTATCAAGCGGTAACAATAATATGTATTGCAGAAACTATTTTAACTGAGAATTTTTTTTTAATCGGTCTAACATATTGAAATATGGAAACCTGCATCTGATTTCAGGATTATTGGCTGGTTTGATATTATAGGAAAATCTTTTGAAAAGAACTTATGCTGATTGTTTGAAAGATATTTTAATGTGAGTTAGCCCTTTTCCCTCTTAAAAAATAAACTGAAGGGGAAAAAATCTATTTAAAAAAAAGAAAACAAAAACAATAAGTGTTAGCCTCACTGCCATGTTCCATTTTGAATAAACAAATTGGATCAAATTCAGCCCTGATGTAAATAGAGTCATAGTCATTGAAACCAGTTTCATTTTTTGAAAGTTATGATGATTTTTAAAACATTCCATCTCAGAAATATCTTGGGTTACATGCTCCAGATATTGTTTATATTATTGTCCAATAGGAAGACCCAGGCCTGTCAATATTACTGGATAGCTGGTTAACTTTTTAAATTGTTCAGTCCCTTTGTGGTAATTGCAGAGGTCCCATGTATATAGTACAAAGGCTGTGTCTCTGCACAGTCATAGTTCTGAGATGTGGTATAAAAGAAGGTTATGGGTTGGCACATGAGGAGAGATGGGTAGGTCTTAGCTGTGAGAAGAGGAGCTAGGATATGCCTATGTATGAAAAAGCTCCAATTCATGGATGCTGGGGAAGCTTTACATCACATCAATACAGTACTTCAAGTCGTGTGATAGAACAGTAGCAAGGAACATAAAGAAGATTCTGCTCTAATAATCTGCATTTAGATTTTAAACTCTTCTAAAATTGTTTTTATTATTTTTAAGAGTCTACCTATCGTCATCAGGCAACTATCGATGATGAAGTTGTTTCCATGGAGATACTAGATACAGCTGGTCAGGTGAGTGAGAACGGTCGAGAAGATCTGATTCTCATAAACGAATAAACAGGAGAAAAGGATGAGACTAAGACAGCTACACAACACTTCTAGTGACTAAAATCAAGTAGAGCCCATGCCACTCTGAGCAGCGGCTGCCAGACCCGGGTGTTACACACAGATCGATGTTTAGAGTTTTGTAATGTGGAAAAGCGGGTGGAGATAGTGTGTGACCATCTGGAGAACTCTTTATTTTACATGCCTTAACTGTAACAAAGGCTGCGTAAGGAACTTCAGCAGGTGCCCCAAGGTACTCCACTTCATCATCTGGAGCAACTGTCTCTGTACACAAAGAGCCTCCCACATAAATCTGCAAGATGAAGGCTCTGAATGAAATCAGTGCAATGTAATCTATGGTAACAGTCACCTGTTTGGCCCACATCACATTACCAGATTTCCCTAATGGGTTATCACTCTTGTATGGTGCCATTATCCAGAGCAGAAACAGACAGTCTAGCAGTATTCCTGCAAGTGACCGATGTGGACACCAAAGAGCACTCCATGAAGTTAACCTCTTAGAAAGGAATCACAATACCTGGATATAGGCAGCATACAGATACTTCCTACAGCCAACTGATCATACACTGTGGTCATCCATGCACAGCCAGGACACAAATATAACTTGTAAGCTACACCCACCAAAACAAACACTGTAGATTCTACCTCACCATGGCCACATTCACTCTTACCAAACACTGGCAGGTGCTCACACTGAAAACCACCAGAAACCCATCCAAACCTATCAGACTTTTCCTCAAAATCTACTACAGGGGCACACAACAACATTATTCCGCACACAGCTGCAGATCTTTAGGATCTGATTCTCCACTGCCTCACACCCTGTGCGGTCATCTCCACCTTTGAAGAGTGGGTGTAAAATCAGAAGAGTTGTGGTTTTACATCCACTTTTCCCACGTGTAAATGGCTTTGCACTCTGCTCAGTCATTGAGAGGAGAGCCTAGGGGACAGATGTCTAGCTGAAGAGCTTATATTAGTTTCTCAAACCGTATTCAGCTAGTGTATGATCTTTTCCTTAAACTGGTGTCCTTCTTTCCAAACAGGAGGACACTATTCAGAAGGAAGGACACGTACGATGGGGTGAAGGCTTTGTGCTAGTCTACGACATCACCGACAGGGGTAGCTTTGAGGAAGTGCTGCCACTTAAGAACTTGCTGGATGAAGTTAAAAAACCCAAGAATGTTACTCTGATCCTAGTGGGGAACAAAGCAGACCTGGATCACTCCAGGCAGGTCAGCACAGAGGAAGGAGAAAAGCTGGCCACGGAACTGGCATGTGCATTTTATGAGTGTTCCGCTTGCACAGGTGAAGGCAACATCATGGAGGCCTTCTATGAGCTTTGCCGTGAGGTACGGCGTCGTAAGATGGTTCAGGGCAAGACTCGGAGACGGAGCTCCACCACCCATGTCAAGCAAGCGATTAACAAGATGCTCACCAAAATCAGCAGCTAAAAGAATTGTAACAAAGTAGAGAACCAGGGTAGAGAAGATTAGTTTGAGGGTTGGGAGAAGGCAGCCAGGACATATGAAAATAAAAAATGGTGAAAGCTTTACTTTAAAAAAAAAAATCACTTCATCCCTTTTTGAGTATATGGGGCAGATTCCTTTCTACTTTATTTAAATGGTTTTAGAGTGGTAGCATCCACTTCACACCGCTTCCAACCAACATCACAGAGACATTCTAAAGGATTGGCTGACTCAAGGGATTGGTAATGAGACAGCTAGGTTGCTGGCTCCAATCCAACCCAGATTGGTAATGACTGAAAATCATTATGTTCTGATGGCTGCTCTGTAGCCTATGAGTAATAAGTCTCAGTCCAGCGATAACTGACATCCTTAGCAGAGAGGCCAAGGACTGAATCACCTGGGAGACTGCTTAATTGTTCTCTCCAAAATTGTTAATCTGGCACCTTTCAGTAGCACTAAATTTACACACAATTTCTTTTATTACAACCCCTCTTTTCTTGTATTATTTTTCCAGCCCAATACTAGTGCCTACATTCTTAGGTATGTATTTAAAATAGGAAAAATATTGCATGACACTAAAGGTTTCAACCAGTGATGGGTGAATTTCAATGGGTCTGAAGGACATAAATGTGGCTGGTTTTCCAGGTCTCTCAGATCTGCAAAAGTGGGCAGGGAATATTGCATAAACAGCTTTTCTGAAGGCATTTTCAGCATTCCACCTCAAAGATCAGAAGTTTGTGGGGGGGGGGGAATCAAACAAAGATAACCAATCTACTAGTGAAGTTCCAGAAATTTGGTTATGGTTAATTAAGAGTTTTTGATGAAAGTTCCACTTCTTTGATTTATCCAAAATGATGCATCCACCTCTGCTTTAAACTAAAGATAGGCCCAGCCCAAGCCTCAAATTCTGGGAAGGCTGAGAATTCAAAATCCAAACTCATATGCAAGTATAATGTAAATGGCCCCTTTCTTTACAATGGGACAAGCCAAAAGCCCCCAGACTTTCAGGTGTTTCAAACACAGATCTAAATTTTATGGCTTGAGCCAATGGTTTGTTTAAACCAGCAGAGAAGACATTTTTAGGCTTTCTTGAGTTTTTAATAGTATTGATCTGATTTTTTAATTTTCTCCTTTCCTCCAACCCTGTGGCTTCAGCAAACTCTTAGCTTTCCCTCTACTTTACTCACCTATTGGCTGCATTTCTGAGGCCTTCTTGAGGGGGAAGAGGGAGGAGAGAGAGAGAGACAGACACACACATACAGGAACTAGAATTAGGAGGTAGTTAAGAATTTTCAGATTATACTTTTTTCTTAGCAGTTACATTACACCCTGTTAGGCAGTTAGGAATGGAACCAAAGCTAACATCATGCAGAGTCACAGGCAACTGGGTGGATCCACTAATAGAAGTATGAGCACCTCTTTCCTTTGGTTAACATCCCCCTTTTATGCAAATACTCGGAGCTTTATTCTCCATTGCTTGGCATCTTGTGTAGTCATTTATGCCTGGCAAAGAGAATGAAAAATGGACAGAGAATGCTATCATAGGGTTAGGCAAGTGGTGATATTTGATTTGTTAGCACTTTGCTCAGGTGTAAATGACCGCACAGGGGGCAACATAGTGGAGTAGGCCCTCTGCTTCCACACAAGCAGGAAACATGAGTCCTAAATCAGTTTTTAAACCAAGAATGACTTAATGAGACTCTGTCAAGTTCATTTTCTGTTAAATAATGTCACTAACACTCTCTCTGATGATTGTCATAGAAGGAATTCATACTCAAATGTACTTTAAAGACCTATATGCTCTTTGTTTACTTTCTGAACTTTGTCATGTTTGGGACAGTGAAATTAGACTGTTGTCTGTGGAGTAAGTTTCTTCTTTTTGGTTCTCATACGCTCGCACTTTATGATGTTTCAGTTGCAAACACTACAGTAGAATCTCTGAAGGATGACTCTGGTCAGAAAAGCAACAAATTGTTACCTTCTCATTTAACAGATCTTCCCAAAATGTGTCAGTCATATTGCTAACTTTAGTGACAACCATCAATTTTTGCCCCCCCCTTTTTTTAAACTTCTGTTAGCAATGCAGAGCCAACATAGCTATGGGTGAGTGAGCCATATTCTGTTCTGGCTCATGCATCAACGCTCATTAACTATGGCACTAATCTTGCAAACATGCATGTGATTAACTTAATATGCATGAGAAAGTGTTGTCAGGTTCAGGACCTAAGTTTCTCCGGTAATCTTTAATAATGTGATGTCACATGAGCCCAAAAGAATAGACCTTACCGTTGCATCCCAGGGCAAGATTACAGACTTGAAAATGGGTGTGTATGTGTGTGAGAGAGAGGAGTAAGATTATTTTACTTGTACACTGAGGAAATTTGATTTGAAGATCAGTGAGAGAGAACATGGGATGTCATGATGCTCTTAGGATAGACTCCATTTTCAGATTAAAACTGCAGATGAAAATACACGCTCAAAAGTCGATGGCAATGTTTGTAGTAGGAAGTTTTGTCAACTAAAGAAATACTAAATTATCTTACTTCTTGACAATGTCCTTGAAAATGTGTCTTTCCTTTTACCGTTGGTTTATGGGGAAGTAATGAAATCCTTTGTGAAAAAAACACATAATGCTGAATAGATGTGTCTTACTTGTTAAGGACAGACCCTCTAATAAAAGTAGCAACATTTATTTGTGAAGATTGAGGTTGGAGACTACTGCAGATGACAGACAACTGGACAAAAAAAATGGGGGATATTTTGTGATTTGGGTATTTTTTCTATTTTGTTTTTAATTAAGAGCGTTGTTGTTTTTCCTCTGTTTAATGGGCTGATTGTCAAGCCAATTGTAACACAGTATGACTATAGTCTAATTTACTGCTTCTCAAGCTGTTGCAATTTATTATTGGCTGTTCTGTAGAAGTTTCCGATTTCTACAATTTCTCAAATGAGCCAGAAAATGCCTAAGTGTTGAAAGGCCCAAATGCAATATGCAAAGGCCCATATCCACTGATCTTTCAATCAGGAAACAGGATAATTAAAAGCCTTCATTTGTATTCTTACTGCCAATTTTTCTTTTTTAATAGTATTTCCCCTCCCCTTTTTTTGTACTTTCCCCCTAAAGTAGTTTCCTCATTAGTTCTACATGATTGATCGCGATTCATTGAAGTCACAAATAAAGAGTTAGAAATGCCCATACTGCAAGATTTGGATCAGGATCCAAACTGTCTCCAAGTTAAGGTGTTCATATCTAGATGATTGGTGCAATCATTACAGAATAGGGGGGCAACCACGAAGTCTCGATCCGTATCAAGATAAACTTTCCCAAAATTTGGGGATGTTTGTATGTGGGGTTTGGATACATATATACTTAGCACATATATTGTACCAACTGTATGCATTTTGACATACAAGAATATGATGGCCCACGCCTATAGATAATATAATATATAAGAACAATATAAAAATAAAGAAAATCAGTGCTCTCTGTACTGAACTCTTACACATTCATTTTCCTCCAGATACCTGTGATACTCTGTCTTTCAATAAACAAGGGGCCGAATCCTAAAGTCCTCACTCAGTTTTTATTTAGACAGATTTTTAAAGATATTTAGGTGCCTACCTCTGGGAGTTCAGCACCTAAATACCTTTAAAAATATGGCCCTTCGTTCTTACCTCAGGCAAACTCAAAGTTAATTTTGCCTGAATAAGCTGTTCAGGATTTGTCCCAGAGTGAACAGATTAGTTTAACTGTTGTGAATCACAGATATTTCTCCAAAACACCTAGGCATCCAATAGATCCAATAGCATTTATAAGGGAATATGGAGCCTTATACCATTAACAATTATAGCAATTCAAAGCTGATCAAAAGGGTTATAGCAACCTGGCTATTTGGTTGCCTGAATGAAATTGGTTGACAAAGCTCTGTGCAATCCTTATCATGCCATGTAAGTGATAAGTGGGTCAAAGCCATAAAGTTCAGGGTGGTTGCCACTGACTTCATTGGAGACAGGATTTCCCCCAGATGTGGCTGTTCCCGTTCCCAAATATCAGGGGTACTTGGAATTCAGCCTCCAGGGCTGGCATTCTGGCAACACCTATTGTTAGCCCTGAATTCGGTAAGGAGGCGGACGAGGGATTCCAACTACGCTGTTCTAGGGCCCTAATCAGTTTCCTTTACATGTAAGGTAAATTGTCTTAGCCCGATGAGAAGAAATGGGATTTTCCTGAAACATTGACTAGCATTTCCCTAGGAAATGTTGTGGAGATTTTATTCAAATATGGTCAGGCTAGATCCTAAGTTGTAGCTGAGATAGGCTTAGTAAAGTTAAAGGCTGGACGTGGGAGGCAGGAAATGGCCCTAAACGCTTTAGTGTTTCCCCCAGTCCTTGCGCCATTCAGGCTATTTCCCATGGCAACTAAGGACCACCAGGGCATAGGGATGCCTAAGCCATGCCCCCTTCTCCTGGGAGCACCCCTTCTGACAGGGGTGGTGTAGAGCTTGTATGCTGGCCCTATGCCATCTGGGGAATCCTCCAAGGCAGGTAATCCAGCTTTCCAATTGTGATGTGCCACTAGGGCAGTGCAAAGCAGCTGGAGTAGAGTCAAGAATCAGGCTCTTAAACTATAACTACCCCATCAACTAGACTCAAAAACTTTCCTGCAAAATATTTACTGCAATTCTTAGCTTTCAAGGGAGAAAGATCCTAAAGGTTATGTATGCATAGACTTTCTAGTTCTTCTCTTTCTCTAACAGCTCAAACTATTTACATAACTTGCAAGAGGAAAAAAAAAAGCATTTGTAAAGATATAGAGGCTTTAATTCAACAATACTCCTTGACAGCTTCGTGTATCTGACTTATTTTCTTTGAAAAAGTAAATCTATAATAAAAACAGTGTCATTTTAGAAGCTCTGGTGTTATGTGCTTTATTTCCATTACAGATGCCAGGGAGTAACTATATGGCCATTAAGATACAAAGGGCTTGAAATTCAACCACTTACTTTGAGATGTTACTAACTGCCTGGGATGGTGGCCTATGGGAATTAAGTTCAGTCTTGATTCTAGTGGGCATAGGTCCATATCATGGAAACAATTTACATGATTTACACCAGTAAGCATCACCTTGGACTAAATTAATCTCTGGTATAACACCACTGACTTCAGTGAGGTTACATCAAGGATTAATCAAGCCCTTTGTTGGCAGTCCTAGTAGTGTCAATGACTGACTGGACAGGGAGATAGCGACCCAATTCTCTCTACCCTATAGGCAACTCCTTTCCACCTTGGATTTGAGGCAGATTGGTGGAGTATTGTAGAGAAGTCATCAGTAGTTCAAGTTTACCATCAAATGGCTGTGGTTAAAACGGGACTTCAATCTCCAGGATTGTCAGTCTCCAGGCCCCTTCCACCAGCACTAGACACCCAAAAGCAGCATTTATTGTTATTTCAAAAGGATGTTGGCCTATCACCATGCTGAGATGTACCTATAAAGAGGCTATATGGCTACATAGCAGAAGTATTCCACCATGAGTAAATAGATAGACATTGCCTTGCAGGCAGATTTTGAAAGTTTAACCATTAACATATTACTAGTCCACACATTTTGATATGAATGTTTGTTAGGAAAGAAGGGTGTTCATTAGGAAAGAAGGGTCTTCTGGTTCAAGTACGGGACCTTTGTCAAGAGAACTGGGTTCTATCCCAGACTTTCTGTGCGATCTTGGGTGAGCCACATAACTACTCTCCACCTCAGTTCTTTAGCTATAAATGAGGAATAACATTTCCCTAAATTCCTGGGAGGTCTGATGCTTAATTCACTGACACTGGTAAAACCGTTTGTACCCACAACAACAACTTCTATTCATAGATCTCCAAGCTTCAGCACTAGAACTATAGCTTTGCAAGTGTGTCAATTTTATGGGCAGTAGAATTTATTTGCTCAGGAACAAGAAGTTATGGTCACATCTTCACTTCCAAGGGCTTGTCTACATTGTGCATTAGCGTGCACAAGCTGAAATAGAAATTCTAGCACACACCAGCAGGCCATGCACTAACTGCCCATGTGGATGATACTGGCATGCACTAAGAGTTCTCTAGTATGGGTTGACTTACTGCAGTTAGAAATGGGCAGTGCTTGGGTCCTGCCAGAACACCATTCCTGGACGCTTCTGGGGAGCTAGAAAGCCATTCTGGTACTTCTGCTAATTGTAGCCACTTTCCAGCCTCCATGCAGGGGGTGAGCAGGGCCCTGGTGCCAGTGCCCAGTGCAGGGAGCCAGTGCCAGGCCAAGCAGCCCCTTTCCCTCCTTGGCTGTAGAGCGTCCTCTGAGCCGGCAGGTACTGGTACTGAGCCTTGTTAGGGGGCGCTCAGTGGGGGGCAGTGCAGAGGGAGCAGGGGACCAGACTGGGTAGGCGGCTCAGGGGCTGGAGCTGCCAGAAGCTTGGAGCTGGACCTGGGTAGCAGAGCTGCTCGGACAGCGGAGCCCCTGTGCCAGGCACAGATAGAGGGGACACAGGAATGGGATGGGCTCTGTTAGGAGTCAGCACCCCTGCTCCCCATTGCCTGCCCCACTACTCCTATCTTCCTCCCAACTCCCACCACCACTGCCCAGCTCCCCATTGCTTCCTCCCAGGGCCTCTGTACCTGTGGCCTCCCCCCCTAATATTTAGAACAAGCTTCTGCCTCCTCTAGCACTTTTTTTTTTTTTTAGGACTCCAGCACTGGAAATGGGACTATGTCATCGTGCATGAGGGAACTTTTAGCATGCACCAGCAGACACTGCGTGCATGACATGCTGATGCGTGCTAGAGATTATACCCAAACTGGTGTGCAATAATGTACTCTCCCTGTAGACAAGCCCCAAGTAAGGCACCCCAACTTAAATCTATCCATTACTAGCTATGCACTTTCAGTTAGCGGCTGATTAATAGATCTGACTAATAGGCTTGGGCCGTAGTGTTGTATTTTATCTATAGCTTCAACCTACCTTTTCCTGTTGTAGTTAAAGTTATCATAGTAAAGATAACTGTCAAATATATTCAGATGGAATGATTAAGAGTAAAATCAAATAAAAACAGATAAGGGACATAACCTATATACAGGTTAAACTCCCACTCATTTCAATGGGAATTTTGCCCGAATAAGGAGTTTAGGATTTTCCACATAAGCATTATAATTTATTAACAGAGTATTGGTATGCTGATGATCCACCCAGAAATGTAATTAGAAAGATAAAATGAACAACAGTTTTCTTTGTAAAAATATTTTTACAAATCTAATCCAAAAGAAATGCAAATATTATTATTAATGCCAGTTGAACGGAGTTGAAATTTGAAATTAATTTCAGGCTTATGGTGTCCAAGTTTTAATTCCTGTGTGGAAATACAGCTTCTGGGTCATTCAGTGTTTTTGAATTAGTTTATGTTGACCTATGAGAAATGGCTATCCCTAAATCATTTTAAATAATTTCCTAACAACTGTATTACCTTGTCTCCATGCTCTAGCTACATGACAAACTACAAATGTACAGTGGTTATTAAAAGAACAGGATGGCACATATTTTGTCTTTAAATCTTAAGAAATTAGACAAGATAAATACATTACCCAAGATATATTTTGGATCAAAAAGGTCCCATATTCACCTCTAAGTTCTGAAATTTATTATATTCTGATGCTAATGCAACACCACCCACCAAGTTTTTCAATGAAGATATAGAACTCTGGACCTTCAGAACCAAAAGCATGGGCCTCTATCACATGAACTAAGAGTATTTCGCCTGTCTGGTCCAGCCACTTATAGGGTGACATGACCAAACATACTTAGACAGTGTGTTACATAATAACTTCAGCCTGGTTTTCCAAGGCACTAGGGATCCTTGTTGATGTCATTTAGTTTTGGTTGCTCAGTATTACTACTACTGTGTCCCTTAGAGTTCAAAGTCTGAGTCAGATAAAACCTCAGAGTGTTTACTTTGAACTTCTGTAGTATCATCCATTCAAGAATTCCAGAGCACTTTAGGTAGATGAATGAATGAGGCCTCATAGCATTCCTGTGAATTAAGGAAGTATCATTATTACCTGTATATTGATAGGGAAATGGGAGCACAGAGAGGCTGAGTGACTTGCCCTGGCAGAGACAGGAATACGACAAACCTTGTGACTCCCATCTTTGTGCTTTACCAAAAGCCTGTATTCTTCTCTCAGATTATCAAAAGTTTATCTACAAAAACCTCACAAGAGCAGGTTCCATTTCTAGTTGCCATCCCATTCCTAACATGTGCATGCATGCGTGCACACAGGTTATTGTCCAAACTTATTCCCTTCCTGAGTGATCCTCTTGATTCTTAAAAAACGTAGCAAAGTTCTAAGGCCAGGACTGTGCTTACAAGCACAAATGCTAGCCCTCAAGGTTCTTCCCTGAGCTATTTGTTTTTAGGGATTTTGTGTGTGTGTGTGTGTGTGTGTGTGTGTGTGTGTGTGTGTGTGTGTGATGCCTGCATGAACTGAAAAGAGCAAAACAGGGGTGAACACGCTCTACAAATATTAACATATATATGAGTTTCTTTAAGAAAAAAATTGCCATGGGCTGCCTTTTATCTCCTCTCACTTTTCCCCCAATATTGCAGTAGATGTGAAGCTTACAACTTCCATCAGACACTTTCATTTAAAGACAATAGTTCTCTTGAGGCACAGTTAGGACATGCACATTTAAAAAGTTAATGAGCACAATAGGGAAGATATCAGAGGAGATGCCAGTGGTACAACAAGTAGTTATAGACAAGGACAGAAAAGGGAGAGAGCTCTACATGACATTTTTCAGAAAAAAAACCATTTAAAGACCCATATGAATTCGGACGTTTATACACAAAGATATCCTGGGCTAGGTGTACCCAGGATCCCCTGAAAATAATTAGCATCGGGATGGGAGAAGTAGGGATAGAGGAATAGAGAGGTTTAGTATGAGAATACCAAATCTTCACCTTTAGGATCAAATCTAGCCTTGATTGCTACTACATCGGGTGACCATCATGAAGAGAGTTAGTTATCAGTTCCAAAGGAACTAATGTCCACATCACAAAATATCACCACGACTGGTACTAATTGGCACCTGTAATTGGCAGGTTCAAATTAAAACTGAGGATTGAATGGTCACACTGATCGATTTATTCTCTCAATCCTAGAAGTGGCTCATCTAGAGGTTTAATGTATTTAGATATCAGTGTGTGTGACTGTCCAAATACACACTGCCGCTCCTTCATGCATGCACCCATACCATACCCATAGGGCTTTCCTTCTAAACACTTTTCACCAGCAGGACACTTCCTAGAAAATGGAAAGAAGAGAAGTCAAATGACTTTTTTCAGAGAGTTATTCAAAATACTTGCAAATAATGGGCCAAATTTATTTCCCACTGAAGTCAATATTGAATATGGTTCATTGTGAATAGTCAGACCCAATCCACAAGCACCAGTAATGGGCCCCATGATAAGCAGGTAGCTAAAAAATAAATAAATAAAAGAACTACAAATTTTTAAAGATCTAAATAAAGCTTGAAATAATCCAATCGCTTTGTGTTACAATTTTCAAAAAGCTGCGTCTTGTTAGGAAGACACTGAATGTAAGGAATAGGGTCTTTTTTCTTGGCTCTGTATCTGTGGCCTTTTGAGGAACACAAACATCACATTCTACACTCCCAGCCAGGCCCCTCTGTCTATCCCTGATGCCAACACAGACAACCTCTGCCTCATTCCCTGCTGTGTGGGTCTATTTCTCTCCTCCAGGACTTTTCTTAATTTCCAGCTGGGCATCTCCTATTGTTCCCTCTTTACCTAGTCTCTAGTTTAGCTTCTCCTCCTCCTCCCCCAGGCCTTCTGAAGTTAACTCCTGAACTTGCTTGTGCATCCTCCCATCCTCAAACCAAGACTTCATCTTTCTGACTCACAAAAACTCACTAAGGCCCTGATCCAAAGCCAACTGAAGTCAATGGGTATCTTTGGATTTGGCCTCTCTTTTCATGAGCCCAGTCATATGCACACTGCATTTATTTCTCATAGGCTGAATGGTAGGGAAACAGTGGCTCAAAGTGCTACTAGCTTTCTAACTCTCTTTTTCCCCTCAACAGGATTTGGCAGGTGATCTGGACCAACAATTATTGTGGAGTTTGAGAGCCAGGTCCCTCGCAGTGAAAAGCTGGTGTAGCTCCCTTGACTATGCTGACTTTCACGAAGCTGAGGATCTGACCCAAAACGTTTTACAAAACCTAACAATAATTCATATGTCAACAATAATGAAATGTCATTCTGGCTCCCCCTGAAATTTTGTTCTGATTTCAACGATTTTATATTAAAAAAGTATTTTTAAAGAAACTTCAAAATGACAGGTCATTCTGAAACAAACACCTCAAAAGTTTTGTTCTGGCAACTTTGAAAGAGGACATTGTTTTGTTTTGTTTTTAAATCCCCATTATTTGGGGAAGGGGGTTTAAACTAATGTTATCCAAATCAATAAGATTTCACGAAAAGAACATCAGTTTTGTCAAAATAATATTTGTTTAGTGGAAAACTCTTTAGATGAAAATTTTCTGACCAGCTGTAGTGTGATTTACATTATGCTGAGTACTGCCATCTTTGGGGACTGCAGTCTGAGCACATAAACACCTTGATTTTATTGTTTTCATTCATTTCTCCTTATGTTGCAGGTAGTTGCCTTGCTGTGTATCTATTAACTAATGACCCTTTTTAGAGCTCAGAACTGCAGGAGATGCTGCTCAGCTAATGCCCAGACAGTTGTGGCAAGTTCACTAAGTATGTACATGGTGGCATGGTGTCTCTGTGTTTGTAGGTGTTCATATGCACAAAGTGTATGTGTCAGTGCCTCTTAACTACCCATCAATTTTGTCTTTAAGTTTATCAGGAGACTCCTCAAGGACCAAGAACAAAAATAAATGTTAATTGTTAAGAAGCTGATAATGTTTTAAAAGTTAAATGCTGTTAAAGTCATCTGCTTACTACGTTTTTGTTCTTTGATAAGCAGGGTGGGAGCTGAGGGGCTGGGGTGACCGGAGGGGGAGTTGGGAACCAGGTAGAGTTAAGAAGAAGAATACAGCCTAAGATGTTTTGGGTCTTCCTAGAACAGGGCAATTTGGGGCTTGGGCGCATCAGAGAGAAGACATTCAAATATTGGCTTAGGTTCTCTCAGGCTCACCCAGAACTGGCACCTGGAGGAAGTATGTAGAGCCAAGAGTATTCAAGGCCTGCATGCAGCCATCTTGACAGGTGACAATGGATTATTACTAACAGAGAATATTAATAAGGATTTCACAATTAACATCAGCATATTGGAATAGAAAATATTTACAGGAGGTTTTCTGTAGGTTAAGCAGGATGTTATGGGCCTGATCCTGCTTCCATAGAAGTCAATGGCAAAATTCCTATTAGGAATTCAGCCCTAACTATATAAGAGGCCAAGACTTTCTAGTACAACTAGAGATTTGAAGGGGCCAACTTTAAACAGAAAGAGCTGAGCACCTGTCCTTTGAAACCCTGGTCTCCAGCTGGGCACCCCAAATCACTAGTTACTTTGGAAAAATCTTGGCCGTGGTGTATAACGGTATAAGTGCTTCAACCTTGTGAAAGGCACTTTGAAAAGTCAGTAGTTCAAATCAGTGCCTCACTCCAGAGTCGGTAAGGCACACAGGCCTTTGAAAACTGACTCACAGCCTCAATGAACTTTTCAAGGCTCTGATCGTTCTCACCACAGAACTTGCATGTGGATTGAATAGACTTGTTCTTGGCCATCCCTCCCCACCGACCCACATAAAGAAGCCTCCAGCTATAGCTGATGCCTTTTAAGCTAGCATCTGGATTTTATTTATAGCCACTGCACTGGTTTCACCTGGGGGAGGAGGCACTACAGGTTGCACTTTTCACACGTCTTCATGAACTTGATCCACTCAGTTCACTGATTCACTTGAAGCATGAAGCACCAAACAGCGATGTTTTAAATAGGCAAGAGCTTTGGCTGTGCATTTCCAAGAATGAAATAAGGTGTTTTTAATTACATTGATCAAATGTGTACGGATTGCTCCACTTGCACATTTCTTTCATATTCAAGGAAATGCTTCCAAAATCCCTAAGGCTCTGTGCTTACAATATCACTGCAGCTAATGAAACCCTGATACACTGCAGCCAATTGTTGAAAGGCATGTTCAAATGTTTTTCAGAAATAAATCTCTTCCCCCCCCCGCCCACCCTCAATTCAGCAAAAACTTTGGGGACACTGAGTAGCTCAGGGGAATGAAACACAAGGATGGTTTTGTGATTGAGACACTGGTAGATCTGAGATCAGCTGTCAGATTGCCACATCATTCTTCTTTGGCCCCAGGCAAGTCATCTAGGGCCTGATCCAAAGCCACTAAAGTTAATGGAAAGACTCCCATATGCTTTAGTAGACTTTGGATCAGGATCTTTATCTCTGTGCTTTAGTTTCCTTATCTATATATTAGAAACACCACCACTTCCTTTATCCCTGCTCTTCATCTGTCTTGTCCATCTCTAGACTGTAAGTAATTTGGAGAAAAGTCATAGTAAATGTTTGCACAGCACCTTGCACAGTAGGGCCCCAAACTCAGTTGGAGCCTCTGAGAATGCATCTACACAGCCAGCAGCAGCAAGCCTCCCAGCCTGGGTCAACAGACTTGGGCTAGCAGGGCTCTCACTAGTGCTCTGCAAAAAAGCTTCAGAGCCCAAACTCTAAGCCCAAGCCACAACTTTCAAGTGCTGTCTACACAGCTATTTCTAGAGGGCCAGCCAGAGCTCCATTAGCCCAGGTCTATTGACCCAGGCTGGTAGGCACACTGCAGGCTGTGTAAACATACCCTCAGTGCTACTCTCATACAAATAATTAGACTAAAATTAAAAAAAAAAAAAGGAAAGTCACAAATTCCAATCCACAGCAGGTCAAGAGTGACCAAACTTATTTAATGCCTTAAGGGTCTAAAAAGAGTTGCTGATCTTATTCTTGTTGCTAGTGGATAGATGTTTCCTGTACAAAAGCTGCTGCAGTGCCTTTGTGTTGCCAACTCTGTTTTATTGTGAGTCTAAGAAAAATATCATAAAAGTCCCAGCTCTTGGGGCTAAAAAATTGCCTGAGAATCTTATCTTTCATTAAAATATGTGATTCTAGCTTGTGGTTGTAGGGAAATGATTGAAAATATGACTCAAGTTCAGTCTAATGGCTCAGAAGCCAGAAGGTAAATTTTTTTTCATTATTTTTCAAAAAACATTCACAATTTTAAGCCACTTATTTAATACTCTTTTTCCCCTCTGCCATGTCTAATGCACTTATCTTGGCATCTTGTCACTAATTCTTCTTGCTTCTTCTAACCTTCCTCCGCAGTTCTGATGGCTAAAACACTTGCCCAGACTCTTGCCATCTCCTTTCTTGATTACTATGACCTTCCTTGGTCAGACAGCTACTTTGCTCCCTTCCAAAATATGACAGTCAAAATGGTTGTCCTCATCCATCAATCAGTCTAAATGCACTCTGTGTGAACCCCTTCACTATCTCTCCCTTAAGGATAGCACTGGATTTCTCATCCTTTCCTTCAAAGGATCTTAACTTTTGCCATGCCATTCGTCTCCCAAACCTTACCTAAATCTTGGGCCTCTGCTATCATGCACTCACCTATGATGTCACTTCTGAGGCTGGTCCATTTCCTTCTCCAGCCACTGCCTCCTGTAGTTTTCCCACACTGCCCTCTATTCATGAAACACCCTCCCTAACCCAACTTACCAATCCGCCATGCTTTTTGCATTCTAGTCCTTCCTAAACACCCGCTCTTCCCATGACCTCCACAGGTAATGAATTCTTTGCACATTATTAATCAAATCTTTTTGATTGTCCGCTCTTGAAGGGCAGAAACTAACTTTCATTTGCATGTGTTCTACACAGCGCTGAGCATGTTGCAAACACCAGACAGGAAAATTGGTATAGTTAGCATGACCCAAGCCTGCAGCCTTCACGCAGGCAAAACTCCTGTTGAATCTATGCCTCCCTGACTCATGCCCTTTCACTCCTCCTGTGACAGCAGCTAGGGGTAGGTATAGAAATCACTATGATCCTTCTCAATTAGAGGATTTGCTTGCTCCTACTGAAGCCAATGAGAGTTTTACCTGAGAAAGGATTGCAGGAACAGACTTATAATATATGCCCTTCTTTGCTCTCTTAGCAGGGAGGCAATGGATAGAGCAGACATAGAAATCTAGCTACAGTCTCACCCCTACACTTGGTTCCTCCAGACTGTGGCAAAGGGAAGATTTCGCTACTTCTGTTCATGCTGTGCCTGCTCTTTGGGTAATAGAGGCCAGTTCCCCCAGCACTCAGAACTGCCTCTAAGAGATCACCTTAAAAACCAAACAGATGATTTCACACGCTAACTACAAAATCCTAAGGATTTGGTAATGTATTAGAATGACTGGTGTTCAGGTGGGAAGGCAAGCCAAAGGAATGTTTAAACATCAGAGACTCAAACCAAGGCTTTAGCTATTGAACAGGGTCACAGTTTTTCCTATGGGTTCCCCCCCCCCCATCCCTTATGGATGACTGCCCTAAGAAAAATCCTCTTTCTGACGTGGGCACTGCATGTGCCGAATAGAAAATTCACCTACAAGCTGCTTGTTTCTTCCAGCTGGCAGTGCTGGAAGTCACATTCCAAGTGGATGCACAAGTTTGTTAGCTTCTAAAGCCACAAGAATAGTTACCTTTCTTAAGGATTGACTAATTCTGCTTTTTCATCTTGGGTGCATAAAATGATTTAGTAGGTGAACTATAACAGCTGTAGGTTGGGAAGACATTTTCTCAGGAGATGGGATTTTTTTTCTATTATGTTTAGCCCTACTCATGAAGGCTAGGAAACTAGTCTAGGAATTGAAAAAGTAGTATTCTACTCCTGCCTCTGGAGAAGATACTTACCCTCCTTTTTAAAGTGATTTGAGATCTACATTTGAAAAGTGCTGTAGAAGAGCTCGCTATCCATTAGAATGGCCCTACCAAGACAGCTGTTGAAGAGTGGGAAACAGAAATACAGAGAGTTATAACTGGAAGTTATACAATCTGTAGGTCAAACCTGGACAATTCCCAAAGAGTTCTCTAAATTTTTTTTTCCTCCTGGTTTTGCAGTCTGATTTCTAAGCTACATTAAGTCAGATAAGCTTCAGAGAAAACAATCTGAATTTTGTAGATACTTATTCAATTGGAAAGCTTCTGAACCTCTTCACCTTTGCTCATCACTAATTTTACTATGGTTGCATCTTTTAAAATGGTATGATAATATGGCAAATGCCTTCTTGTAGGATGAAAGACAAGACTTCTTGTATATTCTCTTAATATTCTTGTAATAGAGGAGCAGGAAGAAATATACGTAGAGAGATGCTGACACAATCAGTTCTCCCTCACTTCGGAATTTGAGAATAAAGCTGAACCAATTATGTAAACCTTAAGAGTCAACTGAATCCTGGATATAACTCCAGTGAAGCCCATGGTGCTAAATGTACCTATTTTAGCTGGAAGCATGCTCTTGGATGATGCAAGTTTTAGTTGATTGTACAAGTTTCAGCTTTTAATTAGCATGAGGATGGCACTACATGGTTATCTCGTGGAAAGGTCGACAAAGAAGCGGTTGAATAAAGATGTTTGACTGACTAATCTCTACTCTTGTTTCCCTTTGAACTTCAGAAGTATTGTTGGCGATGGGTTCAAACTATGGAAAAGTTTGGAACCAGATTCTTTTCCAAATTTCACAGCTGGAACACGTCTTTAGGACGGGCTGAATCAAAAACAGAATAGCTGAACATGCCTAAAATTTAGATCCTTTTCAGATCTAACTTTTGTTGCTAAGGTCCAGATCTAGTTTTATTGATATCTAGATTCACATGCCACCAATTATGTCAGAATTCAAACTCCAGTACAGAATTTTCCCATACTCCTTACTTAACCAGTCATTTTCCTCCATTGGCTGGTTAAGCAGCCTTAAGGCTATTTTTGCACTGCTGAAGTGGCACAAAATAGCCTTAACAGACCAGACAATCCTGCCTGGGGAATGCAAGTCTCCATAATGGAAATTAGGCATGATGAAGGCACCATGGCTAATATCCCTATCCTTGACAAAAAGCTTTAGAAAGTGAACAGGGGAGGGGGTACCTGACCAGCACTGGCAAATCCATCAGGGGGAGGCATCTCACTGCTGGATTGTTGGAGCAGCCCAGGAATGGTTGTCCCTTTGGGACTTCTGCTGCAGTTGAAGAAAGACATCCATGTAGCTACAGTGGCATTGTGAGCTGCCACCAGAGGATTCTGCTAGTAGCCTGAGGGTAGACAAGTCTGCAGTCTTCTTCTGGGAAACATATGCAGGCATTGCACATGCACACTCTAAAACCAGAGGAGATAGTGGGCCACCAGGAGCAGTGGGGCAAATACAGCCTGCTAGCAATCTCCTCATAAGGGTTCTGATGCAGCTGAGCTCAGCCGTGCACAAACAATTCAAGCGCAGCTTGTTAGCATTTGTTTTGATAGCAGGATACTAGAGCAGCTTTTTCTTAAAAACATGTCTCTCTTTATATTCTAGTAGTGATAAGGAATAATGGAATGCTGCACAGGAGACTGACTGAATGACAACCGAGTGTACACTAGAGAATATGGAACAGTGCCTGGAAATTGGAAACATAAAAGGAGGAGATTTATTTGTTGACAGACAATGTTAGATATGCAGATGCTCTTGCTTTTTTGTCAACAATATATTTATTAAATCATAGAATTCTATTTAGTAAATATATTCTAAATCTAAATATATAAATAAATCTAATCTAAATAAGATTATGTCTTTACAGTCTTCGAGAAAAGACACATGCACACACACAGCTTGTTGATTGCTTTCAGAGTTGGCTTTCAGCATGGAACATGTTAGACCACATCTACTCCTTGTGTAAGCCCCATGTAGTCAATAGACACAATATGAATGATTTTGACATTTTTTTTCATCAGAATCAAATACACGCACCAGTCACTCACAGAAAATAGAATAAGAGGCAAGATCTTCCTTCATTGTCTTTCCAGACAGTTCTTTTACATGGTTTGAATAAATATTTTAATAGTTTCCAATGTAGCTTCTCATGTATTAATAATTTAGGAACATTCACAAACACACACACCCCAAACTGTACATTATTTACATTGTAATGCTCTTTAGTTATTAAAAAAAAATGTAAGAGACTTTTCCCCACCTCCTGCTGGGTACTTATATACTTTGAGATCCATAATACTACTTCATACTGTGTGTAAAAACAGCCACTTCCTCATAAGGTTTAAATAAAGACCTTATCTTAAGAAAGCCCAGACAAATGGAAAAATGTGTCATAAGAAAATGAGAGTATTTAAGGAACAAATGATGATTCTATAAAAGGCATAGTGCAAAAATTAAGGCTTCTGGGGCACAACTAATATACACATTCTCTGACATTTTCAGTGAGTTTTACGTGGACACCTTCCCACAACTCAGTGGAAAAAAAAGATTGATTATATCAGCTGGATTTGTAAATGATTTTACCTGCTCCTGATGAAGTTTTCATTGTGTAGTTAAAATACATATACATCTCTGAAATTGCCATGCTTTCCTCTGCTATGTAGAATCCACAATGGATATTTGTTATAATGTTGATATGGGGTTGCGCTGCATTGCCACCTAGTGGCAAGGTGTGTAAGAGAATTTTGCCTAAAAGAAGGCTAGCTGATCAGAAGCCTATTGGCCAAATACTACCCTTATTCTGTGCATAAAATTCCCATTGATATAAAGCAGTGGTTCCCAAACTTTAATAACCTGTGAACCCCTTTCACTAAAATGTCAAATCTCGCCGAACCCCCACCTAAAAATGAATATTGCCAGGGATTTTCTCCTTTACCTGAGTATAAATTACAAAAGCAGTGATCTTGGAAATATAAAATTTGTTTTTATGACATGCTTATTACACACTATTTATTATTAATTATTATTTATCATTACAGTATTTTTATTACATTATGAAAATGGCAACACTCTTCCAAGATCTCACTTTCGTAGCTTGTATTCACTACTTGAATAAGCCTGTTATAAGACAAGGCTCCTATGTTTCATCAAGGAGTATCAGATGTAAAACAGCATGAAGGTATTTAAGAAGCTAACTCAGATAGTTCCTCCTATACAAGCATTCAGGTCTTGAGCAGTCCAGGCAAACAACCGCATGTTACAACAAAGCTTAAACTTGTTCTTCATAATAATTTTAAAAACAATACTAGCTGCCTATTTAATTTGAAAAAACAGCAAAAAATATCCACCTGCCTTTCCATTTCTGATAAGAAGTCTTGAAGTTTAAATCTCCTCAGTGTGACGATATACTTGCTTTGATCTGCTTAGCTCTTGGAAGTCCAGGGGCTCCAGGCAGCTTACTCCGTGCTGCCCGGGATTCCTAGGGACAGCTCCATTCGCCATTAGGGAACTTTTTCCCCAAGAACCCCCTGTAACATTTCATGAACCTCCAGGGGTTCACAAATCCCAGTTTGGGAACCACTGATGTAAAGGATTCATGTTACAAATACGAGACCGGATCCAAAGGCCAGTGAAGTCATTGGAGCCCACTGATTTCACTGGACTTTGGATCAGGCCCAGAGTGCTAGAATTGGTAGTGAGTATTGCACTAGATTGACATATTTCCCTTCATGATGAAGGAAGATGATTCTTTAAAGAAGAAAATGAAGGTGATACATACAGTAGCATCCAAGGACAACACAACACATCTAAATGGGAGCTGGCAATACTGATGGGAAGGAAAACTCAGATTTTGTTAGTTTGTATACTGGAGAACGCTAAGCCACCATTCATTATGAGATCCAAAACACTGAAAAAAGCAGAGACTGACATTTGGTGGTAAAGAATAGATAGAAGTGAAAGTTGCACTTAAAAAATGACAGGAGGAGATTGGAGAGAGGTACATTCCAAGAAAGTCCTGATAAATCCTGATAAAGGATTTATCTAACAATAGATCACATGGTCAAGAATCGAAACTATACATGTCTGTATAGCAACATACACAGCTTAAAACAAAAATAGCTGACCTAGCCTGTTTGGCAACGGAAGGGGACATTGGTCAAACAGCCATTTCTGAAAATGTTGCAACAAACAAAAGTCATCATCAATGGGATACAGTCAGTGATGAGCTGCCAAAATCTTAACAACTGGTTGTTCCCTATAAAAAGTTCTGATTTAAGGGATGTGCCTCAGTGTGTATTTTTTATACCAACAGGGTTACCATATGTCCATATTTTCCCAGGAGGAATTTTTAAAATTTTAAATCGGACAGCGATTTAAGAACCAAAAAGCCTGACCTGTTTGGGAAAATACCAATGTATGTTAACCCTGCCTAAAGTTTTTTTTTTTTAAAAAGATGGGTCTAAACTAGAAATGAACTCCGTTTCACATGTGTGGGTCCCCGTCACTCCCTGGGGGTGTGCTAGAGTGACCAGATGTCCCAATTTTAGGGTCTTTTTCTTATATAGGCTCCTATACCCCCCAATCCCATCCTTATTTTTCCACACTTGCTGTCTGGTCACTCTAGGGTGTGCACATGTGTGGGTCCCAGCTGCTCCCTGCCCCCCTCATTGAAGCAGGTGTGCAGAGTTACTGACCTGGGAACTGCAGAGCACCAGTGGACGTGGGGCCAGCTGCAGACAGGAGCGTGGGGCAGGGCTAGCTGTAGGCAGGGCGTGCAAGGCTGGCTGTGGGCAGGGCAGGGGGTGCGGAGCTGGCTGGAGACAGGAGGGTGTGGCTGGAGGCAAGGGGGTGTGGGGCTGTCTGGAGACGGGGCAGGTTGTGGGCAGGGCAGGGGGTGCGTGCGACGGGTTGGCTGGATACAGGGCAGTGCGTGCGTGCGGCAGGGGCTGGCTGCGGGCAGGGCAGGGGGTGCATGCGGCATGGGCTGGCTGCGGGCAGGGGATGCGGGGGTGGCTGGAGATGGGCTGGTTGTGGGCAGGGCAGGGGGTGAGGCAGGGGCTGGCTGGAGACGGGCTGGTGCAGGCAGGGCAGGGGGTGCATGGTGCAGGGGTGGCGGGAGATGGGCTGGCTGCAGGCAGGGTGTGCGGGGGTGGCTGGAGACAGGGGCTGGCTGCAGGCAGGGCAGGGGGTGCATGTGGCCAGGGCTGGTTGCAGGCAGGGGGTGCAGGGGTGGCTGGAGTCAGGGGCTGGTGCGAACAGTGGGTGCCAGGGGGGTGGCAGGGGCTGACTACAGGCAGGGTAGGGGGTGGCTGGAGACAGGGGCTGGCTGCGGGCAAGGGATGCAGCAGGGGCTGGCAGTGGGCAGGACAGGGGGTGGCTGGAGAGGGTTGGCTGGAGGCAGGGTGTGCGGGGGTGGCTGGAGACAGGGGCTGGCTGCAGACAGGGCAGGGGGTGCATGTGGCCAGGGCTGGTTGCAGGCAGGGGGTGCAGGGGTGGCTGGAGTCAGGGGCTGGTGTGAACAGTGGGTGCCAGGGGGGTGGCAGGGGCTGACTACAGGCAGGGTAGGGGGTGGCTGGAGACAGGGGCTGGCTGCGGGCAAGGGATGCAGCAGGGGCTGGCAGTGGGCAGGACAGGGGGTGGCTGGAGAGGGTTGGCTGGAGGCAGAGGGTGCGGGGGTGGCTGGAGGCGGGGCAGGGGGTGCGGCAGAGGCTGGCTGTGGGCAGGGGGTGCGGGGGTGGCTGGTGATGGGAGCTGGCTGCAGGCAGGGGGTGGCTGGAGACAGGGGCTGGCTGCGGGCAGGGCAGGGGATGTGGGGGGTGGCTGGAGACGGGGGCTGGCTGGAGGCAGGGCAGGGGGTGGCTGGAGACGGGGGCTGGCTGCGGGCAGGGCAGGGGGTGCGGGGGTGGCTGCAGGCAGGGTAGTGGGTGTTCACGGGGAGAGCAGCCGGACGCAGCCCAGACCCAGCAGAGCAGCGGGAGCCCCAGGGCCAGGGGAGCAGCAGCAGCACCACCAGGGCTCGTGCCCAGGGTCAGGTGGCAGCTCACATGGCTCCCGCAGCGCAGCGCCCCCGGCGGCCGGAGGAGGAATTACATCACTTCCCAGCCAGAGCCCATCAAAGCCTCAGTGCCCCCTGCAGGGAAGCGGGTTAACAACCGGTTCTAAAACTGCTTCAAAATTTAACAACCAGTTAGCGCAAACCGGTGAGAACCGGCTCCAACTCACCACTGGATACAGTGGCTTCACTTAAGAGGTTTCTTCTGTTTTGAAAGTTTATAGTAAACTATTCTTATAGTAAACCTATTCTTACCGCCTGTGTAAGGCCTATGTTTAGAGGCATCAGAGTGGAACAAGCTCTCTACTTCCTCTATTGAAAAGTGCAGTCATGTCACAGAGGACAGCAGCAGAGCAGAGTGGATTCCAGTGAGGTCCTTCCTGCCCAGCACCCCAATAAAGCTGTATCACAAAACTGTGTTAGGTGGTAGCCCGTCCAGGGTTATAGCAGCTCCCTTGGAACTGGAGACAGACCTGCCAAGTGATACTTGGAGGACTGTCACTTGCTAATTCAAAATGTGGGTGGGGTTTGGTGGATGGCCGAGGTGGTGCGTCCAAGGGACTATCACCTCACTTGCAGATGGGAAAGGAATTAGACAGATTACTACCAAAACTACGGGAGGGTGGGGGCAGGGGAAAGAAGAGGTGGAGTATTCTACTCTTTATTTGCATATATATTCTGTTGTTGTGTTTGCCTAAGCTTATGACTGTGTTCCCTTTCTTCTAATGAAGATTCCTTTGTTCAGGCACTGTCTTGAAATGATTGTGAGTGGAGAAGTTCTTCCTGTTAAGGGTACTGAGGGAGGATGTTTTTCATTATGCCAGGTTTGTGGGTGGGGGCTCAAGGCAGTTTAGTTATTTGCCAAGAGGGACCGTAAATGTGTTGAACCCAGCCCTTTTTGCGGTCATTAATCACCTGACACAAGGGTCACATCTGTATTACAGCAGCCCTATTGTGCTTGGCACTGTACAAACACACAAGAAGAATCATTCACTGTCCCCAGGAGCTCACAGTCTACACAGATAAGACAGATGAAGGGTGGAAGAAAAGAATGTTATCCCCATTGTAGATGGGGAACTGAGGTACAGACAGATTAAAGTAACTTCCTCAGGGTCACACAGGACAGGTGCTGCAGTGCTGGGAACTGAATGCAGTTATCCCGAGTGGCAATTCAGTATCACAGACACAAGACCAGCCTCCCTTGAGCCCTACAGATGAGAAGTATAAGTAATGGCAGCAGAAATGATAACCAGTGACAATCCTGATTTGTGATTAGACATAGAGTATACATTATGTCCACAGGCATAACATCGTCCCATCCATCTCTTATTATGTTAAAAGGTGATTGTACAAAACAGAAGATAAAGCCAACCAAGCCAGGCTGTGAAACACATTTGTGCACAATCCAAACAAATTAGTTTATCCCTGCATTTAAATCTGAGCTGGATACTATAAGACAACAAGATATCAGACTTCAAATCATTTGTTGTAGAGGTACACAGACCCTGGGAGAAGACAATGGAAAAAAGATGTTAAAAGTATCACCATAGGAACCAGTTTTGAAAGCATGTGGGCTAAAGGAAGCACTAGTGACAGAGTCACTGTGAGCTGTAATCTCATCAGCTTCCAGATACTCACTGGGCCAGGCCTACTCAGTAAGTGGATGGGAAATATCGTGGTGAAACCAAGGTGTTGTACGGAGTGGTCTTGGCAATTCAGCAGGTGACACTCTTCCCTCTGAGGTACCACCCCGGGACACTGCACTCTTGGAGCTGCTGTCTTTTGGATGAGATGTGGGACAGAGGCCCTTACTGCTTGATGATCATTAACACTCCTGGTCATGTTCTGGAAGAGTGGGGGCGTGAACACTAGATAGGCTGTAGTCCAGCCAGAATACTGAATGTCTCTCTGCAGTTTCCATAAGGATAGATCACTCACCAGCCCTGTCCTTTCCCCCTCCAACCTGAACCTCAACTTGCAGTCAATCTACTGAGCTGCACTCCTCTAACTGGCACCTTCTAGGTCATTGTATGCAGCACATGGAGAGCTGTTCTGATGGGCAGCAGTGTGTCAGATTAGACATTCAGCAGGTGCAAGCCATGAGACAGTTCCCTGGGATTCTGGGAGGTAGCCAGAAGCCCAGTCAAAGTTGGAATATTTCCACTTAAGCCACAAAAGTATCCATCTATTGCTATTCAAATACACACTCCAACGAGTGAATCACTTTTGCTGCTTTTGTGAAGTAGTTTCAGCAGAGCATAGCAACACTACACAGTAGTTTAAGACAAATGAAGAATATGGTGTCAAATAAAACTGCATATATGTAGCACAGATGTAATTCATCCACAAAGGCACTGTAGATAGGTGCTGCTCCAGAGCAGCCCCTTGTGGCCTGGAATGACCTCTAGTTCCAGGTTTCGACAGCCCTCCCTCCAGAAACTGCCTGCATAGATTCCTCATCCCCACCGCCACCCACCCCCAAAGCAAGCTTTGTCAGAAGCTCTCTCTTGACTGGGCTGGAGCCTCCTTTTGAGTCACCCACCCAAGGAACTAATCAGTCTCTTGATTCTACCCAGGTGGGTTTAATAACCCCAAATACACATACGTACTTGCTCAGAGAGAGGGGAGCCTTGCCGCACCCACTCTGCAAGGCTCCTGGTCTCAGGCTTTTAAAGCAGCATCTCTCAAACTTTGACCCCCGTGACCCCCTTCTGACAAGAATAATTACTGCACAATCCAGTGCCCTGTGTTACTCAGAATAGTTAGTATTTTAAATAATATATGCATTACAAGGCCGTATCAATGAAAAGTAGCCACTAAATATTTTAATTCACAATATAATCCCAAGACAATCTTTATATCCAATAGCAAAAAAAAAAAGTGCGCCTAATGGGAGGGGTGAGTTTGCTTTGATGAACACCTACCCTTGAAGTTGGGCTCTGTGTGGCTGAGGTAAAGACAGAGATCATCTTCAACAGCGAGACGGGACCTGTATTTGTTTTTCAGCACTTCAGCCCTCAGCCGTTGCAGCCGCCCTCAGAGCAGTGGACTGGCTGACTGGGGCTTCATCCTCCAGCTTCCGCAGCAGCCCACAAAGAGACAGGCTGGCTGGGGCTTCAGCCTCCCTTCGCCTGTGGACCTCTGGGGCTGGGGCTTTCTGCCCTGGCAACCCCATTAAAATTGGGTCATGACCCACTTAGGGGTCACAACTCACTCTTTGAGAACCCCTGCTTTAAAGGTACAATAGTCTGGGGTTGGCCTATATCTTCCCTCTCCTAGATAGTAAGTGCTCCCTGGGACCATCGTCCTTTCACTCAATGACTACTTCAGTGATTTTTCTGGCCTTCATCTGTTTTGCTGGATTCGTGGAATAGGACAATTGACCTTCCAAACTACCCCCTCTGGCCTTAAAAGCCAGTACCCCATTACAGACACAATGGAATCATCTCACTGGAATTTGGCCCAAGGACTAACATCGCTTCTCTTGCCCTTCCAAAAATTGTAACAGGCTACTGGTAATTCTTGAGAGGTCAGTGTAGTAGCTATTGTTATATAACTGCTGTGACTGTGTGTTCTACATCCTGCACCTGTACATTTTGAAAGGGTCTGAATGCAATGCCATTTTGCAGACAACATACACACAGCATGTTACGGAAGAGACAAACACAGTGCTGTCTCTCATGGAGACGTAATTTTTGTTCTTTCTTGTTTCTGGCTTGCCTTAACCTAAAATAAAATTGTTCCAGTTGGAAACACAGGGTAACTCTTGGTGTCAGAAATAGAGCTGGGTGAATAATGGATTTTTCAGCTCTTTGGCAGTTTTGAAAAGCCAAAAGATGAATACATTTCAGGGTGGGAACAAAACCAATTGTTTTTTAAAAAATTGGCAATTCAAAAAGGTCAAAAATAATTAATTTTGTACCACACAAAATGTTTTGTTTAAACAAAACCGACCACTTTAAAACACTTGATTTTTTTTTAAAAAAGGGAACTTTGAAACAAAAAGTCATTTCAAATTGAAAAACCAAAATGTTTTGTTTCAATGTTTTGTAAATGAAATAGTTACATTTTTTTTGGATTAAAAAAAATCAAAATAAGCAGTTCAGCAAAAGAGATACAAGTCTATTTGGAATCACAAAATCTGTGTTTTAGGCCATCCTCCCAAAAAAATTGACCAAAAATTTTAGCTCTAGTTCTAGTCAGGAAACCTCAGTGAGATATGTTTCCTAAGAATAACAGCATCTCCAATAGCAGCACACTGTTCTACACAAAGCTGAAGCATTGAGTCAATACTGACTGAGGGAAAAGTGACACATACTAAATCAGCAGCATCACTTCCTGCAGAATCTGAGTGTTCCTTGGAGGTTTTTCTATACAGCTTCTGATCAGACCCAACCCAGTTGAAGCTTGAAATATCTGCTGAATTCACAGTCCAACATGGTCTGGCTGCAGGCCAGTAATTCTCTGCAGTACTACCATTTAATTGTGCTGCTACCGTGTTTGGGAACTAAATCACTAGTATGTTAAGAAATAACTATATATAAGCCATCTGAGTGAATCTCTGTGTCCTGATTTGGAATGTGTGCTTTGCAGTGTACGTACTTTGCTAAGCCAGATGAATGATTATGACACACAGGAAGGACATTGAGTAGCAAGACAGCATTTTAAGTACTGCATGTGGACTTTCAATTTATTGGTGCTGTGACCAGTTATATAAAAAGCAAGCAAAAAGGAAAAACAAAAACCTCTATTTCACATGCAGAGGGGAAAACAAAATTCAGTTTATTGTATTGTGTTTTGTATTAAAATATTTTTCATGGAGATAAAGGCATTGCTGAATTTGCAGGGTCTCTGAGCAGTCTTGAAGACAACATATAAAGACAGCTAGAAAAACAGGAGATTATTAGACCGGTAGCTGTGTTCTGTTCTGTAGTAGTAGTAGCAGCATTTCGTATGGACAATGCTGTATGTCTAAATACATCAAAGAAGGATTTCACAACCGATTAACAAAATAAGTTGTTTGTAACATGTGCCTGTTACAAAGGACTCGGGGTGTATGTAACGTTAACATACACACAAACAATACGTGCAGCAGAAGTCATAATGCCCAATATTGTTAGCTAAACACCAACCACCCTATGGAGAGTAGGAAGGGGACATACTGAACAAAGATGTAAGCCTAACACCATGCCCTGATGGTCAGACTAGCAGTTCAAGAGAAATCAGGAACTGAGGGTCCTCCAACTGCATTACACCTGTGCAAAAAGAGGGTAAAATATATATTTTAAAATCACTTCCATGCCCCGCTGTGCAGTAGCAATAGCATAAGAAATAGATTTAAACAAACTGTACAAGCCACACAATTTTTCTCCCCCCTGAACACACAAACTAAAGAAATCCTATTGGCCAACTCAGACATACCTTGCTTCTCTCACTTTCATGGCCAGACACCAATTTCCTGGCCCTGCAGACCAGACACGAGTTTGTTCCATCATCATTAAATCACTCAAGCAATGGGGATTGCCACAACTTCAATCTGGAATTTATTTTTTAACATTCAGTCTCAATTTTTCCTTTGCTCTCTTTCAACCAAATTACACCCTTCAGGTCACCTTTGCCAACTTCCCTCCACCCATGGTGTTTTCAGCTATTTTTGTTCCACTTAGTCACCACCCACATCTGCCCTCCTGCCAGGTGGTACAAAGGCACAGTCCAAAGCAAAGAGAACTCCTCCTACCCCGCCAGTATATCTAAATCAGTTTTCCATTTCTAACACTATTCAGCTATATTTCAGCCAACTAACAAACGCAACAAATATGAGCAAGCTTTAGTTCTGTGCTCCTACAATTGAGTATTCCCCAGAAAGGGGGGAAAAAAAAAGCAATACTTTCTGTGCCACGTCCACATTTAATCACATGTAGTCCAGAATGGCCTTCAGCATCTTCACAATATCATTTGTCCCAAAGGGGGATACATAACATTCTAATGTAGCATACTGCTCAAGGTACCTGATCCAAAGCTTACTGAAATACTAATGGACTTCATTGGGCTTTGACTCAAGCCCCTATATATATATATATATATATATTATATATATATATGGTACTTGTATGGCCCCCATTACCATAATATTTGATCACTTCATGAAGTTTATCCTTACAACACACCTTTGAACAGGGCGGGATTTATACCTTATGCACCCCTAGGCACAGCATCTTCAGCACCATCTCCTTCCACTTCTACACGTGGTCCTTCCTGGAGCTCCCATCCCATGTCCCTGTGTGGCCCTGCGTGAAGCCCCCCTCCCGCATCTGCCTACTGTACCTAATTGGAAATCCAGCCCTGCCTGCGAGGTAGGGAAGTACTGATATTCCTATTTTACAGATAGGAAACTAAAGGCCAGGGAAGCTCAGTGATTGGCCCAAGGTCACACAGGAAGTCTGTGGCAAAGAAAGGTCCGACTTGAACCCAAGTCTCCCAAATTCTAAGCAAGTGCCCAAACCACTGGATCAGTCTTTCTCTAAGAAAAGAGTCAGGCCTCATTTCAGTCAATCACAAGTAAAAACTGGGTTGGCATTACTTCCTATTGCCAACATCTCTCCCCAGCATAACCTTCAGCACAAATAGGAAAGAGGGAGTGGACTGGAATAGACATAGGGCATTTAGCATTAAGACTGATGTATATTTGTAGAACTCCATGGGGGCCACAAAAGTGGGGAAAATACTCAGGGCTACTGTAAGCAAAGTGTGAAACGCACTGAAAGATCAGTGTGAAGTCCCAAGATTTCAAAGGGTTTTACAGCTCAGGACTGACATGTATTGGCAGAGAGAGTTCAGGAACCCCAGACTGGAATTATTGCAAATGCTACAGATCAGGGTTGAGTTGCATTGGCAAAACTACATAGGGAAGCTTATATAATATATATCCACTATGCCAAGCTGAACTATGTCTTGCTCTAGCTATTACTGCTAGTCCTTTGCTTTCATTGGCACTGCATTTATCTGAAAAACAAAACAAAAAAGCAATCAAACACCATGCTGATTTAGGAAGGAGAGCAAATATTGCACTGGACTTGATTCTCGGACAGAAGAGAAGACAGAGGATGTTCTGCTGGGAAATGGGCTATTCCAAGGACAATCAAAAATTAGAATTAAGGTTAAGTCTGTATCAAGTGACAATTAAAAGCAAAAGAGAATATTTGACATATTGGAAATTCTATCTTCTCTCCTCCTCGCCCCCACCTTCGTTCTGATATGCCTATGTCAATACCATAAACTCACTCTTATAAAGTTATTTTGTAGAAAAAAATATTCTAAAAATAACCTGCTGTTTCTTAAAAGATCAAGTGTCCAGATTGAGTTTCTCTCTCAAGTGAAGGCACCAGTACCGAATGCAGTAAATCAATGATATATCTGATGTTAATAGCGAGGTTCCTTAAAATATGCGTGCATGCATGTGTCTGTCTGTCTAGCTAGTTTTTCCTAAGTTTCATCTGCTCTTAACTGAATACAAAGAAAAAGTATGTTGCTTCTGAGCAAGGAGAATGGAAGGAGCATCTAGGAAATGTTTCTATTGAACTGGCAATGGAGATCAGGGACCAGACCATGGCAAAAAGGATAAGGGGAAAGAAAGTATACGAGGGGTCAGTATTCACCACGTAGTCAGTTGCTATACCATGAAGGCTTACTTTCTGTATCCAGCTGAAGGAGGTGCTTAACTTCTCATTGTCAGACAAGACCACTTCTGGCTATACTTTTACTTCCTTTTCAGCTGAGAGAGTAGTTCCTTTATCCCTCTGGCTAAACATACTCCATTCCTTCCATGGTAAACGAAAGCTCAAACAAATACAATTTCCCTGGTCATTTCTCCCTGGGGATCACACCAGCAACTGCTCCCTTCTCCTGCTCTCTCCTCTTCATGATGGAGAAGAAACTACATTCTGTTTCCATCTTGCCAGCAGGCCTTTCTCCCAGTCTATAGTTCCCATCAGTTCCAGAATTTCTAGACCTGGCTCTTGTTCTTAAGGAGCCAGCATGGCCCATTACAATAGTGTCTGTCTCCCCAGGGGTAAAGCCATGTGGAGTGCCTCTTGAGTTGCTCTTCCTTGTCTCTGTCTCCAAGCAAGAAACTTTGAAGTGACTCCCATCCATCCCTCCTCACCCCAGAGAAGATCATTGTGATACAGGATCATGGTGAGGAGAATTTGTTTTCACTGGGGAGAAGAGGATGAAGAGAAACAGATGGAAGGAGGTTCTAGTGCAGGTTCAAATTAAAGAGGATGTGGAGAAAAACACTATCCCTTGTAGAATAAATCAATCCTTTAAATATATAGCTGAAAAGAATTCTGAAGGGAAGAAGTCAATAAACTTAACAAGCATATCTACAAGCCCCGACAGTAACCCACATAATATGTCTTTCACAGCTAGCCTGAGGCAGCATGACTTGAAGAAAGGAGCAGCATGAGGAAGTCAAGAGCTTGTTTCATGCCTGGTTTGCATCAGAGGAACTTGAACAAAACAGCTCTGAAAATTGTGGATCAAGCCTCTCTGTAGTGTATATTATGGAGAGAAGGGAATTTCCTTGGACTAACTGCTCACTGTAAAAACACACGATATAAAGTTGTGAACACCGCAGTGGTGCCAGTTCAGATATTTCTTAGGAGGGGGCAAATTCCGGTCCTCACCTCTCCCACGGAGGGACTCTGTTCCACTCCTCGTTCCTCCTCCTCCACCCTGGGGGTCACTGAGCTGAGGAGCCTCCCCTGTCTTTTACCCCCACAGTGCATAAGCTGGGACTGCCAGGACTCAAGTTCTTGGCTATCTCCCCTGCGCTATGCCATTCAGGAACAGACTCCATATGTGCCAAGTCACAGGTTTGGCCCGGCAGCACCTCCATCTGAAAGGCTGAGCAGCCAGGTCAAATTTCAGTAGCATTACGACTACACAGCTGGCGCAATGCCCTGAACAGCCACAGCAACTGCTATACTGACTTCAAATGGGATCATTGCTTAAAAGTGGTCTGGGTATGCCATTCCCCACCCCCAGCTCCTTGGTCCACGGAACTTCGAACATATGCAAAACCTTGGGCTAGCACATTGCACTCCCGCTCCAGTTGGTGCGATTGGTGAGCAGTACAAATTAGAGGGCATGTGGCTACAGCCCCAGTGGAATCAATGTAGCACTCAGGGTGCTCTACACTATCCAGAGAACTGAAATCAGCTGACAGTTCTGCTGTTTCTCATGGTGCTAACCCTGAGCAGTAAGCTGCAAGAACGAAAGGAGGATGAAATGCCCTGCACAGCTTTATGAGCCTGTTGAAGCAGGACTGGGTACAGTCTGATCACACAGAAAACATGTATCCAGCCTGGAATGCTTCTTATCCATTTAGAAATGTTGTGCATGGATCCCATAAAACCTGCTTCATCCAAGAGATATTCTATGCAAAGCAGGCAAAAATAAGATGGCCTGAAGCTGCCAGGCATGGAGATCAGGAGTGTTCTCAAACAAAACAGCTGTGTTATGAATATTCTGCACTTATATGTGGATTTCATGTTGGTCACTTACTCATACTTTTAATAAATGTACCACACTAAAATGAAACTTTTATGCTATCCTATTTAATACTGTTCTGCTTTGAAGTGCTATACCCAGTACAGCTAAGCCTGTCACATATTTTGACATTCTGACCTTCCTCGTGTTCAAAACAAAATGCTGTAAAAAGGTGAAGAAACATGGAGACGGCCTCTGAAGTCACTCTTCCAGAGTCTACCCTGGGGATTTGCCCCAATTTCAGCCAACAGTGACTAAGCACAAGTGTAGCTGCCCCCGTGCAACCCTCTGAAAAATAGACATGCAAAGCCACTGTTTGGACCAGTGGAGTTTTGCCTGTTTCAAACTGGATGAAGGTCTACAAATGGAAATAACAGCCTTGCCTAACTTCATTAGAGTTTCTAAATCAGGGCAGTTACACCAATGTCTGGCCATTGATGGCTTCAATTGGGGCTGAATTCAAGAGATTCAATTAGCTACATGATAGTAATATGGCAAAGACATTTGCCATGTGACACCACATTCAGTAAATGATATTGTGTCTGCTCCTGCTCCCATTATAATCATTAGCACAGCATCCATTAGACTGCGAAGGGAGAAGATTCAAAGCATCTCAAGTACTTTCCAAGCTAGTAAATCAGTAGTTTTCAGTAGGAAAACAGGTAATAAGTAAAAATCAAATTCAGCTGAATTCTCTTCAGCTATGTATTTAAAGGATTTATTTATTCTACAAGGGATAGTGGTTTTTCTCCAGATACTATTTAATTTGAACCTGCATTAGAACCTTCTTCCATCTGTTTCTCTTCATCCTCTTTTCCTCAATGAAAAAAATTCTCCTCTCTAAGATTTTCCAATGACCTTCTCTGGGTGAGGAGGGATAGATGATTTCTCAGACATACACACACATTTTATATCTATCCATCTCATTCTCAAACAACATTACAAGTCTGAAAAGCCACAAACTTTGAAATCTGGATGTGCATTTTGGAACCATCTCTAATGTCATTTGATATCGTACTGAATTAGTACAAAATGCTTGTTTCTTTTCCAAGCCAGTCCTTTAAACATGGTTTATCACTGAAGGAATCAAAATTAATAGACATGACTGTACAATGCTGCTGAGTCCAAATAATCAGTGAGGACCTGATCCTAAGTTCATTGAAGTCAATAAGAAGAAGCATACTGACATCAGTAAGCATCGAATAGGGCCAAATTGTGAATGTCTGAGAGCCTTTAGTTGTACTTCATAATTTCAACTCTTGCCAAACTGCCAATAATATCAAGCATCCATGTAAGATACATATTTAAAGCACTGTATAAATGTTAGTCCTCAAAACACCCCACAATCAAGTATCAGGCCCCATTATTGTCACAATGGGATTAATCTAGGATGCAAAATGCTTCAGTCACAAGTAACAGGCTTTTTGCTCGTGGCTATATATTAATTAAAAGATTGGTAAAACAGAGAGACAGAAGATTTTATTTAATACTTAGATACAAAAAATTATAGAAAAGCAAGATAAGTATTGTCACAGTTCAGGGCAACTACACCTGTATTTCCTCTTAGTGGTTCAGCAAGGGCACTCACTCTCAGGCTTCCAAGCTATTGCCTCTCTTGGGTGGAGACCTAAGTTTCCTATAAGCTGTGCATCTGCTTATTAAGTGCTGCACAGGTGTTCAGGGCTGTGGCTGGGGGAGACACCTCTCCCCAAGCCTGGGACCTGCCGCGGTTTCCCTCCCCGGCCCCAACCCAGCCCAGCCCCAGACATGCTGTGGCCAGGGGACAAGCTCCCCTCCCCTGGCCCAGCCCAGCCCCAAACCTGCTGCAGCCAGGGACAGGTGCCCCTTCCCCAGCCCTGCCATGGCCCAGACCTGCTGCAGCCGGGGAAGGGGGGAAGTGGGGGAGAGAGGCGTCTCTCCCCCACATCCCAGGTGCTGCTGTGGGGAGAGAGAGCTAGGGGGAATCCTCTTTCCCCACCATAGCCCCCGGGAGCCCCACAGCATCCCAACCCCTCATCCCCAGTCCCACCCCAGAGCCTTCCCCCCGCCCCCACACCAACTCTCTGCCCCAGCCCTGAGTTCCCACACGCACTCCAAACCCCTCAGCTCCACCCCACCAGTATGGAAGTAATTGTGCACATAACAAAATTCATTCTGCACGTGGGTGGGAAAAATTAGAGGGAATACTGGAGACTCGTGTGACAACCTGCACCCATATTCACCATAGTAATACGATTATGGTATGACGATGATATAATTATGTTGCATCTTGATTTTGTGGCTTCTTGTATATCATGTATGTCATGTGATGTATGTAGAGAAAAGATATGATTTGCTGAATATAATTATCCTATTTGTATGCATGTATCATTTTTGTATCTGAAAGTTATGAATATTGACTATGTATCTGTATTTCAAATATGCTTTCTCTGGGTAACACCCGCAACTAGTCTTTCAGGTACAACAATGAAGAAGCTAATGGACCATCAGCAAAAACAATGGACCACGGAAAAGGCTTGTCCTCTCCTGGGAACACTTCAGACAGCCTATGGATAATCGCTGCCATGACTCATCAAGCATGCAGGGGCATGTGACTGGACCACATGATACAGGTACCAAAATGGAGTTCAGTATTTTTCCCCAAACTGGTGGGAACGTGACTTGGAACAGAGGTTTCCGCTCTATGGAAGAAACTATAAAAGCAGGAAGTGACATCATCAAGTGACATCCACTACAAGACAACACCTGAAGCATCAGAGGAACAAAGACTGAACTGGGGCAGGGGATCCCTGCCTGTGTATAAAACATCTACAGATTGCTTTTACTATTACAGGGTGAGACACTGTTTGATTCAACTCCTGTGTGGTGTATAAGACCTAGATTGCATTTGTTTATTTCTTAAGTAATCTTCTTTGATCTGTTTGCTATCACTTATATCTCTAATTACAATACATTGGCACTACTTCCTGGATGGCAGCAAAAGCAGCTCATTTAAACTAACTTAGGCTACATCTACACTAGAAACTCCAAAGCGCTGCTGAAGTGTACATGTGGTCACGCACGAGCGCTGGGAGAAAGGTCTCCCAGTGCTCCTGGTAATCCACCTCCACGAGGGGGAATAGCTCCGATTGCTGGAAGCCTGGCCACACTAGCGCTTTAAAGCACTCAAACTTGCTGTGCTCAGTGGGGTAATTTTTCACTCCTCTGAGCCAGCAAGTTAGAGCACTATAAAATGAAAGTGTAGACAAGCCCTTAAAATCTATCTTTCTGAAGTTAATAAACCTGTTTTATCTTAATCAGTGTGTTTTTGAGTGAAGTTTTAGGGAATCTTAGCTCTGTTATGAAAGCTGGTGCATATCTTCCCCCCACTTCTGAGGGAGAAGCGGTCTAATTAATGAGCTTGCACTGAACAGATCCCTGTCCAGTGCAAGACGGTATAATTTTGGGTTTATACTCCAGTAGCACAAGACTCAGGAGCTGGGAAATTGGCTGGTGCCTTCATTTTTGGTCCATGAGTGGCTTAGGTAAAGCACTCAGGTAACTCAGTTGGACGTGTGGCATCACCTAAAGTCATGTTGGGTGATAACAGGCCCCAGAGGGGCTGGCTGTATGTCATCCGCAGAGCTGTGAGAGAGGTCAACCTAGTTGAATAGTTAGGGAGCACAGCAGTTCCAACAGCTTCCAGGCTTCACCCCAGAGGTATATCCTGTCATAACCTGCCCCTCACTCCCTTCTGACAGGATATGTCCAAGCTGCACAGTTCTCTACCTTCATTGTGTATTTACCACCAGAGAGAGTCTGCCTAAACAGACCTGCTTGCTTTCTCTTCACAGAATGATAGCAGAGCTATTGCTGCAGATATAAAAGTTACCACAAGCTCTTTCTAAGCAAATCTTCTTTATTCTTAAGACAAAAAGTATTACAGAGAAAACATATTAAAAACAACAAAAGAACCTGCACACAAGCTAACCCGCTTACCAGAGTGCACCCTAACGTGAATTCTGGCAGTGTCCTTCCAACCCTACGCTAAAGATCATGGCCTCCATTGACCATGGGTATTGTCCAATTTCTGGATCACAAAGGCGGCCCTGAGTCAGCTAAACTCAGGTTTTTTTTATTAAAAAGTCTTTCCTTTGCCTATTGATCTCTGGAGAATCTAGTTTAAACTTATACATGCACATCTCTCTGGGAGGGTGGGAGGCTTCAAACACTGATAATGGAGGAAGACCATTATCATCCCGACTCTCTACTAGAGGAAGTACATACAATGCCTCAACACCACATACACAATGTACCCCCAAAGGTCTTAACCCTAATTCCATAAGATTTGTTCAGGATACAATCAACCTATCACATATAGGTATAGTAAAGCACTCCTTTCCACCCCAGCATTGCATTTTGCTTTAAGATGGTACAAGATAAAGCAAGCTCAACATACTTTCAACCTGATGGAAGCTAGTGGGAGTGAAGGTGGAGCAAAGTAAGTGGAGAATCTCATAAGCGGTTATGACAGTCCAGGCTTCCACCTTCTTATTGATCCAACTTCCCAACTAGGGATGAGTTTAACAACCTTTTATACACCTTTGAATTCCACCCACAAACATCCAAGGTCATATCTGTCTCAGCCTCCTATTCATACTTGGTATTCCAAGAGACCAATTTTAGGGTTCCGGTTGTCCATATGTGGTAATCTGATTGGCCATAATTACATTTCTGACAGTTAATCCAATCATTCACATCAGTCCTTTTCCCAGTAGTTTTGATATATCAGTGACCTTCAGCCAACCCTATTTTTAATACATATGTTTTGGTTCTTCTACTGGCTGTTACTGCTTCAATAACTTTCATTATTATTTTACCCAAAACTACAGATCCTCTAAGATCAGGCCAGGGGTCAATGGTCAACAGTATATAAAAACATGAGTATTTTTTTCATATGGCTAACACTTGCATTGCCCAAGCCTAGAAGATTTCACAATTTGTTTTACCTGCATGTTGAAGCTATATTTTGAAGGTTGGTAGAACATCTACTGCCTATTGTAAACACTAATTGATGCAATTCGCCTACTGTTGTCTTAATTCCAAGGACATTTTCAAGGAACATGCTACAAAACAGCAATTCTAATTATCTATACTTTATGCATGCTCTCTGAAAGGAGTTTGTGAGGGGAAAAAGGGAATTCAAAGAGCAAAATAATGAAAGGAGAGGGGGTGGGGAAAGAGAGTCTGAGTCATTCCTCAGAATTATTTGTAAAGATATTGTTACATTTATCCTTTGAGTACAGCAGGTACTATGTAGGAGCAGAAATTTATTTATTTTTAAATACAGTTGTACATTTACCCAGTGACTTTGCAGAATTGTACTGCACAGGATCCCCATGTTTTTCACCTTATAATACAGTAGAGTCTTATGATTCTGCATTGGCATTGAAATTATTTCTTTGAACACTTTGACTTCAGTGGGATTATATAAAATGTGCTTGAAGTTAGGCACACGCTTAAGTACCTTGCTGAATTGGGGCCAGAGCCTGTTCCAAAGTTCATTGAAGGCAATCTTTCCATGAATCTTTCCATGGACTTCAGATCAGGCCTTTACAGAAGAAAATATACTTCAATTTATGATACAAAGATTATTGCTCGCCCTTATGAGGTGTCTGGGGGAACATTTCTAAAGTGGTATGGTTGCTGGCAGCACTGTATGCAATGTGAACAAAACAATCCAAAACTCAGCTGGTTCACATAAAACCCAAGTGACTTGTTGAACTACATCAACAACTATCATTAGTCTATAATAGTTGCTCATATGCTAATCTAAAAATGAAGTTGTGTTTTATCACAACACCATATGAAACCCTATGGTTTGACTATAATATCACTATGGTAATTAGAGGATGTTTTATTTCTCTATGCTGTAGTTTTAACTTAATAATCCAGTCAAATTTAATTTTAGATTCAGTGTACTAAATATGTCAATAGCTTATAATAATAGTAACTAAATTCTAAAACATATGTTTTGTTCTGTGGGATTTTTCCCGTGGTATTGGAGTGGTGCTTGGTTTACTGTAGCTGCTGCCATGCCCTCAGCCTAAACCCTGGAGACCAACAATATCATCTCTTAAACTGGCTTGCTCTCCATCCACTAAAAAAAAAAACAAGAACAGAAGAGAAAAGTTTATTTTCTTACACGGATTCTCCCTCACACTTGTCAATTTCTCTGTTATAGAAATGAAACAGCCTGAAAATACATGCTACCCAAAATGGATGTCTGTTGCTATCAATCTACCAACGATGTCATTTTTTAAATAAATCCATAGGTACCTAGACAGGTAGAATAAATCCAATATTAAATCCTTTAGATTAATCTAACACACAAGGAAAGAACAGGTCCAGTAATTGGAAGCTGAAGCGAGAAAAATCCAAACAGGAAATAAGGAACAATGGTTTAACATTGCAGTTGATTAGCCATTGGAACAGACTAGCAAGGGATGTGGTTGATTTTCCATTCCTTGGAGACAGTAAATTACTGGGGTGTGTTTCTAAAATGAATGCTGTAGCTTAACCACAAGTTGTTGGGCTTGATACAGGAGCTACTGGACGAAATTTGATGCAGTGTGTTAGAGTCTCTATAGATCATGTAATCCTGCCTAAATCAAGATCCAGGTACTTTTAGAAAGACATTACAACGAATGTCAGATGGCTGGCATTCTCAACGTAATGCAGAACATTACTTTTGTATATAAATCTCACATACAAACATTTATGTAGCACTTATCTCCACCCCCTATTAATCCATGCTCTCAAAGTGCTTTACAAACTTCTCGCTGCATCCCTGTGAGGCAGGGATCATCATCCTCATTATACAAGGAGGAAAAGTGAGAGGTTAGATGGCTTGCCCAAGGTCACAGAGTCAAGGATAGTTGTAAATATTTTAAGAATTACTGTAAATTGAGAGCATCAGAGGGGTAGCCGTGTTAGTCTGGATCTGTAAAAGCGGCAAAGAGTCCTGTCCCACGAAAGCTTATGCTCCAATACGTCTGTTTGTCTATAAGGTGCCACAGGACTCTTTGTAAATTGAGAGTTAATGTTTTTAGAAGGCATGAAAAGTTTCATTGCAAAAAACCAAAACAAAACAAACAAAAACCTTATAACCCATGACTTTGTATAAACAACAAATTCATTACATTTCCCCCCACAACAATGAAAGCCATGTCTTTTTGTATAATTCACTCAGCTATACCAAACAACTAATGCTGTGCATAATCCATTTCATAGTCTCTGCTCTTCATACTCTCGCTTTTGGCTGCCTCAAAGAAAGCCAACATTCTTTCTGCTCGCTTGTCACTTAAGAATTTCTGAAACATTTGCAAGAGAAGGATGATAATGGTGGTGTTCTGGCCAACTTTCAATATGGATATGTTCAGTCTCTTCCCCCTGCCTCTAGTTTCCATAAGATTGTTTTGTACAATATTTTAATCCAGCATTTAAGAGTTAAGTTTCAATCAAGCTCCAATTAAAGTTGATGGCAAAGGTCCCATTGACTCACTGGGACAGAATTAGGCCCTTAATGTATTCTTATAAAGTTATGTGTTGCATTTCATGCTGGTGCTGTGTTCCTCTGAGTGAGAATCATTTGGGCACTCAAAGAACTGCTGTAATTGTGGTGGGGCTCAACATTTACCTGAGTCTGAGGCTAACAACAACTGGATGTATCTGCTGGAGAACTGCCAAGCAAGTTGCTGGCTTGAAAGTGGATTCTCTGAGCTGGAGATTACACGAGTGTAAATATGTCAATTTAAAAACGCCAAAGTGCTGATGTTCTGTGTTGGTCTCAGTCCTCGACTTCCTCTGTATTTAAATTACAGATAAAAAGATCAAAGCTTGTTAAGAAAATCCAAGTGTGTGATTAGTGGTTCCTCAATACACAAGAAGCTAGAATCACTATTCTTCCTCATTTCCTAGTGTCACCAGCTCTTGTGATATTGGTGTTTTCCTTCAAGTTACAGAAGATTGTATGAGAATCTGTTTGTTTGTTTTTTTTAAATTAAAGTTTCATAGGTTCTGAGGCCAAAAGGGACCAGGCACTCATGGTTGTGTAGAGACACTTGAAAACCATGTTCCAAGCGGATCACCCAAAGGATCAGAACCTAGAAGGGAAATAAACACTCTTCTTCCCCCACTCCATCCGCATTTGCGGCTTTAACAATCATGATCGTAAAAGTGAATCTCATACTTTTTGAGAGCCTGACTCATGATTTTTGTGCGCATGGGGTTGGCAATATTGTTTGTGTTTTACCCCTATACAGCTGATGATGTTGCTGTTGCTCTTCACCCCACAAGCAGCTATATTTCATTGGCTCAGTGATGAGGAAGTGATGGGGGTGAGAGAGTTTGCATCATTGTACTGTAATTATAAAGTCCATTTATTCATGTCTGAGTATTCATGACATAGCAAAAAAAATTTGTAGACCTTCTCTATCCATTGCTAGCTTTGAACACTCAGCAGCTGACCTGTCAGCGGTCTAGTGCATACAATCTATCCATCTCCTTGCTGGTCTTCCCATGCTATAATGACCCACAACCATTCCTTCCATGATAACTTTTGAGGTTGTTTCAGTCTCTATGCCTGATGTGACCAAAGTACAGAAGTTTGCATCTGTTGCAACAGACTCTGTCCAACAACAGAGTCCACTTCTCTCCAGCAATATTTTTAACATAAGCATTCATCTTCTTTTCCATCCAGGAGATACTCAAGTCTTTGCCATCACCACATCTCAAAGTCTTCAATTTTCCTCCTCTCAGCAGGATTAGTTTCCCAGGATTCACATCCATATGTTGCTATGGAAAAAAGTGAAGCTTTTTCAACAGACAAACTTTCATACATTTTGAGATGTCACAGTTTTTCCACACTTTCATAGGGAGACCATGACTGAGTGAGCCATCCCTAATCATTATCCAATTTCTTTGGAGCAGCAACTTTAGTTGAATGTGTCTGATCCAGGTAAATAAATTCATTTGCTGCCTCTACAGCTTGACCGTTAATCGTGATGCCCACTTGCATCCTCTTCATCTATGTCTACGTACACACATTTTGTTTTTGCCATGTTCCGGGACAGTCCATGTTCCTCACTAACTCGTTGTATAGACTCCAACAATTTTTGCATTGAACTAGTGGTTGCCGTGAAGCACGTCATATCACCAGCGTATCTGTGGTCAGTGAAAGGTGTCCACCAATGGAAACTCAGCTCCTTCTATGTTATCAACATTTTCCAGGGCTTATCTGATAATAAATTCTGCATACATGCTGGAGACGTGGGTACAGAATGAATCTTTGTTTCACAACCTGCCCAGTGGAAAAGCCGTTTGCTGTCATCCATTGCTGTTCACAGCATGGCCTGTTGTTGACAGTAGAGACTTGTGCCGAGTTCAGTGAGATACTTTGGAATCCCAGTGTCTGCCAGTATCATTCAAAGAGGGTCATGTGAGATGATATCAAATGCTTCGGAGTAGTCAGTGAAATACATAATCAACTGGGGATTATACTCCCTGCATTTTTCAGTGATATTATGGATATTCTCAATTTGATCATGACTGCCTCATTCCTCTTTCAGAGTAGCAGCCGCGTTAGTCTGTATTCGCAAAAAGAAAAGGAATACTTGTGGCACCTTAGAGACCAAGAAATTTATTAGAGCATAAGCTTTCGTGAGCTACAGCTCACTTCATCGAATGTGTTCAGTGGAAAATACAGTGGGGAGATTTATATATATAAATATAAATAAATAAATATAAATCTCCCCACTGTATTTTCCACTGAACGCATCCGATGAAGTGAGCTGTAGCTCACGAAAGCTTATGCTCTAATAAATTTCTTAGTCTCTAAGGTGCCACAAGTACTCCTTTTCTTCATTCCTCTTTGAAACCAGCTTGTTGTGCTGGTAATTCTTTTCTCATTTGCTTCATGTGATCCTCAGTTATGTAGCACAGCAATTTACTCAATGCGATATCATGCACTCTGTTATATCTTCTTTGCCGTATTGGCAGTTAGCAAAAATTGTCTACTTATAAATGGAGCAAGCTAGAAAGGGAAGCCATTAAGAGGCAATGAATATGTTATTCCACAATGCAGGGTTTGGGCTTGTTTTTAAAAAAAGTTATTTTTTCTGCCTATAACTATACTTTACAACCTACTAGATATTTAGAGAAAAGCAGGACCATGTAGTCTATGCCCCCTATCCCCATAATCAGCTAAAATCTCCCTTCATATGCTCTGTATGTCATTGTCCATCTTCAGCTTTGCAACTGTTTCCCAAAACAGCCACATAGTTATATCTGGAGATCTTTCTATAAGATAGCTCAAACAGAAGTTATAGGCTTGATGCAGGAAATGCAGGGCAAGGTTCTGTGGCAGGAGGTCAGAGTAGGTCAGTGGTTCTTGAACTTTTGTACTGGTGACCCCTTTCACATAGCAAGCCTCTGAATGCGAACCCCTTATAAATTAAAAACACTTTTAATATATTTAACACCATTATAAATGGTGGAGGCAAAGCGGGGTCTGAGGTGGCGGCTGACAGCTCACAACCCCCCATGTAATAACCTTGCGACCCCCTGAGGGATCCCAATCACCAGTTTGAGAACCCCTGGACTAGGTGATCATAGTGGTCCCACCTAGTCAAGCACCACAAAAAAAAATAAATACAAAAACCTCACTCATTGCCACATTCAGCACTAATTTGCAGTCTCAGCAAATAGACCAAAGGGTATGTTGTCCTGGAGATTGTACTACCTTATCCCCAGAAGGTGAGGATTGCTAGCCCCTGGCAAGGTGCAGTGGGGTCACTTGAACTCTCTAGATCATTTACAACCTGCCCAGATTTCTATCAAATGGCATTTGTATAGGCAGATTGCCCTTCTCTCAAGTGTCTGTTCATAATCTACACTATGCTCAAGAATACAACTGAGCAATATGACTGGCAAGAGAAACCATCTGCTGCCAGAAAAAGCACATACTCTGATATTTATCAAGGTTGCTGAGAAGAGATGTGCATATCCCTGCAGCATTCAGCTTGATGTTAGCATGGTGCTAGGGAAGGCTGAACTGGAACAGCTAAACTAAGACTTGAGCAATCCTTTACTCATCCTTCAAACGATGCCCAAGACAAAGTATTTAGAGGTTTAGTAAAAGAATTGATTACCACGATCATCAGGCCTCTTGCCTTTTTAACATGCTTGGGCATGTGGTAATGGTAGCCTTGCCTCAGTTTTCCTTTTAGTCAGTTTAGAAGCATGGCCTGAAGGATTCAGACTCTCTTTGCAGTTCCAGCCCTACAAATGGGTCATTTGGGTTCCTCCCCTTTCGCTGTAGGAAGGAGTCTCACCCCAGTGTCCTAAGAATCCTGTGATGGGCTTCCAACTGCTAGTCCTGGGCCCCTGATATCTCCCTCTCCCTTCTTCACCAGAGGGAAAACAAAGGAAATTAAAAGAGAAACAAAAATAAAGTCCAACCGTCTTGTGTTAGGACTGCCATCCTGAATCTGAGACTCCAGCAGTCTCTACCCACTTCCCTGTGGGGCACAGGCTTGCCATCTCATCTGGGTTCCAACCTAGGGATTCTGTGTTGGGAAGTCAAAGAATGTTTGACTAAGTCTCCTGCTACCTCCTACCTCTGGCTCTAGGAGGCATCTTCTGTGTGGTAACCTTCCCTGGATCCTTTGGCCAGGAAACTTGTCTCTCTGAACAGCTTTCCCCCCACCCAGTGCTATAGAGCTCCCACACAGGAGCTATCATCCAATCCAGTAGCCACCCTGCTCTGTCTGGGTTTCAGCTTCTTATCCCAGCTGTTGCTAACCAACAATTTAGCAGCTGGAGGAAAGAGATTGCTCTTTTCATTAACTTTTCAGAGTCTGCAGCTGTGTGGAGTCAGTTATGCCTCATCTCATTTTCACATGCTTCTACGTTTCCTGGCTTTGCCTAGGATCAGCAGCAGGATGCTCTCATATTTCCAGCTGACTAGTAAAAGGGAAATACCAGGAATCTCATGAAAAGGTCAGTTCCTTGAGATTTCCAGCCCAATTTTGCAGACCCAGATACAGTTCAGATAGGCAACAAAACTTCTGGGTGCGGATTTGGCTCAAGTCATTCAGGATTTATGAAGCATTAATAAAGATATGTATGGATAAAAGTTGTAAGAGACAATTACTGAAATTCTGCCTATGTTTTGGGCCCAATCCTGTGAGGTGCTAGTACCAAGTGCACTTAACTCCTATTGACATTGGCCGGAGCTAAGAGCACTCATTATTTTGTAGGATCTGACCCATTAGCAGCAGCATTCGGGTTTAGTTGTCTTTAAAAAAATAAACACCCACAACTACAGAAAGTCATCATTCTTGGCATTTTCAATGCAAGAGAAAGTACAGTAGCAGAAACCCACCCTATGACACTCATCTAGTGCGCTGCCATGGCGTGCCACCTCCCTACCCCATTTGTCAGCCTTGTCGAGTGCACAGGATGGCAAATCAAGACTCCTCAGTCCTATTCCCTGCTCCACAACTGGCTTAATGTGTAACTTTGGCACATCACTCAACATCACTGTCCCTCTGTAAAATAGTAGAGACTCCTCCACCTACCATAAGTGAAGAATGTTGAGATGGAAACACTAATAAATAGCATTACTGTCTCCTTCACCAACTCTCAGCTCCATAGAGCCCCTATGACTGGACTAGTCTCCCCAGTAACATGTCAACCTCCTTCCATCTCCACCTTCAAGAAACAGTTGATAATTCTATCTGCAAATAATTCAGAGTAGCTAGAAACAAAAAAAACAAGACACAGCTTCTTCTATTGCAGTGACTGACTGTTCTCTAGCAGATTCACAGAATAGAGAAGAATCTGGCCAGGTCCTCCAGCTGCCTGGCCTATCTTTCTTGGGGCTGGGAATCACTGCTTGGATATGTTGACCAGGACTTTGGCTAGCAATCAACAGAGCAGAGTGTTAGACCACCATCCTGTCTAGCTCCTGCCCATACACCCATAAAACAAGGCAGCAACTAGACATTAACAACAATTACACAATGTTTTTCAGACATCAGGAAAATTGTGCAATAGGTTAGTACTATTAGTCCAATTTACAGATGGAAAAACTGAAGCACAGTGGTAATTGGATTTGCCCAAAAGAACAGAGGGAATAAGTAGTACTGATGCATTTAGAACTCAGGAATACACAACCTCCAGTCAAGATCAAGTCTCTAGACTATGCTAAATGAGAATATTTAGGCTATAAGAAAGGAGTACTTGTGGCACCTTAGAGACTAATATTTATTAGAGCATAAGCTTTCGTGGGCTACAGCCCACTTCATCGGATGCATAGAATGGAACATATAGTAAGAAGATATATATACACACATACAGATAAGTTGGAAGTTGCCATACAAACTGTAAGAGGCTAATTAGTTAAGATGAGCTATTATCAGCAGGTAAAAAAAACTTTTGTACTGGTAATCAAGATGGCCCATTTAGACAGTTGAAAAGAAGGTGTGAGGACACTTAACTTAGAGAAATAGCTTCAATATGCTACTCTGAAACCAACTCTGAATCTATGTCTACGCTAGATAGCTTACGGCAACGATGCTGCACCAACGCGGCGGTGACGCTGCAAGGCCATGTCTACACTAGCACTTATGTCAGCAAAACGTACGTCACTCAGCGGTGTGAAAAAACATCCCACTGAGCAAAATCCGCATTGCCAACATAAGCGCTCATGTGCACAAAGCAGTCAGCAAGAGAGCTTCTTCTGCCAACATAGCTACTGCCGCCATTGAGCTGGTTTTATTATGACAACAGGAAAGCACTCTCCTGTCAGCACAATGCAACTAGACAAGCATTTTTACAGCCACTGGAAGCTTGTAAGTGTAGACATGGCCTAGGATCTCTCCTGTAGCTACTCTATGCAGATGGGAGAGAGCTCTCCTGTAGATGCAATTAATCCACCCCCAACAAGCGGTGGTAGCTGTGTCAGCAGAAGATGCTCTCCTGCCCACATGAGCACTTATGCTGGCAAAACTTATGTCGCTCAGGAGGGTGGAACACTCACATGCCTGAGCAACTTAAGTTTTGCTGACATAACTCGTGTAGACATAGCCCTCATGTATGGCCAAGCCTATGGACTAAATATTCTCATGCATGGCATTTACCTCAGGTAACAATGGGCTAAATAAATTCATCCCAGAAATCAACTGAATTTGCACCAAATTTATGCTCTTAGCTTTAAAATTCCCCTCTCTGACTCAAGCAGCTAATCTCTGCTGCATATTCCACAGTTGCTCCACACCAAAAGCTTCCATCAATATCTGAACGTGCCCTGAACACAGAGTGCCAACTGGAGAAGAGAATTTTGCCCTAATCTGGTGAGAAAAGTTGCGATGCACATTAAACTGATTAGCTTAGCTGCCTAGATCTATAGCAAACAGCAATTTACCAACCTTAATTTAACACTCCTTGAGCAAATTTATTTTGTTAGTGCCGAGCAATGCTTTTGTCCTTTGACGTAGGATCCAGTATGAAAAGGAGCTTTAAGCAGCATGTGTGAATATAAAGCTTTGTGAGCTGTTCACCTGGTGATTATAGTCTGTCTGTGATGACATAAATAGATTCCTCAATGTACCTTGCTTGTATTTTACTCTAACGACTGAAGCTGTATTCTGTAGGTGACTATTGATTCTCCTTTCTCTCAGTTTCTTCTCACTTTAATCCAGTACATAAACAACCATTCACTACTACCTATTCCTACCAGATTCAGGATTTAGCTTCTGGTCAGATGCACATTAATTTTGCTAATTAAAAGGCAATATCCAGCCAAGAATGCAGCCCTTTATCCCTTGTAAGCATTGCAAATGAGCTCATAACAAGGCTGACCAGTGGCAATGTCAGGCAAAAATTCTACCCTTGCTTTTCCATGCAATGCGTGGGGTGAGGGTAGGAAAATGGAGCATTTCCCATATGCAGTAGAGGTCAGAGCCATCCTGCCAATGCAGGCCCTGATGGAGGGGAAGCTAGAAGTGGCCTTAGTTGAGTTTCTAAAATGATAATGTGCCCAGCCTTCACCCATGTTCCATGCTGCCAATTGGTACTGCTAGCTGAAGCACATGTGGAGGGGACTTAAGAGCCTGAACAAATGACTAAGTTGACAGAACTTGCCACCATGGAGCAATGGAAAGTTTGCACTTTCATAAGCCAGGCCTATCACTTAGGGCGTGATCCAGTGGCCTTCAATGACTTTAATTTCAGTGGGCTTTGACTTAGTGCTCATCCATCTTGCCGTTCTCAGAGTATGTTGAGTGGGTTGGATAGGAAGGAAGAAAAGGTTCCCTGCACTTTTCCATTCCCTTTGATCCCCCAGCACAACACAGGGTGAAGTTTTCCCTTTACACCGGGGTACTCCAGGGCTTGCACAAATAAAAACTCCTCAGCTGATGCACATCCAGCTCCAGCAATTCTAGTTTGTCAGTTTCTGAAAGGGATCAGTTCTCTATTTCCTAAAGCCAAAGTCAGTGACAAAAGTTTCTTAAAATTTCCTCTCTTCTTTGTGTACCTCTCAAATCTTGGCCTGCATGGGATCCTCCAGTTCTAGAATCCTTCCATTTTGTTTTTGGCCCCAAATCATAGATGATTTATTGACCCCAGAGATGCTGGAACTATTTGTATAGTGGGGGTGCTGAGAGCCATTGAACCAAATTGTAAACCCTCTATATGATGGAAACCACTTCAAGCCAAGGGGTGCAGCAACTCTGATTGACTCTGCCTGAAGATAAAAAAGAGGCACTCAGTTGCTGGTTCCTGTTGCAAATAAATTCACCTTTCTATCTAGATACTTATATGGCCCCCTTCACCATCATATCCAAGTGACCATTTGGACAATCAGTTCTTTCTAATCTTATTGCTGAGTATCTGCTGTGTTTCTGACCTTCAAAACGACCTATAACATACTCTCCAATTGTTTAATACATAAATTACAGAAAGTTTTTGAGACCAACATAAAAGAAATCAAACCATTTCACATGGACAGAGAACTGGGCTGGGACTCAGGAGACCAGAGTTCTACTCCCAGCTGTGCCACTGGGCTACTCAGTGACCTTGGGCAAGTCACTTCACCTCCATACAACAGTTTCCCCATCTGTAAAACTGGGATAATGATACTGGCCTCCTTTGCTTTAAAATTTACTGATGGAAAACACTACACAAAAACTGGGTATTTTTACAACAGCATATATTTTCAATGTGTTGGCTTTACCTGTAAGCCTAAATTTTCAAGAATAACTAGTGATTTCTTGAAGAGCACCCACCCTCTGAAAATCAGGCCTCCTGAACATGTCTCAAATTGGGAACCCCAAAAATCAAGGCACCCAGAATCACTAGCCATTTTTGAACAATTCTGGCCTTAAAGTCTTACCAAAGGTTATATTTTCTTTTCACTAAGCCAGAGCAAAACTCTGCAGTGCCATCTTGTGATACTGAGAGGTGCACATTGAGCATCAAGCTTTACCTTCACAGTAACCCTATTATAATGATAATTAGTAAAAGCAATAGGTATAGAGTTAGGCAGGTGCTTAAAGCTAAGCCTGTTTATGAGCTTTGCTGAGTCAGGTCCTAAAACATTACAACTCCCCTCTCTTTCTACCAATGTAAATAATAAAGAATGGTCTAGTGGTTAGAGCAGAAGACCATCAGCCTGAACCTGACCCTGTAGGCCCTATTTCTGGCTTTGCTATTAACTTGCTGAGTGAGCTTGGGCAAGTCATTTAGTCCCTCATTTATAAAATAGGGCTAATAATACTTTCCCACCTCACATGGATGTAACAAAAGTCCATCTTTGCAAGGTAAGTAATAATGCTTCAGGCCCCTCTGATGGAAGATGCTGTTTAAATGCAAATGTTGTTATTATTGAATGTTTTAAGTCAGAGTTACGCACTACTAGAAATGTCCTTTGGAAGAAAGCTCACAAGATAAACCTTTTACTTTGCATTTGAAACTAAGCTGAATAAAAATAATTATGGATTTGCTCCTTTTTGATTCTCATTTGCCGAGTCAATCTACTGAGCTGTAGCTCACAAAAGCTTATGCTCAAATAAATTTGTTAGTCTCTAAGGTGCCACAAGTCCTCCTTTTCTTTTTGCGAATACAGACCAACACGGCTGCTACTCTGAAACCTACAAGCATGAGTTCAATATTAATGCGCATGCTGGGAAAGCCGGGGATAAAACATTCATCTCTTTGTTACCATATTCTTTGTTTGTAGTTACAGTAAATAAAACCATTATTGATGAAAATAATTCAGTAGCTTCTGTTCCCAGAAAGAAAGATCATCTGTCTCCTCCTCTCTAGCAATTAGTTGCATAAATGTAACCAACCACCTGTGTTTTTTTTAATGTGGGAGAACATTCAAAGACTGAATGCAACACACTCAAAATAAAATTACAGAAAAAGTGCTGTAGCATATAAAGGAGACAGTTCTGCTATGGGTATAATTGCACAGCAAGGACACCCACTGAGACTTAATGAACAATAACTACATTTCTGATTTATTTAGACAAACAAGTATCAAATTACCCATGGCGGCTCAAGCACAGCAAGAATCAAAAAGAGTAGTTCCTCCAGAAGTAAAGATTTTGATTTGGGAAGGCAGGGTTTTCATGGTACTGTGCTCAATATTGCCTCCCTAGTCAGCTCTCAAACTCAACATAATCGGTGAAGCGAGAGTTCAAAATGCTAATGTATTATTCACTCTGCTTACCAAGGCCATGCAATCCCTCTGCCCTAGTTATCCTCTGATGTGTGTGGCTCCTGACAGAAATTAAAAAGGTGGCTGCAGTTTGGTAACATTACCGGAACCTCTCTGAAAAAACATCTTCCTTGATTCCATAAACTGTGGAGGAACCAAAGAAAGAACAGGAGTACCCGTGGCACCTTAGAGACTAACAAATTTATTAGAGCATAAGCTTTCGTGAGCTACAGCTCACTTCATCGGATGCATTTGGTGGAAAAAGCAGAGGAGAGATTTATATACACACGCACACAGAGAACATGAAACAATGTGTTTATCATACACACTGTAAGGAGAGTGATCACTTAAGATAAGCCATCACCAGCAGCAGGGGGGGGGAAAGGAGGAAAACCTTTCATGGTGACAAGCAAGGTAGGCTAATTCCAGCAGTTAACAAGAATATCAGAGGAACAGTGGGGGGTGGGGGGGGTGGGAGGGAGAAATACCATGGGGAAATAGTTTTACTTTGTGTAATGACTCATCCATTCCCAGTCTCTATTCAAGCCTACCTGCACATCTACCAATGTGATATATGCCATCATGTGCCAGCAATGCCCCTCTGCCATGTACATTGGCCAAACTGGACAGTCTCTACGTAAAAGAATGAATGGACACAAATCAGACGTCAAGAATTATAACATTCAAAAACCAGTTGGAGAACACTTCAATCTCTCTGGTCACTCTAACACAGACCTAAGAGTGGCTATACTTCAACCAAAAAGCTTCAAAAACAGACTCCAACGAGAGACTGCTGAATTGGAATTAATTTGCAAACTGGATACAATTAACTTAGGCTTGAATAGAGACTGGGAATGGATGAGTCATTATACAAAGTAAAACTATTTCCCCATGGTATTTCTCCCTCCCACCCACCCCCACCCTCCCACTGTTCCTCTGATATTCTTGTTAACTGCTGGAATTAGCCTATCTTGCTTGTCACCATGAAAGGTTTTCCTCCTTTCCCCCCCCTGCTGCTGGTGATGGCTTATCTTAAGTGATCACTCTCCTTACAGTGTGTATGATAAACCCATTGTTTCATGTTCTCTGTGTGTGTGTATATAAATCTCTCCTCTGCTTTTTCCACCAAATGCATCCGATGAAGTGAGCTGTAGCTCACGAAAGCTTATGCTCTAATAAATTTGTTAGTCTCTAAGGTGCCACGGGTACTCCTTTGCTTTTTGCGAATACAGACTAACATGGCTGCTACTCTGAAACCTAAAAGAAAGAACGTTACCTGTCGTACAGGTGTTTGATTGTTAGGTCAGAGAAACTTCCCAACCACAATTTATCTAAATAGTTTGGTTTGTGCCTGCATTACTATTTAGTTTGAAGCAGGTAGAAGGCTAAGCCTCACAGGGGCTCGGATGCCAATGATATATTTAGTTACCTGGAATATAAAATTATATTTTGCTGTCCCCAGATTTATGATTTACTGTGGAGGACTGGGCATTTCTGGCATCTTAATCCAAACCAAATCACGTGAGTTTGGTAGTCACATCACAGAAAGGCTGTATACATTGATTTGAAATGCTTCCATTCCTGTGTTCCAGTAAAGCAGGACTACTCAATGGAGCAAAGTGCATCCTGCTGAGCTCCAAAATATGGCTTCTGATGGCTCTTTCCTTATAATTTCAGTGAAAGGGCAAAGCTAATGAAAATGTATTTGCATTAATTTTTACTACTCTAGAATAAAAAAGAAGCTATCCCACACGCTGGCAAAGTTTCCCAGTCTTAAAACTACACATCCAATAAACAGACCCATAAATGACCCCAAGTTCATATCAAATAATAAGACAACTGATTAAACTCCTGTGACAGGGTCCCTGGGGCACAACCTGGACTGTGGGACCGCTGAGCAGGGCCGGCCCACAACATTTTGGCACCTGAGGCGGGGAGCTTAAATGATGCCCCCATGTCCCCTCGCTTGGACCAAAACTTTGAAAGGTCTCAATTCTGCCTTCTTCCTGTTCTACTCCTCTCATGGTACTGCTCTGCTACCTACCCCAATAAAGGAGAACTAGCAACTTAAAATTCCTTGTTCAAAAAATTTAGGGAACACTTCACTTTCGAACACCTGAACAGCAAATCTAACTTTTCTTGTCTGCATAGTAAACCCTGTTTATCTGTTTGAATTATCCAAGTGGTGCTTTACATGCCTTCTTGGTTGCAAAGATTTGAACTACTTCCTGCTGAAGGTCCACAGTCTGAGCCAGCTCATGCTCTGTTGAGATGGTTGCAAGGCCGACCAGCCTCTCCTGTGTCATTGTGGAGCATAGATGTGTTTTTATTAACTTCAGCTTGGAGAAGCTGCGTTCTCCACTGGCAACTATTACAGGAAGTGGTAGAAGTATGCGCAGAGCAACAAACACATTTGGAAAGAGGGTGGTCATCTTATTTGTGCACATATATTCCAGAACAGCCTTTGGAGTTGATACTGCTGAAATGTATCTTGAAAGGGCTTTTAGTTCATCACCTAAATCACTCGCATCAATATCGCACATGTCATCATGTGTCAACCCTGTCTCTAGTGCCCTGCATTGCTGGTGTAGGTCTTCTTCAGGTATAGTGAGGAGTTTTGGAATATCATACAACATCCCAAATATACTGCTGTGTTCCTTGAGCTGCATGAAACTTTCCTCAACTGACTGTATTGCACAATCTAACATCTGGTTAAAGAATTCAACTTTGAATTGTTGTTTGGGCTCTCTTACGGGATTATCCTGTGCCTCGTAATCAAAATGTCTTCTTCTTTGGTGACTCTTGTATTCTTGAATGGGTGGGAAAATTGCTTCAGTGTAAAGTTTCTCTGCAAGTGTAAACGTTCCTCTTCAGGATGTTTTGAAATCCCTCATCTGACCGGCAAGACTGTAGGTATGACTTTGCTTTGTCCAGTTGTTCCATTGCTCCAGATCTATTAAGGTCCACACCTTGGAGTCTCTTGCTTACAACATTTATTTCAAACAGTATGTCATGCCACAAAACTAAGCCACAAAGAAATTTGAAGTTATGTATGTTTCTGGTGATTCGATTTCCCTCTGCCACTATTCTCCCATGAACAGTTCCTGTCATAGCATTACCCTCTATAATGGCAACTATGGCATCCTCTATCATCCCAATTTGGTGTTTGATAGGCTTTATCACCTCCACTCGACTTTCCCATCATGTGGCACTCAGTGGTTTCAGAGAGGATGTTCCCAGATGTTGCTTCAAAATTTGCCATTGATGAGTTGATGCAGAGAAAAATACAGAGATGCTTTGAATTACATTAAAAAATTCAGCAGCCTCACTAGAAGCTGATGCTGCATCACTGACCACCAAGTTCAATGAATGAGAACTGCATGGGACAAAAAAAGCTAGGAGAGAGTTTAAGTCTCGGATCCGTATCTGCACTCCTCTGTTCTTTCTTCTCATGTTGGTACCATTATCGTAGCCCTGACCTCTCATGTCAGCTATCGCAATTCCTGTATCTTCCAGCCTTTTAAGAAGCACATTTGTCATACCAGCTCCTGTAGTATCATCAATGTCAATAAATTCTAGAAAATGCTCTCTGACAGTCACCATTTCAGGGACATTTTCACTAGGTTCTCTTGTTGTTACAAAACACACCGTTCAAGTCATTTGTTCCATATGGCTGATGTCAGCTGTGCAGTCCAGAATAACAGAGTAATAGTTTGCTGACTTCAGATCTGCCACAAGCTTCTGTTTGACTTTTGTTGCCAGTAACTGTGTGATCTCATTTTGAATTGTTTTTCCAAGGTAGTGGTGGGAGTACATTTCTTGGGTGGTGACTCTTCTTAGATGCTCCTGGAGTTCAGCATCAAACTCAGCCATCAGCGCCACAATTTTAAGGAAGTTTCCATTGATTGGCACATACAGCTGATCTGAAGTGCCACACAGTATTAGGTTTTGGGTAGCAAGCATTCTCACAATGGCAATGAGCCTTTTCAGAACATTTTGCTAGTAAAGAGACTCTGTTCTCTAGAGGCTGATCATCTATGGTGGCCTTTAACCTTAGTCTCATCTCAAGCTCTTTCCACCCATGGAATGCTCTCTGGTGATTTGCTGCCTTCTCATGCCATGCCAGATTTCTCCAGTCCTTTGTTCCTGTAAAACCCAACATGGCTGGAACATTAGACTGGAAGAGTTTGCAACAAAAACAGTATGCAGCATTCTGGGATTTTGAGTACATAAGCCATGGCCTCTTCACTTTGTCACCATTGGGGATTTCACACCAGTAATGTGTTGGATGGGAACTTCTGTGTTCATTGTCGTTGGGGAACGTGAAGTTTTTCACTTGTTGTGGCCCATGCAGTACAAGAAAGTCCCTCAGGCTACTGCTCAAGTGGGTCCAAAGTCCTGGATCATCTAGACATAAGGAACTAAACTCAGCAGCAGCTGTTTCTTGCTCCTCCACCACACTCTTCTCTGATCTAAACTTTTCTTCAGGAATGTGCATGTTACATCCATTTGAGATGGAGATATGGATGCTGTAGTAGCTGCCAGGTCACCTGCACTCTGACTAATTGGAAGATCAGGCATCTCCTCACTGCTCACATCCCCACTGGGGCCGGAAAGCTCACCGTGAACATTTGTGTCCATGTATCTCAGGAGAGCTCCTTCCTGCTTAGATAGAAAAGCTTCCTTTGCTTTCTTTCTTTTTCTGAATGCTGCCCCAGAGGGGCGTTTTCTTCTTTCACTCATGACTGCTGTTCTGTGCCAGCTATAGTGGCTCTCAACACTCAGCTGAAGGGGACAAATAAGCAGGCTGGTAGCAGGGCCTGAGTGAGGGAAGATATCAGCGTCTTCAGAGCCTAACTGGCTCCTACTACTTCAGTTGACTGCCTGTTCTCCTCAAGTGGGTTCAGGGAAGCAGCAGGAAACAGGGAGCTCTCTGAGAAGCTGGTATTAATCAGTCCAGGCTTCTGGGGGTGCTAGAGAGGTACATAAGAGGCTCCTCCTCCTCTCTCTCCCTGCAGCTCCTGCTGTTTTCTGTTATCCCTCTCACCTTTTCTCCTGCCTGCCTGTTATGTCTCTTGTGCCCTCCTTCCTCCAGCACAGCACTCCACCATCTCTGTGCATCTAGAGCAGGGAGAATCCATATGCACCAGCAGCAGACACAATTTTCTACACTCTGGGTCCTAGTGGCACCCCCCACAGTCTGGCACCTGAGGCAGCCGCCTCAGTTCGCCTCATGGTAAGGCCAGTCCTGCCGCTGAGTCCTCTATCCCACCAACCTGGGCTGGCCCACACACTGGAATGTTGATGTAAAGCTACAAACCTCTGACAGGCACTGCACATACACAGATATCCACAAGCAGGAGCACACCCAACTGAATTACATGAGTGATCTCCCAGTCATTCATGAACCATAGAGAGGCTCCAGCCAATTCTCCCCAGCTCCAATCTTACACCCCAGGACTGTACCAGCTTACACTGCAAAGGGCTCCCTTGTGCAGTGCAAGTTCATTAAGTAGTTTACCACTCCCACAGTGTGGAATGGACACACACTAGCCTTTGTAAACTGAGCTGAGATTTCCCAAGCACTTCAACCAAAATGCACTGTTTTGGGTAAAATAGAAAACAAATGTATTAACTATAGAAATATAGACTAAGTGATTATAAGAAGCAAAAGAGATCAAAGTTGGTTACTTAAGAAATAAACTAAAATTTGCAGCCTAAGATCTACAAACTAAGCAGGATTTGAATCAAGCAGTGCCTCGCCTTGACAAATGATACAAGCAGGTTTCAGTTCCTCAATAGACGGGCTGGGACCAACCTTCTAGCCGGAGACCACCCTTCCCCAGTTCTAAGTCTTTGTCCTCCAGACGTTTGTCCGAGTGTTGAGTTGGGGGAGGGGGGGAGAGGGAGGTGAGGCCAAGTGATGATGTCACTTGGCCTCTTTTATATTTTCTTCCAGCATTCTGGAAAGATCTTTGCTGTGACATGGTGATCAGGCAGCCCGCATTGGTCAAGCAGTCCTCATTGCATACATGATCTCTTTGAGAGGTCTCTGGGATGGTTGTTGGGAGAGTGGAGTCCCTTTAATGAGCCATCAGCATCTATCTGGCTGGTCCTTTGTTGCAACTGGAAAGTTAGCCTCCAACCTCACAACATATTTCAGTAACACATATAGCAATACTTCAGAACTTCACATGTAATGATAGCACATACAATCCACCAGGATATTTATGTTCAACAGATCAAGACTTTTAAAATGACACCTCACAAGGCATAGTTTGTACAAAACAGATCATAATTATAGGACAGTGGTGAATATGGGAGTTCCAGGGTGCTATTTTGAGGTACAGTGTATCACCGCTCCCGATACAATTCCCACCAGAGACTCAGACCACCTCTGCCAAGCTCTACCCATTGCCCATCTCCTTAGAGGTGAGGGAGAAAAGATGGATCCTGAAGACTAACAAATCTGGACTGTTGAGAACTAATGAAGAAGTGAGTTTCCAAGTCTCATGAGCCCTGATGAAGGATGGCTGTCTTTTATACCAATGGAGCCCCAGCCCCAGCCCCAGCCCCTTTCTTGTACACAACTTTGGCAGCATGTCATTGGGAAAGAAGCAGTCGCATAAATAGGCTAGTGTAGGTTTTTATGGCAGGGCCACTCAAAACATTACCAGGCTGCTAGTAATTTCTCAAACTTCCCCTGTTGCTCTACAATGCATCAGACTATTTTAAACTGGAAAAGTTAATACCGAGCATATTTTGCACAGAATTTTTTGTAAGTGGCTCAGAAATATACTAAAGTCATTTTTTTAACCTCTTGACTATCTAAAGAAAGTGGGAAATACCTGGAAGGAATTTGGGATTCTTGTGTGCCAAAGCCTTCCTCTGTCTTTGGCAAATCCTTATTCCTTTGACTTGGTTTGACAGTGTGGTTTTTATCAGTGGAAGCCACTGGATTTCGCTTCTGCTTACAGCCTCCCCTCTCTTTCATATTGATTTTATGGTCAGATGTTTTCTTTTCCAGCAGCCTGTATTATATTTTCAGCTTTGATTTATTTGTAGCACTTAATATTATTCCATCAGAAGAGGGTCTATTTTATTACAGGACCTGGGTTCATCTGCTGCTTATGTTAGGATCTGTTATGATCAGGACTGTCCTCAAGGCTGTGAAGGAGCAAGTACAGATACAAATGTGGAGACTGGGCCAAGTTCTGGTGCCATTATTTCAGAGAAAATATATTTCTGGATTTACACTAGAATCACTCTGGTGTAAATCCAGTTTAACTACATTCATTTCTGGATTTGCACTAGAATGGGTACATAATACCATAATTCTGAGAAAGAGCATATATCTGAATATTAAGCCAGCCTGCTTATCAAGCACAGCCTGTGCAAAAGTTCCCTGCAGCTCTCTCCATTTCAGAACTTTGTTGAGGCTACTCTGTTTGATTCTGACCCATTCCCCCACTGAAATAAATTGAAAGCCTTCCATTGACTTTAGAGCCCAATCCACAGTCCACAATCACAGATGATCCTGTGACAGCCCAACATTTCAGAGAAGTTGAAATATGGAAAGATTTTTCCTGACAAGTAAGAAGTGAGTGTCCCATAACGTCCTCTTCCAAAAGCCACAAAGAAGACAAATCATGTGTCTGTTGGTCCTCCCCACATATACATGGCTATTTGCCTCTCTCTCTGCTGAAGAGAAAACCTCCAATTCTAGAACACTACACAACTTTTATTCCAGAGTTACTGAGAGGATACCATGGCAATTTTTCCGTGTTCTTATTTGAGAAGCTTTCCTTCACATGCCTCAAAACTGGCTTAATTTTTTAAAAACTAGTTTATGTGTAATCACAGATCCCAAGCTTCTCCTCTTGCCTCATTCTAATCAATACTGATTTGTCTAAAAGTGAAGCTCAATGAATATTAAAGTACTATTTTGTCACATCTACTGTACCTACAAAATTCATGTGCACTCATACCCGTTGCGTTGTGCTGCTCTTTCCAAGTACATGCCATATTTGCCATCCTATACAATTTTAAATTTCATGGGCAGCAATATTTCTTATGGTAACTGCCAAGCTTTTTGGGGAATGGGGGGCTGAAAGATGGTGTTGAAATGGGACTAGATTTATGAACACTAGGCAACTTTTAGTGTGCACTAGCAGGAGCTACACAGGCTGGTTAATTTTAGTCCATGCTAGCATGTTGTGCACTGACACCCATCCAGTTTGGGCTACAGCACCATGTGGACAAATTCTAAAATTAAATACAGGTTTCAGAGTAGCAGCCGTATTAGTCTGTATTCGCAAAAAGAAAAGGAGTACTTGTGGCACCTGAGAGACTAACAAATTTATTTGAGCATAAGCTTTCGTGAGCTACAGCTTACTTCATTGGATGCATTCAGTGGAAAATACAGTGGGGAGATTTATATACATAGAGAACATGAAACAATGGGTGTTACCATACACCCTGTAACCAGAGTGATCACTTAAGGTGAGCTATTACCCGCACCCCCACCCCCCACTGTTCCTCAGACACTGTTCCTCTTGTCAACTGCTGGAAATGGCCCACCTTGATTATCAGTACAAAAGGTTCCCTCCACCCGCCCCCGCCGCTCTCCTGCTGGTAATAGCTCACCTTAAGTGATCACTCTGGTTACAGTGGGTATGGTAACACCCATTGTTTCATGTTCTCTGCGTGTGTATATCAATCTCCCCTCTGTATTTTCCACCCAATGCATCCGATGAAGTGAGCTGTAGCTCACGAAAGCTTATGCTCAAATAAATTTGTTAGTCTCTAAGGTGCCACAAGTACTCCTTTTCCTTTTGTAAAATTAAATAGTCTCCAGAAAAAACAACAACATAAACTTAAGCCACAGATCACACAAGCTCAAGTAGATAATATCAAATATTCAAAGCAATACTCACATCAAACAATTCATAAGAAACTGCTAGGCTGAAGTTTGTCCAAATAAAGCACAGAACACACTTTCAAATAACGAATACATTTGTATACAAATTGTGATCTGTTAAGAAACAATTCATGACCAGAAAGAGAGGGCTAAATTAATAATAACTAGCTCTTATATTGCACTTTTCACATACAGATCTTAAAGAGCTCTATAAAAGAGATTCCAGAAGACTGGAAAAGGGCAAATATAGTGCCCATTTTTAAAAAAGGGAAGTAAGGACAACCCAGAGAATTACAGACCAGTCAGCTTTATTTCTGTACCCAGAAAGATAATGGAGCAAATAATTAAGCAATCAATTTACATTATTATCTAGAAGATAATAAGGTGATAAGTAACAATCAGCATGGATTTGTCAAGAACAAATCATGTCAAACCAACCTGATAAGCTTTCTTTGACAAGGTAACCAGCCTTGTGGATAGCGGGGCAAGTGGTAAACGTGGTATATCTTGACTTTAGTAAAGGTTTTGATACTGTCTTGCATGAGCTTCTCATAAGCAAACTAGGGAAATGAACCTAGATGGAGTTACTATAAGGTGGGTGCAAAACTGGTTGGAAAACCATTCCCAGAGAGTAGTAGTTATCAGTGGTTCACAGTCATGCTGGAAGGACATAATGAGTGGGGTCCTGCAGGGATCAGTTCTGGGTCCGGTTCTGTTCAATATCTTCATTAATGATTTAGATAATGGCATAGAGAGTACACTTATACAGTTTGTGGACTATACCAAGCTGGGAGGGGTTGCAAGTGCTTTGGAGGATAGGATTAAAATTCAAAATGATCTGGACAAACTAGAGAAATGGTCCAAAAAAAATAGGATGAAATTCAATAAGGACAAATGCAAAGTACTCCATTTAGGAGGGAACAATCAGTTGCACACATACAAAATGGGAAATGACTGCCTAGGAAAGAGTACCACAGAAAGGGATCTGGGGGTCACTATGGACCACAAGCTAAATATAAAACAACAGTGTAACGCTGTTGCAAAAAAAGTGAACGTCATTCTGGGATGTATTAGCAGGAGTGTTGTACACAATTAGTAATTCTTCCGCTCCACTCTGAACTGATGAGGCCTCAACTGGAATAGTATGTCCAGTTTTGGGTGCCACATTTCAGGAAGGATGCAGACAAATTGGAGAGTCCAGAGAAGTGCAATAAAAATGATTTAAGGTCTAGAAAACATGACCTATGAGGAAAGATATTAAAGAAATGGGTTTGTTTAGTCTGGAAAAGAGAAGACTGAGAGGGGACTTGATAAGTTTTCAAGTACGTAAAAGGTTGTTACAAGGAGGAGGGAGAAAAATTGTTCTCGTTAACCTCTGAGGATAGGACAAGAAGCAATGGGCGTAAATTGCAGCAAGAGATGTTTGGTTGGACATTAGGAAAAACTTCCTAACAGTCAGGGTGGTTAAGCACTAGAATAAATTGCCTAGGGAGGTTGCAGAATCTCCATCATTGCCTAACCTGCTCTTAAAAATCTCCAAACACCTGTCAGGGATGGTCTAGATAATACTTAGTCCTGCCCTGGGTGCAGAGGACGGGACTAGATAATCTCTCAAGGCCACTTCCAGTCCTATGATTCTATGATAAGGAGGGAAATAGAAATAATTATTGTCTACAGATGGCTTGGCCAGCTCTATTGATAAGCAACAATGCTCTTAGTTTGAACTATGAATGCAAGGAAGGTAAGGCATTACTGAAAACCTTAAAGTTAAATGGAAAGACAGCATTTCCCCTTCTCCCTGCCCCGAACAATGCTCCTTAATAAAAGAATAGCACCACATTTTGCAATAAGATTGACCTGAAAAATAAATCTGCTTCGCAATACAGCAAAGTAACTATATTCTGCTATAGCAGCAAACAATGAAGTTCCCTTAATATTTTCTGTAAATCTGAAAAATCAGGCTCCAAAAATATGGAATATATTTTCAAAATCTACAAAAGAAAGTGAATTAAAAAAGAAAAAAAATGAGCAAGCAGTTGGTTTTATATTAGAAGATTCCTTTTAAAGAGATATCTGGATGGTCTCAATAGGATGGAAGGTGAAAAGCAAACACACACACACACACACAAAAGGGGTGGGGGAGTGAAAGGCAAAGCCTGACAACATTCCCATGAATTCCCCAAAAATTTTTATTTGCTCATTGATCTAAAAGACTTGGATAATCTATCCCACCTTATTCGGAAACTGAAATGAATACTGTACAAATCATTATCAATTATAAGCAGATAAAGAATTGCAGAAGCAACTTTATTCAGTACATCTAGAGCTGTGTGAATATTTTTTGACAAAGTTTTGCTGGAAAATAACATTTTATCAAATGACATTTTCCATGTGAAAGTTTCATTTCTACATTTTTTTTCTTGAAATTGTGCTGGGAAATTATGGTTTTCCTCACCCCATATAACAGTATCAAACTCTGGGGAATGGGAACACCCCTCTACACACACCTCCTCTTTTCACTATTTAAACAAACAATAAAAAATGTAGGTGGTGTGGATTGCCCTCACACTTTTTACCTTTTGCTAACTTTTTAAGTAAAAAAAAAAGAGGGGGAGCCAAAAATTATACACACCTTTTTCATTTTAAAAGCACCAAAATGCCATGTAAAGTTTAAACTAATTTTTTGTTTCATTTTGAAATGAAATGAAAAATGTGTTGGTTTTGTTTTGAAATTTCTCATGAGAATCAAAAGTTCCCCACCTAAAAATTTTAATAGGAAAAATTTTCCGAAAAATATAATTCCATGGGAAAAATACCTTTTTGGACCAGTTCCAAATACACTCATTCTGCTAGACAGCCTGGTGTAAAACCTGCAATGGATTTTTTTTTTTATATATTACCAACTCCTCCTTTGCATATTAGCTTCATCAAAGGTTTTTGTTTGCCTCTGACTGCTAAAAAATGCAGCTAATTTTCTTTTTTTTTTTTTTTTTTAGGAGTTTCTGTGATGTCTGAGTATTTTCTCACATTTCAACGCCTTGTGATTAAGGAACTATACTTGGAGTCCTGGGTTAAGTTCTGTGTTACCTTGGGGAAGTTGCTTATCCTCTCTCAGCCTCACTTCCCCATGTGTAAAATGATACTACTACTACTTTCCTACCTCACAGGGGGTGTGCAAGGATAAAATTAATGTATGTTTGTGAAGTGCTCAATTTGCATGGTGAGGAGGGCCATATACATTTCTATATAAACAGATTATCAATTCGAGATTACCAATCCAAGTCTCATCCAGTGTGCCCCTACAGGGTTAGAGCTGGGCTGCAGCCCTCCCCGAGGCAGTCCGGGAGTCTCAATCCCAGGAAGTGGTTTTAGATTGGCATCAATACTAAATGTTTAGCACGAAGCTGGAGGACTTGGTAATATAAGAGTGGGCATGATTTGCCATGTTGCCATCCCAGATTTGCCAAGAACCAAGCTCAACATTGTGCTTCCCCTGCACGAGTTGATAACATCACACAAGTGGAGCAGGGAGTTTACATTGCTTCATTCATTGATGATGCAGGGTCTGACCTGGAGGCCCCTGAAAACATTCAGTGGAAGTTCTTCCATTTCCTTCAATGGGCTTTGAAACAGGCCCATAATGAATTGTAGCAAGGGAATCACAGACCCCTTAAAACAGGTCTTGGAAGTGAAAGGGGGAAAACACAACATGGAACTCATCTGATGAGGAAAGGACAATCCTGAGGTTAAAGTTCAGGACAAGAAGTCAAGACATTTGTGTTCTTTTGGGAGTTGTGCAAGAGACTACTTCACAATGTTACTGCCTTATGGGCAGTGGTCACTGATTAGTTGATGTTTGTTTTTCAGACCTTCTGAAAAGCCTTGGACGGGATTTTCTACCAATATCCACAGTATTAGGTAATTTTCAAATAAGATATGTATTTAAATCATACTGCTGTTATATCATTAAGAAATATTCCGTTAACAATATAACAAGATCTCACCCACCTTAAATCTCTTCTGAAAGAGAAACTTACATAATGCCAATCACTAGATCTATTTTAAGGTAGGCCACTCTAAGTTATGGCAATCCTCTATGACTCTCAATGGGTTCCTTACCTTGGCCCTGATCTTGCAAACATCTATGCATGAGTAATTTTATGCACTTGAATGATCCCATCAAACCCATAGGACTGCTCACATATATTTTTGCAGAATCAGGGTCATAGACTGCAAGTTCAGCAAAGCAGGTACCATGTCTTGTATAGTGCTGACGACAGTATTAGCACTTTAATAAATTACAAAATGTTGTTTAAATTCCTAAATTATTCATGTAAAACATCTGGCAGTTCGCCTTTAAATAAACACATATCAAAAATATTTCCAATGTTCACAAAGTCACCATCAGAAACAGATGTACATCAGAGATATTTATGCCGCAAGGTATTTTCTCATTACTTAAAACCTGATGGGGTAAGTGTGTAGATCGACATTGCAACATTTTTTAGTTACTTGGATAATTCTACATCAACCTCATGCAGCAACCTAAAAATGAAATGTGTTGCATTCATATGCATTCCTAATAGTAATCACTCAAGTTTTTTTATTCCATAAACTAGAATTGGTTGCCAGACCATTCCACACTTTCTCAGTCGATCACTGTATGTTTACACGCAGTGAACTAACTGCAGTTTCACATTTGGCACGTCATGCCTACTAAATTGATATTCGGGGGCGGGGAGAAGAGTATTCAAAGCATTTTCCAGTTAAAACAACCTGACAGAGTTGACATTGTATGTGGTAGTATTGGGGAAACAAATGTTCAGCAATATCCTCCCTCTACTATCACACATTTGATGGTGGAAGTTCAACAAAGCTAAGTTATTCCTGAGCAAGGAAGCAAGAACTGAAATGTGGTATGAAAGAAGAAATATTTACTCAGGGTAGAAACAAGCCAAAATTTTCAAGTGTGGATGCCAAAAGTTTAGGTGCCTAAATACAGCATTTACGAGCCTTAAGAGAAGGGATTAATTTTCAAAAGTCCAGAGCATTTGCAACTCCCACCAAATGCAATGGGATTTATAAGTGCTTAGCAGTTCTGAAGATCAAGTCACTTATATTTAGATGCCCAAATATGGACTTAGGAGCATAATTGTAGGCTTATGGTTCTGAAAATTTTGGCCACTAAGAAGATGGAGAGGCGGACATTCACTGATGTCCAGCCCCCCAAGTTGGAATTCTACAAGTTATCCCCTACTCTTATCCTCTTGTAATCATCCTGACTTAACACCTCTTCCAACAATCTCAGGAGAATACTCTTCACTTTCTTAACCCCTCACCATTTGTTTACTCATGTGCATGTGTCACAGCAATTGAGCATCTAACACCATTTTGATATGGGGGAGTCACTGGTGTCCAAGCAACTCTCCATATCTGTAGTAGAAGACACATCTTTATGAACACTGGGTGGGACAGCTAGTGCTCACACCCCATTGAAAAAAAGGAATGTGTACATATCATATAGCCATGTTTGAGCCTAATTACATGTCAGTGTGAAGCTTATTACAACATAGCATTTGGCTCCCACTGAACTCAGTAGGAAAGCGGCACTTTTAACTTTTATACAAAAAAGCAACAGGAAGAAATCACATAGGCACAGCTGGGTCCTAAATAAACCATGCTTACTAAATATACACTAGCTTTCCAGACCTGGACTAAATAACACACTGCTGTTCTGACTGGTCTCTGAAGGCTTCTAAAACACAGAACACAGCTTTCAGAGTTGCAGCCGTGTTAGTCTGTATTCGCAAAAAGAAAAAGGAGGACTTGTGGCACCTTAGAGACTAACAAATTTATTTGAGCATAAGCTTTCGTGAGCTACAGCTCACTTCATCGGATGCATTAGGTGGAAAATACAGTGGGGAGATTTATATACACACACAGAGAACATGAAACAATGGGTTTTATCATACACACTGTAAGGAGAGTGATCACTTAAGATGAGCTATTACCAGCAGGAGGGGGGGAGAAAGGAGGAAAACCTTTTATGGTGATAATCAAGGTGGGTCATTTCCAGCAGTTAACAAGAACGTCTGAGGAACAGTGGGGGTTGGGGCGGGGGGGGAATAACATGGGGAAATAGTTTTACTTTGTGTAATGACCCATCCACTCCCAGTCTCTATTCAAGCCTAAGTTAATTGTATCCAGTTTGCAAATTAATTCCAATTCAGCAGTCTCTCGCTGGAATCTGTTTTTGAAGTTTTTTTTATTGAAGGATAGCCACTCTCAGGTCTGTAATCGAGTGACCGGAGAGATTGAAGTGTTCTCCGACTGGTTTTTGAATGTTATAATTCTTGATGTCTGATTTGTGTCCATTTATTCTTTTACGTAGAGACTGTCCAGTTTGACCAATGTACATGGCAGAGGGGCATTGCTGGCACATGATGGCATATATCACATTGGTAGATGCGCAGATGAATGAGCCTCTGATAGTGTGGCTGATGTGATTAGGCCCTATGATGGTATCCCCCGAATAGATATGTGGACAGAGTTGGCAACGGGCTTTGTTGCAAGGATAGGTTTCTGGGTTAGTGGTTCTGTTGTGTGGTGTGTGGTTGCTGGTGAGTATTTGCTTCAGGTTGGGGGGCTGTCTGTAAGCAAGGACTGGCCTGTCTCCCAAGATCTGTGAGAATGATGGGTCGTCCTTCAGGATAGGTTGTAGATCCTTGATGATGCGTTGGAGAGGTTTTAGTTGGGGGCTGAAGGTGACAGCTAGTGGTGTTCTATTATTTTCTTTGTTGGGCCTGTCCTGTAGTAGGTGACTTCTGGGTACTCTTCTGGCTCTGTCAATCTGTTTCTTCACTTCACCAGGTGGGTATTGTAGTTGTAAGAATGCATGATAAAAGATCTTGTAGGTGTTTGTCTCGGTCTGAGGGGTTGGAGCAAATGCGGTTATATCGTAGAGCTTGGCTGTAGACAATGGATCGTGTGGTGTGATCTGGATGAAAACTAGAGGCATGTAGGTAGGAATAGCGGTCAGTAGGTTTCCAATATAGGGTGGTGTTTATGTGACCATTGCTTACTAGCACCGTAATGTCCAGCCACAGTATCAGAGGCTCGTTCACCTGCTCGTACACCCTGTGAGTAAATGTATCAGAATCTGGCCGTAAGTGGTTGACAGCTTATTCCCAATTTACCTTTATTCTGTTCACTGGTGGCAGGAGGTCATTTGGAAATATGAGAAAGGGAAAACATTACACTGCTAAACCATCTGAGATGACAGTTATCCAGTGTGCATATATCCTAGCAGGGGATAAATGGGGGTACTTCGTGGACTACATGCTGTTGTTCTCAATGGTCACACTGTGATGTGAGTACAGGGGGCCTGGTTTTGAAATGACAGTTTAGCATATGGCGATAGTTTGTGGTTCTGTCCAGTTAAAGAACAGATCCTTTGTGGGCAATCATAGTATAGTAGCAGTTTGTTATTTCAAAAAGGTGCCAACTAAAATAAAAATCCTTGGCACACCAAGACAGAGTCTTCTTCTCTCTCTCTAACATAGTGGCTATTCAGTCGGCCCTATATCTCACCAAATGTGAACAATTCAAACATTGGTCTTCAAAAAGGACAGATAAATTAAGAAAAGATGCAAAAGCCAAGAGCTCTCTCCCCCACAAGGAACACTATATACTTATTCAAAGGAGCATTATTGTCTTCTGCAGTTTTTGACATAGTAAATTCTATTCAAGAGTTTAAAGTAACAAAAGCCTTTGTGTACAGTCACCAATGCGTCAAAGATATAGTCAAAATCTGTACCTGAAATGGAAGATATTGCAAAAGAGAACCATAAAACTCATGAATCCTTTAGGATACACGT